>NC_086153.1:169678322-170015822 GCF_035149785.1 Candoia aspera | reverse complement strand
CTCTTTTCAGTTTATACCTGTTGCTTTAATATTTACATCTCCCCCACTATTAGATTTTACAAGTTAATTTTTTTTTTTTACTTTCTTACCATTTTCTGTGAGAACTGGGTTTGTGCAGTGGTCTTGGTGAATAAACTGATGCAAACGTGTACACTTTTCCATTTAAACAAATAAATACGTATGTTTAACATATATATACGCATATTCTCTCTCATATTTAAAAACTATATTGTTTGATAAGAACAGTAACCCCCTTAATTGTTTGACCCTGGAGCAAAATACTGTTTGCCATAATATTTATTCCACCCAACTTAAAAAAAAATTATTGAAGCATAAGTACACATCTTAAATAAAAAATATTTTATAATTTGGTATTTTTTTAGTGTATTTCCTTAAATTTTAACATTAAAAGATGTTACTCCAAACACCTCCACCATCATAATAAACTATTTACAAGCTTCACATACTTCTGAAGTCTAAAATTTAAACATTTGTTCCATTACTAAACTGCCTAGCAAGCGATAGATTTGACTGAGTTGCTTAAATCCCAACCACCTAGTAGCTCCCCCTCTCCCATTCCCCATTACGCAATATTATATTTCCAATCTCAGAAATCACTCTTACTGTTATGAGAGCCAAGACACACATCAACTATATGGTCCCAACACAAAAACTGAAGTTGCTGTTTGCCTTGCTAAGTACATTTATTACACATAAAGGCGCAAGGGAGGTAAAGTCTCTCCCTAAATTTTATCTCTGCAGTGCAGCTAGTTACTTCTTTTTATAATTACTAAATAAATATAAGTGACTGTTAACAAAAGTTTTGAAGTGCTTTGAACAAAGTAACCTGGTGTTTTTACTTAATTAAATTGTTTTTTGGTGATGTCTCCTAAAAGCTGAGATTGTTTGTAGTTTATATCTAGAAACTAGAATATAAAGGGGTGGGAGTCATAAGATCATTGGCGAGTAACGAATTGGCAGCTAATGGACTGAATACAGCTGCAAAGTGAAGTGTTTTAGAAATTACTAATTTAGCAAAGAAACAAAAGAAATACAGGCATAAAGGAAAAGAAAAACTGAACAAAGGAAACAAGACCCATTCTTTTCAGTGTTCCATGCCAATGTATAAAGTATGAGTAACAAACAAGATGAGCTGGATTTTGTGGAGCACAAAGGCAAGTTTTATATAGTAGGGATTATAGAAACGTGGTGGGATGACACACCTGTGGAACATTGGGCTTGTTGGGTACACTTTGTTTCAGAGGAACAGGCAGCACAAGAGAGCAGGTTGTATGTATCAGGGATGAACTTACTTGTACAGACTCCACTGGACTGATGGTCCAGTGTTGGAGTGTTGAAGCAACTGGGTTAAAAAAAAGGGGGGGCAAGCTAACAGAAGTGGGGGTCTTGCTTGGAGTCTGCTACAGGTCACCAGTCAGAAAAGATAGATGAAGACGTACTTAATCAGGTAACTGAAGCTTTAAAAAATAATGAAGTAGTGGTGATGGAGGATTAAACTCCCCAGGCTTTTATTGGAAGACTAATTCTGTTAAAAATGTCAGATACATTCTTGACTTGCATTGGTAATAATTCTATTCTATTTCAAAAGGTTGAGGTGGGCAGTGAGGGGAACCATGCACTGTTTAACAAAAAGCTTGGTTTAAAAGAAAAAAGTAAAAGGATTATTTTTGTAAGTAAAAAAGAAATAGTAAGAAGATGCCTTCAAAGACTTACAGTATAGCCAGCAGGTACTGTATTTGAAAAAGAAATTAAAGAGATATCTAGGAGATATCTAGAGGAGCCAACATGGTTGATTGGACAACTTACAAATGAGCTGAGACCAAAGAAGGATGCTTAATGAGAATGGACAGAAGGACTAATAGCCAAGGAAGTATGCAAAGCTTTTCAGCTCAGAAATGTAGGAATGAAGTCAGGAAAGCAAAGGTGGAAAATAAACTGAGGCTAGCAAGAGAGGCAAAATCCAGCAAAGAGGATTTCTTTAAATATTTCAAGAGTGGGAGGAGGACAAAGGAGGCAGTGGGCTCATTGCTCACTTCAAATGGAGAGATCTGAACAGATGACCAAGAGAAAACACAGGAACCCAACTCCTATTTTGCTTCCATATTCACTCTGAAAGGAAATGGTAATTTGAGTGGAATGGTGTGGGAGAGATGCAGGTCAGAACAGATGTGGTAAAAGATCCTCTTTTGAATCTCTTTAAGTCCCTAGGCCTAGATGAAATTCACCTTAGAATATTGAAGGTACTGGCTGAAAGCTATCAGGGCTTCTGTCAATTATCTTTGAGGAATCCTGCAAACTTGGGGAGTGTCAGAGGACTGGAGAAGGGGAGGGGGAAAAAAGAGGATCCCCATCTATACCTGAAAAGATGTTAGAACAGATAATAAAGCAAGTTGTTTGTAAGCATACCTAAGACAATGCCATAATTGGTAAGAGTTAGCATGACTCTGTCAAAAATAGGTAATGTGGGACAAAACTTGTCTAATTCTTTAACAAGTTAAGTATTTTAATGGACAAGATGCTACCATGATTTCAACAAAGCTTCTCACAAGGTTCCAGATGACATTTTCATTGACAAGCTGCTAAAGTGTGGTTTGAATGGTGCTGCAGTGAAATGGTTCCACAACTGGCTGGCTAACCACACTCAGAGAGTCGGTGCTAATGGTTCTGCATTGCATTGGACAGCAGTAATCAGTGGGGTCCTTCATGGATCTGCCTTTGAGCCAGTATTATTCAACTTTTTATTAATGATCTAGGTAACAGGATGGATGGGTTGCTGATCAAATTTGTGGATAACTCAATACCTAGGATGACAGAATGAGACTACAGTTTAATCCAGATAGTGTGGAAGACTGGACTAAGAAGATGTCTTTTATCAGGGAAAAATTACATTGTGGCGGAAAAATGGAACACATTTAAGATGGAGGATTTGTAGCTTGGAAGCACTACATTGGAGTAGGGGACATTGACAACAAGCATAACAGGAACCATCGGTGTGGAACAGCTGCTAGAATAGGTAAGAGACTTTTGGGCTGCATTAGAAGAAGTGTATGAAACTCTTATTCTCCTCTATTCTACATTGGTAGGATCATACCTGGAGACTCCAGGACTCTGGGCACCACATTTCAAGAACATTTTGAAACATCATTCATCCATTAGATACTTTTTCCAAAATGTAAAAAAATGCATTGATGTTTTGAAGTCCTGAAGTTAAATAATACAGATGAAAGCAGAGGGCAAAAGCAAATTGCTGAAGAAAAAAAAAGACTTCTAATCACAATAATTGGGTGGTATCCATGATGAATTCTCCTCCTGTGAATGTCAAGTTTGTAAGGGGTATCTGCAAACAGAAATGGCATGCTTATTTTTCAATCTTTCCTAAATAACTTTTATATTAACTTTGGTAAGTAGTGACTGTGAATTACAAATAGATTTTTGCATCTCATCTTTAAGGGAGCCATGTTACCATTGATTTTATTTTTCATTTTAAAGAGGAAAGAGAAGAACCCCAAACATACAGGAGAAAGAATACTGAGGTTAAAGAAAGAATGTAGCTCTAGATACAGAATCTTAAAGGTTGGAAGGGGCCACTTAAGTCACTGAGTGCTATCCTTTGCTCAGTGTAAAAATCCAAATTAAAGTATCTATGACAGATTGTTATGAAGAGGAGCCCACCATCTCTCCAAGTAATTGATTCAGTCATGAATTGCTCTAGGTGATAAGTTTTTCTAACATTCAGATAGAATCTGCCTTTGTATAAAGCCACTATTTTGACACTTCCATTCTGGAACATTAGAAAAAGGGTTGTGATATTCTTCTGTGTGACGTCCTTTCAAGTATTTCAAGAATGCTATAGTACCTGAGTCTTTTCTTCTAAAGGCTGAACATGGTCAACTCCTTTAGTCTCTCTATATAGGATTTACTTTCGAATCCCCAGAACATCCTTGTTGGCCTTCCCTAAACTTGTTCCAATTTCTCTAAATACTTCTTGAAGTGCTGAGTCCAGAATTAGACTTAGCACTTGAGTTGGGTTCTGACCAATGCAAAATGAAGTGAAACTATAACATCTTAAGTATTACTGGAAACTATACTATGAGCTTAGATTCATTTAAACAAAATTGTGGGTGCACTAATTTTAGTTTTTTTCTCTACTCGGGATGTTAGACCTGGAATGGAATTGAAAAAATCTCATTCTCAGAGGATGATCTTGGACTATCTTGAAATCTTCTTATATTGTATCTTCTGTTCATTGCCAGGCATATGCATTAAGCTGCCACCCAATTAATACTTAATTTTTAGTTATTAAAGCTAGAAATGGTAACAGTAATGCCATCCCATATTCCAGAGTCTTACTGAATTTAATGAGACTTAACCCAGGATAAGTGGACTTGTTTTCATGTAAGTGGTAATGTAATGTTACAGTTTGTTAAACCATTTCAATAGATTATGTTTTCAGAGGATGGCTTTCTCATTCCACCCCTCTCAATCAAACATAAAACAGCACAGGACAAATCGGAATGAAGACTCCTCTTCTACCTAGCATATGCCCCTGACATCATAAAGAGAAGTGCTGCCTGGAATTAGAGATTGGCTTCAAAGCATTAGCATTCATTCCCTGAACCCTTTGCAGCTACAGCAAGTCTATCATTAAAGAAATGGGTAATTTGATGCTGTGTGTCATGCAACGGAATGCAAAATGTGAATAGCAATAATACTGAAAAGCAGAAAAAGAGCTAGGAAGCACTTGAAAATGCATTATGTTGTTTTCCGTAAGTAGCTTGTTGTAATTCTGGTCATGTTATCTATAGTCTTAGGGCTATAATAATTCAGTCCTCTGCAGAATTTGAGGAACTGAATATAGTTTCATGATGTTTTTGTTTGGAGTTTGGTTTTGGCATAGCAAAATAATAAGATTTAAGAATAAAGTAGCATTTGGAAGAAACAACATGAGCACAAGCAGTTTTTAAGAAGAAAATACTATTTTGGATTTAAAAATTGACTGAAGCACTAAAATAGTTTTGAAAACAAAATACAGTTCTTTATGAGAAAGGTCTTGATAGCAGCATATAACCAGTTTTTGGAAACTAAATGAATGAAGATAAAATATTTCATTGGCTGTTAGGTTGGTGATTCCCCTACAGCCACCCAAATCTCAGGGTATTGTGCTTTCTCATGATGTAGTCTCTTCTATAAGAGCCAGGAAAAAAAAACAATTTGGATTGGAAGGAAAAAGGAAGAGCAAAGGCAGGTATTTCTGTAATCTTGAAACATTTCTAAAACCTTTTAGAATTTCTAAAGATCACTTTCTAAAAGACTTCTAAATCTTTTTTAAAGATACTTTTCTGAGTTTCAAAACATCAACAAATAAAAACACAAGGCTTGTGCTTTTGAGTCTGTTGACTCCTGGCGACTGTTTCATAAGGTCCCTGTGGTTTTTCTTCTACATGTTGCAAAAACCATGGCAATATTTGCCCTGTCCCCACGAGCCGTGCTAGGGTAGGAAGGGAGCAGAGAGACCTTCCAAGCTACAAGAGGAGGCAGAAATGGGGTCCCAAAGCAGTGTCTTATTTTAATTAAGCCAAAATATTCAAGATCTAAATCCAAGAGGCATAAACCTAGGCAAAATCAGGTAGAAGCCACAGCAATCCAGAGGTTCAGGACAGGACTGCAGGTAGCTAGATGTTCCCAATGCAGGTAAAGGTAAAGGTAAAGGTTTCCCTTGACGTAAAGTCCAGTCATGTCCGACTCTAGGGGGCGGTGCTCATCTCCATTTCTAAGCCTTAGAGCCGGCGTTGTCCCTAGGGACACTTCCGGGTCATGTGGCCAGCATGACTCACGGAACGCCGTTACCTTCCCGCCGAAGCGGTACCAATTAATCTACTCACATTTGCATGTTTTCGAACTGCTTGGTGTGCAGGAGCTGGGACTAGCAACGGGAGCTCACCCCGCCGTGCGGTTTCGAACCGCCGACCTTCCGATCGACAGCTCAGCGGTTTAACCCGCAGCGCCGCATCCCTATATCCCAATGCAGAGTCACCCTAAATATTAAGATTCATAGCCCAGTTTCCAAGCATCCATCCACCCAGTCTATGTAGCTACCAAACTACATTTGCTCATCAGATCTGGTTTACTTGGGAGCATTGGCTTTTCCCCACAGCCTTGGTCTTTTATTCCTCTCAGACTTCAGATTCTCAATCCAATGTCCCCATGGACTTGAGGTGGTTTTTTGAGGAGTCCAAATTTTGGGGGCATTTTATTAACAGATGCCACTCCTGCTGGATCAGAATTCATGACAGTAAGTGCCCATTCTGGTCTGCTTCTGCTTCCTCCTCTTCTTCCTCAGTGTCTAAGAGACTGAATTATGGTAGCAAAATGTTTATGCTTTCTTTCTTTTGGAGAGAGGAATTAGAAAACACATACATTTGACTCTCTCACCCCTCCTATCACTATTCTTGTCTATCAATATCGTGGCAGGGGAATGGATGGTGATTGTAGCAATATTAGGACACATTAAGGACTGAAGAGGAATGCGTGGCATATTTATATTGGTACTACATCTATATAATATTGTTCAGCAGGTGAGAGAAACCAGCTGGTAGTGTGTGGGCCCCGGAGCTAAGCGCCATCAGGCCTGGTAGATGGGAGATCTAGAAAATACTAGAGCCATAGGCTTGTCTGGGAAGTCAAAAACATCCCAGAAGGCAATCACAAACCTGTTTTATCCTCTTAGCACAAAAACTGCATGCATGTGATTTTTGAAGTCACTAGGAATCAGCTCAAATGAAGTTTGACTAAATTCAGCTGTAACTTTTAGGGCACTTCCACTGTACATTTCTTCCACTTCTCCACTGCTGATTCACCAATTTAACACGGACTTGTGATTGCTTTCCCTTCCACTGATCTTGAAATGTACCAACAGGCAACGACCACTTTGAGCAGATCACTGCTCTCTCTCCAGCTCACCAACAGGAAGAATGGGAAATATAATTCACAGTGCCCTGTCCCATCAAACTACTTGCAAATGCTGTTGCAGTAAAAGTCCTCTTACTCTTCACTCCATACACAGGAGATAAAACAATCTGTTAGTGCTCATGTATGTTTACAGAGTACAATGTATGTTTTTGTTTATTTGCAATGAAAAAAAAAGTACTTACTACAAAGAGACAGGTATGAAATGGTGAAGCCACTATCAATATTATGCAATATTACCCAAAATTGCATGCAGGCTATACTATAGGTGGCCAAATTTTGGCCATTGTTAAGGAAATATCTTTTGCCATGCTTTCATACATCCATCCATACCCATCATCTTCCTATTCCCTTTTGGGTAAGCAACACTGTGCAAAGATATGGAAAATGAGTAAGAAAAAGACAATTAAAGCATTTATAGAAAAAGGAAAGGAAATATTCCTAAAACTAGTTTATATCCACACCATTTGCTAAACAACTCCATACCTTTCTATCCAAAAGACTCTTTTGCCAAGAGGCTAAACAGAGGTTCTAGAAATTAACAGATTATGCAGTCATTTTCAATAGTTTTATTTAACATTGTTATAATCCATATATATAGCATATTCCTGAACACAAAGCAGCTCTTCTTTTTTAGTGAATATACTTCTTGGGAACAGGAGGGGGGGAAAAAACTTCACGAACACATGAAGAGAAATATCTGCTATGTATTCTTTGCGTAAGTAATTCATGAAACTTGGGAAAGAAGTAAAAGACCAATCTGATATAAAGGGGTGTTCCTTCATTCAGGATTCATGGTCAGGATTACAAAATGAATACATAAAATGACTTGCAAAAATAAAGCCCTAACACAGCAGTTGGGAATTTTTGACATAAGGCTTAGTAAACAGCAGTTAAGTGTTCCCTTAAGCTTCAGAACTTGTATTGGAGATTGCATCTGAAATATCAGGGCTAGTCTGAGCTTTAGCGAAGTTGATGAAAACCTAAAATGAAACAGAAACATACATGAAATTAAACACGTTCTGTTTTACAGAAATTTTCTAAATGCACTTCTTACACCCAGTGTACGTACCTACTTATGACAACAACAAACATTATAGTCAAGGAGCAGAACAAAACAAAAACATAATAGAAGTCAAATAAAATGTTTAACTGTATTAAACAAAACTAATGTAAGATTAAATAAGATAGATATTTGACAGTGGTCTGGATATTAAGTCAAATAAACATCAATATAATCATATGACAAATTCTTCAATTCAATTCAAAGCTTACTTCAGTCAAAGACCAGTATAGAAAAAAACAACAAACAGTTTAAAAGTAGAAGACAAAGGCCAGATATCAAACACAAGCAAAAGACTACAACAGAATATTATGACTGTTTTTACCAGTATAAACTGTCTATAATGCTAGGAAACAGGGTTTTTGTCTTAAGTACTTAACATTAGTGATGTCAAATTAAGATTCTAAGACAGAACTAGGCAAAATGTAAACTCTATCTATATATTTATTGCAAGTTATTCAAGGGTTAGCCACAATTGTGCTATGTTACAATTGTGGGGGTCAGTCAACTTGGATCTTATCTTGTGGGCAGCATAATAGTATTTGGCAACGTCCAGGGAGGTCGAGTCTCTTTGGTCCGAAAGAAGAGTTTGTACACAGAAGGTATGTCAAATCCTTGTAACTAGAAGGCAACATTTAGCAGCCAAAACATGATTACCAATCACATTGTTTTTAAAAATCAAATACCAGATATTTGGAAGTGGGAGCAGCGTACCAGGAGATACAACCTTCCCTCTCTGGTCCAGTATCACTAACAATTCCACCCAGATTTGACAGTTAGTAATAGGAAAAACGGTACCATTAGCACCAAGGAACCCCACTCTTTCTCATGTCGATTGTTGTGCATGGAGGAGTCTGAGGAACATTTTTTTTAAAAAAGAGACGGGCTGTGAGTGCCATCTGGTATTTAATTTAGCAAACTGCGTTACCTGATGTGTTATCAACACACGTCAGGATATTTATGAGCAAGTGAAGATAATTATACTTTCCCATTAGTTAAGACATCTTGCTTCTCATAAACCTTGTGTAATTTCTTGCCATATGGATATATGTGTACATACGTGTAACTAGTTTATGTATGAAATCTAAGCATTTATGTCCTGGTTGCTAAAATGAAACAGTTGCTTATCAAGGACTAAGAAATCTGCAGATACTGCTAAGATCTCTCTTACCTGGCAGCTCACATATCACATTCACAACATTCAACCTAAATGAATGAATGCAGCACACTGTGGCTCCTTCCTGTTCAGACATCAGATGGAAGGAATCTCATGCAAAACCAATTAGCTCACGTGCCTCTGGCTGGTATCAATAGATGATTCCTGTGCTGGGGGCCCAGGGCTTACATTCCACCCAGAGAGGTGGAGCACAAATGAAGTCTATATGGAAACACATCTCCCGTACACAATAGACCTTCACACTTCAGCCCTTACTCCAAACGACCTTTGATGATAAAGATGATTGTCCTTTTGCTATGGAATTCTTTCCCCAGCTATCAAGGGTGTTATTTTCTAGGTATATGGCTACAGTTCAACTATTCTTTCAAGTCCTTGATCATTAGGAATACTGAATACATTAATATTCAGGTTGTACTGTTCAGATGTTAATATGGTATTTTATGTTGCTTGTAATAGCAATTTATTATCTACTTTGAAGATGCACTAAAATGAGATGGAATATTTTAAAAGAAAAAGAAATTAATTAGCTTTCTTGTAAATTTTTCAGAAATGGACTTAAATTGCTTATGTCAGGAAGCTTTAGTTGTAAGCTATCTTGCCTCAAACTAGGGAAAGAGACTCAGTGTCCCAGGGGCTACAATCCAGAAGTCTTTGTCTCTTACAGTTTAACTCTGTTATGTCAACAAATCAGACAAGTTTACTGCTTACCTCTTCCAGAGTTGTTTGACTCACAGAAAAGTGTTTAATTTCAAAGACTGCTTTGTTCATTTCCAGAAGTTGAAATATGTTTGCCACACCTCCTGCAGACACTGAGATGTGATATTCCACCATGTTCAGTTGATGGTCCTGTATAAATAAGATTTATGGCAGACAAATGTCGATTTGGAAGTTAAATATTGATGTCCACCTGACAGTGTGTTTCCAATCTTGGTCCACTTGTGCCTGGCATTTTTCCAGGATTGTGCCAGTTGTTTCATAACACTAGTGTACAGCTATTCCCCAGGGCCTTCTCTATTAATCCTGGATGCTTTTTCACAACTACTCTACAAGGAGCTTGAGAATCAACTGAGAGTCAGAGTCATTATGTGCTGGATGACCTTGCAAAGGAACCTTACAAAAGTGTGAATTTTGACTTCTGTTTTCTTCTTTTTGTAAGAATATAATGAGATCCTTAAAGATGAATGAGAAAAAAGCCGTAAAGCTCATGGCATGCTCTAATTTTATACAAAAATGACCCTTGTGATATTTGGCTGGTAGTATTACCTTGAGTGCTACAGTTAATTCAGGATACTAACAGTTTCTATCACAGCATTAATTTATTAAGAATCATTTGGCCTCTTTTTAGTTTGTGGCTGGATTGAACAGGCACTCACATTATTACGTACTCTTCCATACAAAAAAATTATTGTAGTTTTTTTGCACTTTAGGGTTTAGGGTTTGCACTTAGCCTTATTGATATGTTGATACAGTGCTCATTTAAGCGCATGAAAGAATATTCCATCTTGTTAGAAATCTCCCTGCAGCCTGGAGATGTAACCAGATTTCTAAGTGAAAACTTGACCGTTGTTAATGACACACAGACATTTCATAATATAGGCATGTAAAAATATGTACCCTTAAATGTGTATTTGGAAAGTTTGTTTGCAAAAATTGTGTCAGCTTCTCAATGCTGTCTGCACTGTTATTCAGATGCATCTTCACAGTGAATCCTTTTCCAAATCTAGAAGAAAACATGGAAAATATATTTTATTGAATAGAAAATGAAATAAAAATTCTAATCCCAAGCAGTACTTCTAGAAAACCAAATGAATCTAATTTCTAGTACAACCAAAAGCACATTAAGGATCTGGGTCAGCTTCAAATTTCAGAAGGTTAAAATTATCTGAGTGCTGCAGTGTAGGTGTTTTGCATAGGTAGGGCTCCTACCTATGCTGAGTCTTATGCTGCTCATCTGTTGGTGCTTGAATATGATAAATCATGCTCCAAATTATGTAAATTATGGTACAAAGATGTGGTGTAAAGCAATGATATCATTATATCAGATGCCCTTGGTTCACTTATCCATAAAGCTAAAACATGACTTGTTCAGTAATTTTTGAATAATTTCCCCCCTTAGTCCTATAACAGAGCAAAAATTGCTCTTACATACTTTACTCCTTGCTCAGCTGGGTGGCACAGTAACCTGTAAGAGCTGTCACAAAAGAGACATTTTACCAACCTGCTTTTTATGTGCTGCAGTGAACCCAAGCACTGGAAATGTCCATTTACCATGATAGCCAGGCGTGTGCAGAGAGCCTCACATTCCTCCATGCTGAAAGCCAAAAGGAATTGCAGTGTCAGCATAAAAAACTGGAACAATGCCTGATGATTAGAACACACCTTGTTCTCTGCAATCGTCTCAAAAAAATACCCAATCTATACATCGATCAATGATAAGCAAGGGGGACTGAAAAGTATGAATTCCTATCAGTTTAGCAGGATAGTTGTACAATCCAGTTATAATCAGAAGCACTGTTCTCTCACAGAGAAGATAGTGAGAATCACATTTCACAAGATTTGGAAGAAGGATTAGAACTGCTTGAAAGGCTACTCAAATATTCAGAGGAAGATTCTCTTAGAATGAAAACACCAGGAACAGGGAAGAAAATATGTTTTCTATTAATTTAGTAGCAAATCACTTAGAATCAGTGCTCTTGCTAATCAACAGTGGAACCAATTTTCAAGGTGAGTTCCCCTGCTGGATGTGTTTAAGTAAAGGCTGAGTAGCCATCTGTCTGGGGTTAGTTTGGATTCCTACATAAAGCTGGGAGTTGAACTCAGTGGCCTAAATGGCCCATTCTCTGTGATTCTAATCTCACTCTCCAACTGTTTTCCTCAACTTGCCACATTTGGTTTATCCAGGTCCTGCAGGATAGGTTCTGCTAAGGGCAAGGATCCCACAAGTCTATACTGCACTTGGACAAATGATGAATCTGCTGTGCAACAGTAATATGGACCTAGGAATGGAGTTGAGCTTACAGATTTTGAAGAAAAGAATAGACTTCCCATCTTCTATTGGGATGAAGATCAATTGGCTAGATCAGACAATGAATTCTTTCTGTCTAAAGGCAGAAAGGTGGGATTAAGGCATTAAATAAAAACTTGCTATTTCATGATACAACTTGTTTGAAGACAAATATGTAATTATTCATTAATTAATGTTTAATTACCACTCAAGTTCAATCATGATTTTTTCCCTACCTTTCTTTTTACATGCAGTTTTATAACAACTGTCCCTTTGTGCAATGTAGACTTCTGAGGATCCATGGGATTTCAGAGCTGGAAGGGGCCATTAAGGTCACTGAGTTCAATTTATTTAATAGAGACATCCACTCAGAAGAATTGCAGAGTGGGGCAGCCAACCCTGGATGTTCCCTCCACTCCACCCTAGCCACTTGCCAGCCTTTTGCTTATCCCATCTTTAAACCATCTGGGGTCATGGAACCTTCACAGATTGGACTTGAGCCCAGCCAGCGTGCAGTGATCCCAAGTGTGCAGTGATTCCCAGTATGCAGAGGCCCATCAGAGTTCTCCACTGAGTTAGACTTGCCATTACAATTGTAAGGAGGTTGCTGGACTAAATTCCTCCAACACATTGCCTTCTTTGAACTTCTCTGCACTATCGTCTTAAGCTGCTTGACTCCCATACGTAAACCAGCTGGAAATGAAGACAGTTGAAGAGTTTCCTTTCTGGATTTTACTGCTTCCCTCCACTTTGGCTGCAATGACGGCCTGGTGTTCTCCCCATACTGCACTTACCATACCCCCAACTGGTGGATTCCCCTGGTTCTTCACCCCTCCCACCTGTGCCGGCAGAGCAAGCACCAACAGCTTTCCTTTCATGCATGAGTCTTTAAGGACATGTGGTCTCCATGATAGACATTATTTATGAGCTGCCCTCTGTTGACTGCCCCTCATACTTGACACCCTTTCTGTTGTATCCTCTAGTGGACTGGGAAAGAAAAAGAGAAAGAAAACATCACCCTTTTACCATTCTTCCCACCACTTG
This sequence comes from Candoia aspera, assembly GCF_035149785.1. Taxonomy (NCBI): domain Eukaryota; kingdom Metazoa; phylum Chordata; class Lepidosauria; order Squamata; family Candoiidae; genus Candoia; species Candoia aspera. Next base: position 170,002,547 of record NC_086153.1, on the reverse strand, counting down.
GGTTGGGAGACAAAACTGGCATAAGTTGTGTCCATTTTACAGGCAGATCGATCCTTAGCCTTTGGAAGCACAGTCTTCCTGGGTCCCTGAATTGCTCCTGTAGATGTGTGCTCCAGAGCCTGGAAGAGCTGGCTTTCTCTGATTGGGACCCCAAATCAGATAAGGGGTCAAGTTTCTGTCCTTTGAACTGGTATGAGTTTCCAGAGCCAGGGGAACCTCATGGCTTCAGGAGATCAATGAGCAGACCCTGCCAAACAACACTGGCAAGCAGCTATTGATGGGGACCCACTATCTAGTTGTTTATAGACTTGCAATGCTTTGGATTAGATTGGGAAGTGGTGTTTTGGAGCTTTTGCAGCACAAACACGGAACCAATCTGTGATTTACTAAATCAGCTGCATCCACGATCGCACAGCTGCTTTAGTGAGTCATAGATAGCTGTTGCATTCAGATTCCTGCATACTCCAAAGCACCTCTTCCTGATCATATCCAAAGAACTGCACAGCTATATTAATTGTTGCTTAGATCTACTTTTATTTGATTCTCTTCTTGCTGGTCTGCTGGTTCCTCTGTCAGATCTTGTTGCATTGCCTTCTTTTTTTATTCTGGTATGTCTTCATTTTTGCTCATCAGCTGAAGTGCAGCCATTCACTGCTCAAATCCTCTAACTTTTTCTTGAAGTAATAGTGACCTGGCTGCCACTATATGGCTGGATGTTTTCAGGCAGGAATGCAAACATACCACAAGCACTGCAATTCACAACTGTAGATTCCTGCCTATTCATCTTCTGCTTCTCACAGAAATGCTTTTATTTCTTGTTCTATCCTCAGTCACTTCAGTTAGCTAAAACTTGAAAATTTATTAGGGACTTCCCACTTGAATTCCCCCACTGAACTCTCCTTTAACTGAATTTGCACACTTCGCTTGCTCTCTGAAAACCGATTACCTAATATTCCTCCGACAGGCTCTGCAACGGCAGGAAGATTCACTGTTATCCCAAATGGGAAATCATCAGCAACACCATGAGGACTGAGAAGGCACAATCAGGGTATTAGCCATGTTCTGGCAAATGCTACTTTTGGAAGCCCACTTTTCTTATGATGTGGATGGCTTGTCAAAACATGGTTTAGCAACATGTTTGTGTTGGCTTGGTTAACTTGATTAGATATGCTTTCATAACTGGGTTTTTTCATATTGTGAAATGCTTCATTACTATTATGTATTTTGATGGTGGAGAACGCAGTATGGAAACTCCTCCAGTGGGAGGAGATGGGCAGTGACAAATTTGATAGATAAATAAATAAATAAATAAATAAAATGGAAACACTATACAGTATATATACACAGGTAGCAGCAATACAGGTTTGGATTAACTTTGGAACCTGTCTAAGGAGTTGCTGTCTGGAAGGCGCCTCTATTTAGACAGCTACCAAAGGAGCACCATCAAAGAAAATGTGACCCTTGGAGTTCAGCTGAGGACTCTGGGCTCCAGAAAGTCTGCTGAATTGGTGAAAGCATGGAAAGCCATGTCCAGAAGATCTTCTCAATATTTGTTCTTCTATTGTTCTATCATATTTTTGTGTTTGGCTGTGACCTTCCTTGGAGATTAGTTTCCATAGAAAAGTAGGATATAAATATTAAATGCTAAAATAGGTAGTTTTTGTTGTTTATTCGTTCAGTCGCTTCCGACTCTTTGTGACTTCATGGACCAGCCCACACCAGAGCTTCCTGTCGGTCATCAACACCCCCAGCTCCCCCAGGGACGAGTCCGTCACCACTAGAATATCATCCATCCATCTTGCCCTTGGTCGGCCCTTCTTCCTTTTGCCTTCCACTCTCCCTAGCATCAGCATCTTCTCCAGGGTGTCCTGTCTTCTCATTATGTGGCCAAAGTATTTCAGTTTTGCCTTTAATATCATTCCCTCAAGTGAACAGTCTGGCTTTATTTCCTGGAGGATGGACTGGTTTGATCTTCTTGCAGTCCAAGGCACTCTCAGAATTTTCCTCCAGCACCACAGTTCAAAAGCATCGATCTTCCTTCTCTCAGCCTTCCTTATGGTCCAGCTCTCGCAGCCATATGTTACTACGGGGAACACCATTGCTTTAACTATGCGGACCTTTGTTGTCAGTGTGATGTCTCTGCTCTTAACTATTTTATCGAGATTTGTCATTGGTCTTCTCCCAAGGATTAAGCGTCTTCGGATTTCCTGACTGCAGTCAGCATCTGCAGTAATCTCCGCATCTAGAAATACAAAGTCTTTCACTGCTTCTACATTTTCTCCCTCTATTTGCCAGTTATCAATCAAGCTGGTTGCCATAATCTTGGTTTTTTGAGGTTTAGCTGCAAGCCAGCTTTTGCACTTTCTTCTTTCACCTTCATCATAAGGCTCTCAGTTCCTCTTCGCTTTCAGCCATCAAAGTGGTATCATCTGCATATCTGAGATTGTTAATGTTTCCTCCAGTGATTTTAACTCCAGCCTTGGATTCCTCAAGCCCAGCATGTCGCATGATGTGTTCTGCGTACAAGTTGAATAGGTAGGGTGAGAGGATACAGCCCTGCCGTACTCCTTTCCCAATCTTAAACCAGTCCGTTGTTCCGTGGTCTGTTCTTACTGTTGCTACTTGGTTGTTATACAGATTCTTCAGGAGGCAGACAAGATGACTTGGTATCCCCATACCACTAAGAACTTGCCACAATTTGTTATGGTCCACACAGTCAAAGGCTTTAGAATAGTCAATAAAACAGAAATAGATCTTTTTCTGAAACTCCCTGGCTTTTTCCATTATCCAGTGGATATTGGCAATTTGGTCCCGAGTTCCTCTGCCTTTTCTAAACCCAGCTTGTACATCTGGCAATTCTCGCTCCATGAATTGCTGAAGTCTTTTGCAGGATCTTGAGCATTACCTTACTGGCATGTGAAATGAGTGCCACTGTTCAATAGTTTGAACATTCTTTAGTGTTTCCCTTTTTTGGTATGGGGATATAAGTTGATTTTTTTCCAGTCTGATGGCCATTCTTGTGTTTTCCAAATTTGCTGGCATATAGCATGCATTACCTTGACAGCATCATCTTGCAAGATTTTGAACAGTTCAGCTGGGATGCCGTCGTCTCCTGCTGCCTTGTTATTAGTGATGCTTCTTAAGGCCCATTCAACCTTACTCCTCAGGATGTCTGGCTCTATCTCCCTGACCACACCGTCAAAGCTATCCCCAATATTGTTATCCTTCCTATACAGGTCTTCTGTATATTCTTGCCACCTTTTCTTGATCTCTTCTTCTTCTGTTAGGTCCTTGCCATCTTTGTTTTTGATCATACCCATTTTTGCTTGGAATTTACCTCCAATGTTTCTAATTTTCTGGAAGAAGTCTCTTGTCTGTCCTATTCTATTGTCCTCTTCCACTTTCGTGCATTGCTTTTTAAAAAATAATTCCTTGTCTCTTCTGGCTAACCTCTGGAATTTTGCATTTAATTGGGCATATCTCCCCCTATCACTGTTGCCTTTTGCTTTCCTTCTTTCTTGGGCTACTTCTAGTGTCTCAGCAGACAGCCATTTTGCCTTCTTGGTTTTCTCTTTCTTTGGGATGTATTTTGTTGCCACCTCCTGAACAATGTTGCGAACTTCTGTCCATAGTTCTTCCGGGACCGTATCTACTAAGTCCAGTCCCTTAAATCGATTCTTCACCTCCACTGCATATTCCTTAGGAATATCTAGCTGATCTGTGGGTCTTCCCTAATCTCTTTAGTCTGATCCTAAATTGTGCAAGAAGAAGTTCGTGATCTGAACTACAGTCAGCTCCAGGTCTTGTTTTTACCGACTGTATAGATGTCCGCCACCTTTGGCTGCAAAGGATGTAGTCAATCTGATTTCGGTGTTGTCCATCTGGTGAAGTCCATGTATAAAGCCATCTCTTAGGTTGTTGGAAGAGAGTGTTTGTTATGCAGAGTGAGTTGTCTTGGAAAAATTCTATCAGCCTATGTCCTGCTTCATTTTGTTCTCCCAGGCCATGCTTACCTGTAATTCCAGGTGTCATTTGACTGCCCACCTTAGCATTCCAGTCTCCTGTGATGAAAATAACGTCTCTTTTAGGCGTGTTGTCCAGTAGGTGCTGCAGATCCTCATAGAACTGCTCTACTTCAGCTTCTTCAGCATCTGTGGTTGGGGCGTATATTTGGATCACTGTGATGTTAGATGGCTTGCCCTGAATTCGAATTGAGATCATTCTATCGTTTTTTGGATTGTATCCAAGCACTGCTTTAGCCACTTTACTATTAATTATGAAGGCTACTCCATTTCTTCTGTGGTCCTCTTGTCCACAGTAGTAGATCTGGTGGTCATTTGATGTGAAGTGGCCCATTCCAGTCCATTTCAGTTCACTGACGCCCAAAATGTCTATCTTTAATCTTGACATCTCACCAATAACCACATCTAATTTGCCCTGGCTCATAGATCTTACATTCCAGGTTCCAATGGTGTGTTGATCCTTAGAACATCGGATTTGCCGTTCATCACCAGCACCGTCGGCCGCTAGCCGTCCTTTCGGCTTTGAGCTAGCTGCGTCATCACGTCTGGGGCTAGTTGAACTCATCCTCTGTTCCTCCCCAGTAGCATTTTGACCATCTTCCGACCTGGGGGTCTCATCTTCCAATGGTATACCGACATATCTCTGGTTGTACTGATCCATTTAGTTTTCACGGCAAGAATACTGGGGTGGGTTGCCATTACCTTCCCCAGGGATTGCATTTAGTCTGACCTCTCTGTCATGACCTTCCCGTCTTGGGTGGCCCTTCATGGTTTAGCTCATGGCATCATAGAGGTGCTCAAGCTCCAGCACCACGGCAAGGTAACGATCCTTTGCTGAAGAAAATAGGTAGTAATTATTCTAAATATTTATTTATATTCATATTTCAAATTTCGTCACTGCCCATCTTGCATGAAGCAACTCTGGGCAGCTTACAATAAAACTAAAAATAAATACAAATTAAAATACACTAAAAAAACCATACTACTTAAATACAAATATACTGTAGATGTAAGTAGAAAATATAAAATATAAAATCCAAATCCAGGATGGCAGTATTAACAGTTCTTAATTTAAATGTGTAAATTCATAAAATCATGGAGCCTCTTTAGGGTGCTAACCACCCCCAAGATTGGCTTCCCTCCTTCCTGCCCCAAGTGAGATGGCAGAGCCAGGTTTGTACCCCTTTCTGGAAGGCCAGGAGAGTGGGGCCTGCCTCACCTCTGGGGAAAGGGTATTCCACAGGGCGGGTGCCACAGCAGAGAAGGCCCTCTTCCTGGGCCCTGCCAATCAACAATCTCTCATGGATGGGGTCCGTAACGTGCCCTCTCTGCCTGACCAGATGGGATGGGTCGATGTAATAGGGATGAGATGGTCCCTCAGGTAACCTGGACCCATGCCATGTAGGGCTTTAAAGGTGACCTAGAAGCAAACTGGCACCCTATGCAGCTCCTGCAGCAAAGGTGTTATGTGTGCCATCCTTGGGGAATTCAAGACTGCTTGCACGGCCGCATTCTGAACCAGTTGTAGCTCCCAGATACTGTTCAAGAGTAGCCCCATGCAGAGCGCATTGCAGAAGTCTATGCGGGAGATGACTAGGGCATGAGTGACTGACTGGAGGGACTCCTGATCCAGGAAGGGGCATAACTGGTGCACAACATGAAGTTGAGCAAAGGCCCTCCTGGCCACAGCTGCTACCTGCTCTTTGAGCAGGAGTTGTGAGTCCAGGAGGACCGCCAGATTCTGTACCGGTTCTGTCTGGGGCAACGCCATCCAGAACCAAAGATTGTAAATTCCTGGATACAGAGGAGCCCCCAACACACAGCTATTCTGTCTTACCAGGGTTCAGCTGAAGTCTGTTGTTCCCCATCTACAGACCTCTACAGCCTCCAGGCACCAAGAGAGGGTGGCCACAGCCTCACTTATGTCACCCAGGATAGAGATGTATTTCATTTCATTTCATTTCATTTCATTTCATTTCATTATTTTATATCCCGCCTTTATTATTTGTATGCTACCTCATCCCATGGTGATGGATGAGTTCACCCAGTGATTTCGTGTAGATGTTAAAAAGGAGTGGGGAGAGTACTGAACTGGATCTCTCGCTCCCTATCAGGACCAATTGGGACCGGCCCCGAAGGAAGGATATGAACTTGTGCATCAGACAACAAGAATAGAAAGTTAACTATTTGTCAAGGGCATACATTTTAAATCTGTTTTCTTGTTAGACATGAATATAAATCTCAGCCCTCCAGTGCCACAGTCACTAACAGTTAACAACATAAGCTTCCCAGACTTGACACAAATAGGTAAGTTCTTTGTTGCAGAGAAAGAGGTCACATTTACTGCAGAATACAGGAGTCAAGCCCTAAATATATGTCACTCCCAGTTTTTAAATCCTAGGCCTTTTCCGCCTGCCCTTTCAGGTGAATGGCTCTTTGGCCATTGTTTTCCCAGCCTTGAGAGTTGGAGAGGTCTTACTTTACATGACTCTGGCCTCAGACTCATTGTTTCCCACCTTGTTGGCCTCATTTCCTACTCTGCTACTTGAACTTGAATGAATAAATAAGCCAGAACACCTAACAGGTGAACAGAAATATATTATACCTCATAAAGAAATACTGTATGTAGAGCTGAACATTTTCATTATGCATCAGTTTATATATGCTACCTGTGTGAAGTAAATATCACTGAACACTGGTTCTGCACTTCCTCGGTGATGATTTTCCAGAGATGCCTCTTCGCATTAGGATCCATGCCAGAACTTGGCTCATCCTAAAATAAAATCATTTGACAATGAATATTACAAGTAAAGAAAAGGGTTTTTTCCTTAATATTTTTAAAAGCACTACTAGCCTTCATGTTAGTTCTTCCAGCATTTGTTGAATGTTTTCCTAAAAGTTTACAACATAATTTCTGCTACACTATGGTAAAGAGTGAAATTCTTCACTCACTTGTGAATAAGGCCATCTTAGGAGGGCTTCCTATTGAGTAAAGAGTCATAGGACTTCACTGTTAAGCAACAAAAATGGCTAGACATTGTACAAAAGAAAGAAAGAAAAAAGATGGGAATTCTTAGCTAGGAAAGATGAGTTTCTGATTTAATTAAGGATGAGCTGAATTCCATTAGATCTGAAATACAACTGGTTGTTTATTTTTTCCTTTTTTCCTTTTCCTTTTATTGACTGAAAACAGAAAGAAAAATAAGCAGTACATGAAATGAAGTTCCTTCTTCCTTTTTTGAATTCTTCTCAAAAACTCAGGGGAGACATGTTGTGCCATTGTAATGTCAATACACATATGGTGCTATGAGGCTAGATGTCATACAATGTACACCAGCACTTACTTTTTGTGGGAATATGTTATACATACTGTATTGTATAACACAAACATAAAAGGTGGTATCCAATGTTTGTCAAGCAGATACCTCTGATACCCTTTCTTCAGTCCCTCCAAATATGCTTTGAAGGTTCTCCCAACACACCAGAACAGATGCATGAAGTGGAGAGTATACAGAAGACAAAAGGAATCCATAATGCCAACAAGCTTATCCACTGCCCAATGAGCAATAGAATGAAAAATATGTCTTATGCATATTTATTTTTTGAACTCAGTGGGACTTATACTCCATTAAGATGCAGAATTACTGGATACACAGTGCTTTTAAATGTCCGATCTCTGTTTTGCTGTTGGCATGGATAACTGTGAGTAAGGTGAGTGATAGAAAAAGCCATTTAGCAAACCTAGATCTTGAGAGGAAATGGGATTTTTTTGTATTTTTGCAGCTTAGTCTATGTTGCCAATCTGTTGTTAATGCACGGGTGTTTGCCAATTTAAATACTGTCGGTTGTCCATAACTTCAATGTGCTCAGGAGAGGGGATTGAAACAACCTGGATGAATATAGAAGAGGGAGGGTCCAAATGGGGTCCCAGGAGTTTCTAGGAAGGGGTGTTAGCCACAATTTCATCTAAATAAGAGCAATCCCTGGAGATTTAATATAGATCTTTGTATGAATCCAGGGTAGCATAGAAGATTCAGACTTTATATCAAAAACAGCAGTAAAATAATGAGTAATGTCAAAAATGTTTTTAATGGCAAACCTGAAGTCAATTCTAACCATATAATAGATGAAATTATTGTTGGATATAGGCACATAGTATTATAAAAGAGATCTGAAGAATATTACAGGGTTCAGAGTAAATGTAGCAATGCAAATGGGTAAGACTGGAAGCTAGTAATAGAGTTAAAAGTATTTGCTGATAAAGTATTATCCAGACAGACACAAGACAGTCTAATAGTCAGAAAGTAGGCTAAATGCCATTCCCCTAGGGAGGAAATTGTTCCCCCATTCATTATAGAAACTTTCCCCACTGATACTTGAGTCAGGTCCTCTTGTAACCACTGTTTTTCTATTTATATGGCGCCTTCCCACAAATAATTTATTTATGAAATAGTGTTTTTTGACTAAGTGCTCATTTCCACATTCCTGCCCTCTGTGTTGACATAAAACATTGTCAGCATAACTTCATTGCTCCCATCACCAATTCCTAATCTGGCTCTATTGCCCCTCTTGTGGATCCTACTGAATTATGTTGTCCTGATTGGTAAGTGTGCCCCTCATTATTGAGTAGTGTGATTGGTTTTATCCTCTGGTTTTGCTCCTTTCAGCACATGACCATCCAGCAGGGGCAACGTTCAGAAATGGGGCAAGATAGAACAAACGGGAATGATGTCAAGACTGTGTTAGGACTTCTCTGTCCTAACATATCCCAATCAGGGGTAGTAAAATAATATGAACTCAAGAAACACATAGGAAGAGAACAGGGCAGAAAAAGCCTGAGAGGATGGAGGCAGAATTTTAGTTAGAAGAACTATTTTGTCAGTTTTACAATTATCAGTATCAGTATCCTATCCTTATCATTGTGGAGCTAGCTAGATTCAATAGAGCAGAATAACTGTGGTTGGGTAGCTGATGAGCCACGTGGTCTGGCTTTGGGAGAGGAGGGGAAGTGATTGATACCATCTCATACAGGAAAATTGGCAAATAAGCAAACAAAAGCCCACTTGGAGATCTTCCATTATTATCCAGCCCCTGCAATGAGAAATAGTGAGGCTGCTTGTTTGAAGGCCAAAGAGAAACTGGTTTCAAAAATATTGAGGGAGGGAGCGAACGTGATAGTTATGTGAGAAGAACTCAGGAAATAATGATAATAGAGAGATGAAATGCTGGCTAGTGTCCAAAAGGAAGGGAGCGTGTTTCAAAGTAACCCCACCACAAGTGGGCTCATAATCTACTTCCCTCCAAAACCATGGGTAACCTTGCAGTTGTGGTGGAGAGTGTAGGCTTAATAGTTCATTCTGTTAAACTGTTAAAAAAGTGGCTACCTAATAATGTTTATCCAACATTGTGCAACCAAAAAAGAAAAGGTGGAGTTGTCAGGATACGTGGATCAGATCCATAGCTCTCTGGACCAGGGACAGGAAGTTTAAAGTTAAAACAGAAGCCTGCAAAGTCATGGAGCACTAAATGAAATTAAACAAAAGGAAACTAAACACTTGCCTATCCCTAGAACCTCTTAGTATTAAATAGCAGGAGACTTTAGAAAAGAAAATTAGTGGAAGTAGGACATTTTCAGTTGTGTTAAGGGGAGATTTTCTCTTGTCAAGCTCAAATAAGCCCTTCCCCCTCTTTCTATGCAGAACATTTGTGTCTAAGCATGCTCAGCACAATCTCTGGCTTTAACAAAACAGTATTCTCTCATCTTGTTGCAGCTATTACTTTGCAACAGTTCAGATAATATGAAAAACCACAATAATACCACACTATATAAAGTTTGCATTTCATACCAACAGTAAAATTGATGGTTTCCCCAGAAGGGCTAGAGCAGCTGATAACTTTCTGTTGGTGCCATAGCTACACATAGAGGCAATTCTACATCGGTAAGGCATCAGATTAAGTCGATAAAGAAGGTGAAGTACAATCTGTGGGGAAAAGAGATTCAGAAAAATCATTCTTCAACAATTATGGTATGACAATATAATTAGTCGTACATGAATTTTAGTTAGAAGAACTATTTTGTCAATTTTACAATTATCAGTTGTGGGCTTTTTAAAGTTCCTCCTTAATGTTAATTAACCAGCAGTGTTAAGCAAACATATTAAAATCAAACATAGCTAAATCTGCAGCAATCAGTTTGGGATTAGAAAAGATGTAACTGTGTGCACAAGACTCCCAGACTAACTTTGTTTTGTAAGGCTGTATTTTTGCAGAGCTGTTCCTGTGCCACTTGAATTTGGCTCCCATTCTCCCCCCTCCCCCAATCCATGTAACATATATTGGGCAGTAAATCCAATCCTGACATAGGGTCTATCTTTTACCACTCTCCATGATGATTCAGAACTTTTCAGAAGTTCTGTATATCTATATTTGTTCAGTCAAATTACATATACATACTTTTTCTCTTTATTTTTAAGTATACCCTTTTTCAATTTTAAAAATTGCTTCTGGCAAGTAGTAGGAATGGCCTCCTAATCATGTACAGTAGCTTCTTTATGCAGACAAGAAAAACTTTCTGCTGCCTTTAAATGTTTATATGGTACTACCTTTATATTCCCATCCCTGTTTTTAATTATATGCATAGTCATCCAAATTAGAAAGAATTCAGACAGTGAGCATTTGGAATATAAGGCATTTTAAAATCTTTTAAAATGAGAATTTAAAGATAGCTTTGGTAACCTTTTGCAGGAAACTCCTGCAGTTTAAGAGTAAAAGATTGAAAGGGGATACTCAGGACAATAAGTCCAGTCATCTGCTCAATGAAGGAATCTAAATTAAAGCGTTTCGAGTGGATGAATGTCTAGTTTCTGCTTAAACACATCTAGTGAAAGAGAGCCTACCACTCTCTGGGTGGTAGTTTTCATTGTCATACTACTCTGATCGAGTTTTTTTCTAACATTCAATCTTCCTGTAATTTATATCCAGGATCCCAGGTTCCCAGGGTGAAAGGGAACAAATCTTGGCGTTCTTCTGTGTGACGTCCTTGAAGACACTTAAAGAGATCTGTCTTAAGGCTAAAGGTTTCCAATTCCTTCAGTCTTGTTCCCTAATCATCCTCCCCTGAATATATTCAATCTCTCTAAATACTTTGTAAAATGTGGTACCCAAAATTGGACATAATACTCAAAGTCATGTTTCTTAAAATGTGGTCCCAGGATCCCTGGAGGTGACCCCAAGACCCTCTCAGGGGTCTGCGAAATCAAAATTATTTGCCAGATATTGAAGATACTTGCAAAAATTTAAAGCAATGTCACTCTTCTCATTATTTTTTTTTATTGGTTAAAAATAGGGTTTTTAATGAAAAATATGTTATTTACATTAATATCTAATGGGTTTAATATTTTTACATGACGTAAGAAATATTTTATGAATGTGTCAATTTTAATTTTTAATACTGTAAATATCAATAAATATAACCCATACAAACAAAAGTCCTTTTGGGTTCCTCCATAATTTTTACAAGTGGGAAGGGGTCCTGAGAGAAAAGTTTAAGAAACACTGTTCTAAGTGGTCTTTGATTAATGCCAAATGAAATGGAACAATTACTTCCTGTGATTTAGTAGGAGAGCTGTGTTAGTCTATGGCAGCCAGAAATCAGAAGGAGTCTGGCAAATTGATGGCTAGATCTGTTATTTGCTGCTTAAGAAGTGATCGGACTTCCACGTAGCCCAGAATAAGTTACAAGTGGAGAAGAGAGCCCTAATAATGTTAATTTTGTCAACATTGATCATTTCTATGAGAAATGGAATTCATCCACCACCATGAAAGGAGCTAAGTCCATTGGGAAGAAGGATAATCTTAGCCAAAGATAACTATAGACAGCCAAACTCTGGCCTCCACTTTCACCAAACCTGCTTCCAAATGCAGGCCAGCATTTGAAATGCAGTTGGGACCTGATATGCAACTCTTGAAAATACAGCCTGGACAAGCCCCAAAGGGGAAAATTAAGAAAGAGACCCAGCTGAACACCATTCAGAAGTTACATCAGAGGACTTTCAGTCTAAAATATGCATTTGACTACATTCATTTTTAAACTTACTTAAAAGCAAAACTCCAGCATTACACGGTCACTTCCTAGCAAAGCACCTGCTACTTCCACCTAATCCTAATTTTACTTACCCCTTTAATATCTTCCTCTGGGATGCCATGTAATCGTGCATAGTAATACATGTGTTCTTCAACAGTCAACAAATCATCTAGAGCATCTTCTTGAGGACAGTACCCAAATCGTGACCAGTGTGCATCATTAATTTCACTCAAGGATCTGAGTTGCAAAAATGGATTCTTTGATAAGCCTGGAAAGGTTAACTGTTCTTGGAAGTGCTTAAAAGTTAACATTAGCAGCAAGCCCTGTGCAAACACTTGTACAAGCATATATAGGAGGAAGAGGAACTCTGTCCCTGACATTGCTGTCTCATCGTACGTGACATCTACATATCTGAGATTGCATCTGGATAAATCCACATTTATAGGCTTATAAAACATGATTTTACTTTCGCTTAAGTCAGTTTATTGCATGAATTTTAATCAGCTGAGGTGGGAGACTGGCAACTGTGATCTGCAGGTCTTGTGAATTTATTAAAAACAACATTGTTGAATGAGAATTACTCCAAAATACTGTTAATTTAGCAAAACTTTGGTTTAAGTTTCACATGGTCTCAATCTCTGTATTATGGATAGGAAATACATTACAGAAATAAGCATCACCAAAGTAATTGGAAATTATTCTACTGTTTGGATTTCTTTTTAACACAAATTATTTTGTTCCATATTGGATTTATTTTCTCAGCTAACTTGCTTATTTTTCTTTGTGGAGAATGAATCCGGCCTCCATACCCAGTTTCATCTTGCACCAGTAGCTTTCCATCACTTGGACCAATGTCTCCTGTCAGCATTTTGAAGATGGTGGTTTTCCCAGCCCCATTCACACCAAGCAAGCCAAAGCACTGAATTATGGAGGGGAAAGACCAACATTTAGTTTTAAGGCATTCATAGTTTTCTTGACTTAAAATACATTTGAAACAAAACATTTGTATTATTCATAGTATTTGCCATTTTAATCAAATACGTTTTAAGCAAAACAAAAAGCCCAAAAAGTGTAAAAAACAGAATGCTTATATGCACTCATACCCTAAATAGCTACCAAAATATCAATTTCAAGGGGGGAATAGCAGGAACATTCAGATGGATGCTTCATCTTTCTTTGCAGTCCTCCCATCTAATCTCTGAAATGATTGAGTTCTGTGCAGGATCAGCTTCACCCTGATAGAGTAAGGTATCTGCCTTACACAGCAGATTTTGATTCATATGAAATGAGTGCAAAAGGTTATTTAATTGCTTATGTTTATATTTGTTGCTACTGCTGAACATAACAAGGACAAGGAGAGAAATGAGCAGGCGGTGTGTGCCTCATGCATTCAGGTGAATGCCTGATGATGGCGCTTATGCTATGCGCAATTTTTTGTGACTAACTACATAAATACTAAGAGTGCTGATCTCTCATAATTCCTAATTTTGAAATAGTTTTGGTTTACTGATTTACCTCTCCTGCTGGGATTCCAATGCTGACATTTTTTACTGCTACAATCCTTCGGTGGGGAAGATGGTAGATTTTGGTAAGATTCTGGAGCTGTAACACATCATAATCTGACAAGCCCAGTGTTACTCGCTCTCTTTCCGCTCGGACATCCTTGTCTTCCTCCCCATCAGTGTCTTCAAGATAGAGTGGAGATTTACCATGCACTTTATTAAATAAGAATCTACCAAAAATTAAAACCAAGTTTCATTATTTTTATCTCCTTATTTTTAAATGTTGTTTTATGAAATATTATTTTGTGGATGTAACAAGAGTCCTTTGCAGAAGCTTTTTAAAAAATCAATGATTCAGTACCAGTCAATATACTGTACAATATTACATATTTTGTGATTAAGCATTCCAGGAAGGCAGTGTCCCGATTATAGATACAGTCCAATCAAAATCATTCTGTTGATTTAAATGGGAAGCCTATGCTTCTCTACTGAAAAGTATGTATTTCTGCATTTTGTTTAACATCAGGTTTTTTTTTCATATACTCATGAAATGTATAAAGCAGGGCTGAGTTTGTAACCACTGCTTATAATTCCCAGTTGTTATGACTGGAGAGGAGACATTGTGGTACTCCAGGTACTCCTAAATTAGGCTTCCTAGCAGTCCCAACCAGAATTGCCAGAGATCAAGAGAACAAGTTCCCCACCCCTGCCTTATACTTTTAGCTGATGGTGTGTCATGTTTGCCAGTGCAATGTTTGATGTACAGTAACAGGATTGATAAGAGCCACAATGGGGAACGGTCCGATGAATTTCCATTGCAGCTTGCTCAAACCAGCTCACTCCTCCACTCACTGGCATCCCCAACCTCCTCTACCTGCTCCAATCATGATTGATGGCCAGCAACACTTTGAAATCAAAGAGGTCGACTCCCGCAAGCTTCGCAACTCCCTGCAGTACCTAGTTCGCTGGAAGCACTTCCCCCACCCTGAGTGGGTGCCTGCTCGCCACGTCAATGCTCCTGATTTAATTCGCTGCTTTCACCTAGCTTATCCTTTGAAGCCGGCGGCTTAACTGTTCCTTTCATCTTAATGGGGTTTGCTTTCTTTTGGGGAGGCGGTATGTCATGTTCGCTGTTGCAATGTTTGATGTACATCGTAATGTTTCGCATGCCATGGTGCTGACGCGTGTTCCGGTTGGGAGGTGTCATGAGTGCCGTTGAGCTGAAGACATCAGCGCAATGGCACACATGACAATAACAAGGAAACAGGGGAAGGGGCTCAAGATAAGTAGCCATCAACTTACAAAGACTGAAGGACAAGAGACAATGGCTAAACGGATCGCGAGGCACACCCAAGCTGTTAGCGCTAACGCAATGGAGATCGCCCAGCTGACAGCAATCAACGGAGGAATAGGGAAACCGATGATGGGCGATCCCGGAACGCCAGCGGGGCCTCGCAACCCCTCACCTACCGGCAGGACAGCGTGTTGGACAAAGGGGGGTGATGTAACCGCGAGTGAGGGGGCGCTGACCGGCGCGGGGTATTTAAACCCCGCACCGGCGCGCTCCTGTCACTCTCAGCTTTTTTCCTATACTGTATCTACACTGCGAATAAACCAGAGCCTGTTTCACGGAATCAGCGTCTGTGTATTACTCGGAGGTAGGCAGTGCATGACAGGAGGGAGCTGCTGGGAGACCTTGTATCAGGCTGTCTATCTGTTTTCATGGGGATGGAATGTGTTTGGGTTATCATTCACGTTCAAGGTCTTTTTACCCGTTGATTAGCAGAACTTGTTAGGAGCACCTGGGATGGGGAATTTGAAACAGTTGTATGGGGGGAGGGCTTACTTTCGCACCGAGGGTTTTTAGTTTGTATTTGGCGCGCTTTTGCTCATTCTCAGCTTTCTTTGTACTTGCATACTATTCTTAAATAAACCAGATTTGATTCAAGCGCTTGCTTGTGAGTCTGAGTACAATTTGGGATAGGCAACCATTACACGGTGTGATCTGAGCTCATATAGCCTATGGCCTTGGAATTCCCCTGTAATTTCCCATCCAAGTACTAATCAGGCTGACCTGATTTAGCATCTGAGCTCTAGTGAGAGAAACCAGATGCTTCCACCTACTATTGAAGCTTGGTGGGGCCTATGCTTAGATGAATAGATATGTGCCTTAATCTAATCTGTAGCCCAGGTTAGATTAAACCAAACATAACAACTACTTGCTTAATTGTTTTGTGGATCAAAGAGCTGCCATGAGGACAGAGATAATTTCCTCTTGTTTCTGGCATTTTGGCATTGTAATAAAGCAACTCCATAATTGCATGTATTTGATGCAGAAGAGATTTTTGCCCCCAATTTAATAATATACTGTACTTTACTATTTTAATTAAACAAAGCATTTTATAAAGCCTGGTTAAAACACAGCAAGTTTATGTCCTGCAACTTACTATTTGTCAATCCCTCATTTTATTTGCAATTTTGGAACTTCCCACATATACTCATGGTTACTTACTCTAATATTTTATACCAGATTTTCTGAATTGTTCCATCATCAAGCAAGAGGCGGATTGTAAAAAATAGCGTTCCCTGAATGAACATGCCAAGCAGTTTGGAAGTTGTCCTGTCCAGTTCGAATGTTTTGTCGGGGTAAACCACTCCATAGGCTTTCAAAAAGCCCATCAGGGCATGGTGCTGGGATAATTCGATTAACCCATAACCAAAACAGAATTGTGGGAATATCAGGAAAACATGTCTCAGTGTTTCAGCAAGGTCATGCAAGTCCTGGAAAAAAAAACATTCTTTGGTCATTGGACTTTTGTTTTGTGGTTACAAAATAACCTGCACCATTAAAAAAAATCTGTTTAACAGACTGAGTTTTAGAGCTCAGTATTTTATTATTGGTAAGCAGTGGTGATCATTAATCAGGTAGGTTGGGCTGAGAAAGAGAGACTAGTGCAAATATACTAGTTGTTGATGCCATGGAGGGTGGAGTGACAGTTTTGGAGCAACTAAAATTTCTCCCAAAAGGAAAGAAGAGGAAGGAGAAGCACAAACCCACCTACCCAGGCAGAGATATTTAAGCTATCCTGTTCAACTACTTTGTGATGGGATCCAACACACCCAGGGAAATGGAGTTCAATACTTTCCTAGGAAATTGGTCACTGCTGACCTGCTCTTATTGTTAAGAACATTTTCTCTAACATTTAACTCCATAAACTAAAAATCATAATTCCATGCCTTGTCGTCTGGGATAATAGAAAACCACACCTGATGCCTCTTTGGATACTTAACAAATGTGATTACATTTCCACTCAGGCATCTTTTCTGAAAGCTAAACATACCCAGCTTCCATTTCTTCAACCTCCCCTCACAGGATTTAGCTTCCAGTCCCTAATCTCTCTTATTGGTCTCCTCTGTGTCTGTTCCATTTAGTCTGATTGGAACAAAACACAGTACTTGAGAACGAATCTGACCAAGACAGAGCAGAGCAGATGGAGTCTGCCTTTATTTCATATCACATTGCCGGCTCATATTCATATGCGATACTACATTTATCCCAAACCCTTTTCAGACGAATCATTACCAGTCCACATAAGGGATAGCTGTTAATTTAATTTATTCTCCCTTAGTGAAAAAAATTGCATTTGTCCATATTAGAATGTATTCTTTTTTAAAATTCAATTTTCTCCAACTTGTCAAACAATGTTTAATGTTGTTTTTGCCCTCTGGGATATTATTGTAGTTATTCTGCCCTATTTTATACAATCTGGAAAATTGATGATTCCACCTCCTCAGCCAAGTCATTAATTAGTTGTCGGTGCCAGTGACATGCTTGCAGGTTTATTACCTTATCAGTAGCTTTTTCTTGGGAAAGTAAAAAAACAACTGAATGAGTGATGATCGTGTTGATGCCAAAGAATAAGTTGATACAGACATAAACAATAAAGGCCATCCCAGTTTCCTTAAAGATGCCAGCGAGCAGGTACATCCATGAAAATGTTGCATATCTGCAGATCATTAAAAATAGCAAGTAGAATAAAGCAAACAATCCAGAATAGCAAAGTACTTAATTGGCTTCTAGTCCAGTTTGTCTGTGAGCTATTCTGTATAGCTAGAAATAAAAGGGATGTTTCATTCATCTTTTCTTGACAAAAACTTAAGAACCATAAATTGTCTGCTGTTAATATGACTTTTTAAATGTAATAAGTAGAAAAGATGAGAAATAATAAATCTTCTTATTTTGGAGCTAATTTAATTGCCAAGGATCTACAGTCATTCTGACAGCCATAATTTAATATTTATTTGTACCTTCCTACTCCTTCCTACTCAGATAGACATGCAAGGCAGTATATACCCTTACTATCCAAGACAAAAAAAAAAAGCATTTGCTAGTCTCTCTCTCTCTATATATATGTATATATCCTTCGAGTTGAAGTCAACAACATGTGACTTCTTGGGCATTCATATTACTTTTTCTTGACCACAATACCAAACTGGTTTGCCAGCATATTTTTTCAACATCCCAGTTTAGCTTTCAGCTGTTGTATTTCTCAGTGGTCTCCCATCCAGTAATACCTAGTTCTGACCCTGCTTAGCTTTTTGAAATCCATGAAGCTCAACCAGATCCTGCTATATAGCTGGGTATAGGCATGCCTTTAGGTAGATAGAGATAGATAGCCAATAGCTAGAAAGGGCACTCATAAAGAAACAAAGAAACACAAGAAAAACTGCACTAATTATAGCTTTGGGCTAAAATGGTGTTCCCCTGTCTCCCAGAGCTCTGAACCCGCTGTCTTTCAGTCTCCTCGTGAGGAGCAGCTGTCTGGAGCACTTGTCCCAAGTCCTCTCCTTATCCAGAGAGGAATCATGAAGAGCCAGTCCACTCGCCAGCTCTTCATTCCATCTTTGGTTCACCTTTTCTTCTCCAGAAGTTGTATGTCCTGGCCTTTCGAAGTAGTTCTTGCTGTGTCTTTAGTCTACTCATGGGGTATGAATGGACTACATCTGCATATGTAATTTTACTCTTCCTATATCTCCAACATGAAAAGCATTTAAAGGAGAGGCTAGTGGAGAGATTGTTGGATTTATTATTTTTCTCATAAGCTTCCATACTTTTATCAAGCTTTGTCTTATAATACGTCCTTTTTAAATTTTTGTCCTCTTTCATAACTCTGTACCATAAGTTTCCATGAAGCCCATCAACTAGACTGGCTTCTTCCAATGTATATGCCTGGTTGGTTTATTTTTATTTACCCTGTCTTATGCTTTGTTTATGGCTAGCTACCTAAAAAAAATATAACATAATTAAAAAAAAATTAAATAACTGCTCAGAACTATAATTGGAGATTCAATTCAAATTGAATTAAACTGAACCAAATCCTTACCCAAATAAGAGAAGAAGCAGGAATACAGCCAACAGGTTGCTGTCATTGAAGAAAGCTGGTATCTGAAATGCTGAAATAACTCCTATTGAGAGTGTAACAGGCACCAGAAAGTAAACCTGTAGAACGTTATAAATGCAACTGGTTACCACAGACCAAATACTAAGCCAGTTTATTATAGTACTACGTATAGACTACATATGGATCAAATGTGGCTTAAGCTGCATGGGAAAAATAACCTTCCTTTCATAGGATATAAATACAGAATCATCCATTTTTACTTTGGAATAATTACCATTCCCCATTATTTACTCAGTCATTATCATGGAATTGAATTACCATTTCAGAGGGTTGCCTAAAGATTTGAAACAACTGTATTTTCTTCTAACTATGGAAAAGCTAGGTAAGAAAGGAAGTAGACATTATTTATAGGGGTCTTGGAAAACAATCACTGTAGATAACTTTAACCTGGAGACCAACAACATTTCTAAAATAGCTCAAAGAATTTGAGAGAAGCAGTGTGTTTCAGAAGGATGAAAGCATTTGTGTCTGCTAGTTGAACACATTTTGAAATGGTACACAACCTGCCAACCAGAAAGAAAAATGTATTGATCAACATTAATAGCAGCTCCTTTTCATTACATTACATTTCATTACATTTTCAACATTAACAGTAGCTCCTTTTCATTATGCAGAAATTACTGGTGTGCCAGCCTCTTCCATACTGCATTGATAAATACTTTGTTATTAATTATTTTTACATGTCCAGTCTATGAAAAAAGGAGTACAATAATATAAAGTACATTTTAAATTGTAGAGCTGGGCAAGGCTGTATCACTCAGCAGACAGCTTAAAGAGACTATTTGGTTTTTGTTATTACATTTTACATATAATTTTATAAAGTCAGTTAGGCATGAAATGGTAGCAATAATGGGAATAGAGAAATGGGTATATATTTTTCTAGAGAGAAATGGGTATACACATTATGAAAATGTGTGTGAAAAGATTATTAAAAACAATTACGTTTACATTTAAATATTATGTCATTGTGTAACCTGCCAAAAGGCCAAATTCTGCAGTTTAGTTTTTTTCACAAAACTTTTGCTGAGTCAAGTGTCTTGACTTGAATTTATGTTGATGTTTATTTATTTGAAATATTTATAAATCACCCCATATACAAGATGGAATGCAATCAGCCAAAACAGTAAAATAGCTAAGCCACTAAGAACTTTGTCTCACATTTTAGAACCTTTTTCAATTCTAGGAATCTGATTTCCTGAAATATACAGCATCTTAGGTGTCCTTAGGTTAGCAACCCAGGAAAATTTAATAATTGGGCCACATTAACCCTTGAGATTCATGCACATTATTTCTTTTATTCTGAGCATATATAAATTATGAAGGGCCACAAGCAGCATGGATATTGGTGTCTCGTATAGTTCCTATCCTGGTTCCTCATTAGCAGAACCCACAAGATTTTCCAGTTCTTCTCCTAGTAATGAGGATTTTTTAGCAGCAGGAATTCACCGAAAGGTATCAAGTAGCAGCATATCACCACGTTAATTTCAGTCTGCCAAATGCTGGCTCCAGTTAGCTCGTTTGGGATGCCGTCCGACAGAAAATGCATAAATGTGCCATTTCAGACCAAGCAACCAAAGCATGAAAGAGGCAGACCTGTTACAGTGAGTTTAAATCCAAAAAAATGTGTTTGGTTGATTTTTCAGTTCTAAGTAGCTCTCTGCATCTTGTTTGAACTGTACAGGCCTGTTAGAAATGGTTTGTGACAATTCCTTGAGAAAATATTTCAGATTTATTTAATGATTTGGATGTCACTTTTTAAAGAACAAAACAACTGAATTCACATGTGCTTAGCCATAGTTTGTAATGCTCTACCAAAAGCTGTATTTTTCACACATCATGCTAAACTACCTACATTTTGGCTCATTGTGATATATGAAATACAGACAAAAGGAGTATAGTGTATCTAAATGCTACCCTGAGAACTCACGACGATGCTTTTGCCTAGTGCCAACCTTGCCTGTTCCAGTACTGTCATGAGTGCCGTTGAGCTGAAGTCATCAGCGCAATGGCACACATGACAATAGCAAGGAAACAGGAGAAGGGGCTCAAGATAAGTAGCCATCAACTCACAACGACTAACGGCCAATAAACAATAGCTAAACGGATCACGGAGCACACCCAAGCCATCAGCGCTAATACAACGGAGATCGCCCAGCTGACAGCAATCACCGGATGAATAGAAAACCCGATGATGGGCGATCCCGGAACGCCAGCGGGGCCTCGCAACCCCTCACCCACCGGCAGGGCAACGTATTGGACAAAGGGGGGTGACGTGACCGCGAGTGAGGGGGCGCTGACCGGCGCGGGGTATTTAAACCCCGCACCGGCGCGCTCCTGTCACTCTCAGCTTTTTTCCCGACGCTGTACCTGCGCTGTGAATAAACCAGAGCCTGATCCACCGAACCAGTGTCTGAGCATTATTCAGAGGTAGGCAGCGCATGACATAAAGCCGAGAGTCATAAACTCAGCCTCGCCGAGCCCCACCGGACGACAACGAGCCGCGGGAGGAATAGACGGCGAGAAGACCAGCAAGATGAAGCCGGAGCGACGCGGGCAAGGAGGGCGAGCCGCACGGCAAGAAACAGAGGAGGACCGACCGAGGCCAGAGGCACCGCGGACTCCCGGAGCCATGGACGCCCACCCCACCCGACCCGAGCCTCAGCTCCAACCCCAAGGGGAGATGGCGACGGAGGCAACCCGACCGCGGGAGGGAGCAACATACCTTCCGAAACCAGTGGAGGACCCCGCGCCCCACATCGCACCCCAGCAACGGGCGTGGAGCGACAGCCCAACGGAGGAGGACGATGGAGACACCCAGCAGACGGCGGAGGAAGCGGGCCAACGGCAGAGGGAGGATGAACCCCGCCGGCAACCCACCCCCGCCGACACACCGACGGAACCGGCCCCAGCGGCGGCGCGGACCGTGGACGAGGAGGCACGAGCTGAACTCACGGCCATGCGGGCCCAACTGACGGAACTCCGGACCATGCTCCAGTCGCTTATGCCCCCCGCGCCACCCAACGACGTCCCCGCACAGGCCCACACCCCGAGCGAAGCACCGAACCCCCACGGGCCAGCAGAAGGTCAGCAGACGGCCCAGGCGGACGACACCACAGGCCGGGAAGCGAGAGGAAGGGCCGCGCAAAACGCCCGGGCCCCAAAGGACTTCCCCATCTTCTTCGATGGGAACCCCACGAAACTGTCGTTCTTCATAACGAACGCCAGGGAGTTCATGGGGAGGCACGGACACTCCTACGACTCCGAAGCCGACAAGATCGCCGCCGTGGCGATCAAACTACAAGACAGGGCGGCGGACTGGTACGTCCAACTGTACGAGTCCAGCTCCCCCGCCCTCGCCAACTTCCCTGCCTTCATCAATGAGATGAAAAACTACTTCGAAGACCCCCTAGCCAAAGTGAGGGCGAAAAGCGCACTCCAAAGACTTAAACAGGGCACACGCACTGTCCCAGACTACGCCCTGGAGTTCAAAGCCCTCGCGGGGAAGGTCAGCGACTGGTCCGAGACCACCCTGCTGGAAATGTTCAAAAGGGGGCTCAATCGCGACGTTCTCCAATGGGCCCTCTACCGCGACGACCCAGAAACGCTACACGGGTGGATCCACCTCACGGGGAAAGCCGAACACGCGCACCGCACCTTCCTCATGACAACCACGGAAGACACAAACTATGCCTGCAAAAAGGTACCCGCACCACACGTGGGGATGGCCGGCCCCATATACCCAAAAAAGAAATTCAATCGGGAGCCCTGCGGGAAGTGTGGCAAACTAGGGCACAAGACGGTGGATTGCTTCGCCAACCGACCGCCGACCAGTGCGCCTAAACCCACCCCGAAAATTAGCCCCAAACCACCCAACCTGGGGCCGCCCCCGCACCGCCGAATGACCGTGGCCACAGCGACACCAGAGGAAGGCTGGGACGCCTACTGGGGGGAAGAGGATAACGTAGACCCCGACCAGCCGGCGGGAAAAGCTCCCCGCCTGCCCTGAAACGCGTTGCGAGGCAGGCGGTGGGACAGCAGCGCGGACCACCTCGACGGAACGACGAAAGCCCCGTAATAATGGCGGCAATTAAACTCTCTGCCGGCAATGGAGCCACCACGGCCGCGGCACTAGTGGACTCGGGGTGCTCAAAAAACCTCATCCACCCCGACCTAGTCGCCAAACTCGACCTCCGCTGCTTCCCCCTCCCCACGCCGTTGGCATTCCACCAGCTGGACGGCTCTACAGCGGGAGGGAAACCAGCCACGCTGCAAACCGAGCCGGTCACCCTGCAAATGGGCACTCACACCGAACGCACATCGTTCGTCGTCACTCACATCGGACGGCCCATTGCAGTCCTGGGGATGCCATGGCTCGCGACAAACAACCCGCGCATCAACTGGGAGACCCGCACCTTCACATTCGGCGACGGCGAGTATCGGGCACCAGTTCCAGCGGGCAGAACCAACCCCACTGTAGGACGAGCGGAGGCGACTACACAGGACAACGCCGCTACCATAGCAGACCTACCGGAACAATACGCCGACTTCTCCGAGGTCTTCGGAGAGGCGGAAGCTGACCAACTACCCCCCCACCGCAAGACGGATTGCCGGATCGACCTGCTGCCCGACGTCCCCTTACCTAGACCAAAGATCTACTCGATGACCCCGAAGGAGATGGCAACCCTCCGGGAGTTCATCGATAAAAACCTAGACGGGATTCATAGAGCCAGCATGCTCACCGGTCGGAGCCCCCGTCTTATTCCGGGAGAAGAAAGACGGCACCCTACGGCTCTGCACCGACTACCGGGGCCTAAACGCGGCTTCCCTGTCCAACAAATACCCCTTGCCCCTGGTGAAGGACATGCTCGCCCACCTGTCCACGGGCAAAGTCTTTTCCAAATTGGACCTTCGCGAGGCGTACTATCGCATCCGAATCAGGGAGGGGGACGAATGGAAGACTGTGTTCAACTGCCCCCTAGGCGCCTTCCAGTACAAAGTGCTGCCCTTCGGACTCGCGGGGGCCCCTGGGGTGTTCATGCAGCTCATCAATGAGGTACTGCATGAACATCTGTTCAAAGGGGTCCTGGTCTACATCGACGACGTCCTTATTTACACAAAAACGCACGAGGAACATGTGACCCTAGTCAGGCAAGTCCTCGACAAGCTCAGAAGGGCGCAGCTCTATGCCAAGCCTACAAAGTGCGAGTTTCACAAAGCGCGCCTAGACTACCTGGGGTACCGAATCTCCGGGGACGGCATAGAAATGGACCCCGCAAAAGTCGAGGCGGTGCTAAACTGGGAGCGCCCCCGCAACAGACGCCAACTCCAGAGCTCCCTCGGCTTCGCGAATTTTTACAGGTCATTCGCCCGGGGGTTCGCAGAGATAGCCCTCCCCCTAACGGACCTCCTCAAAACCAAAGGGGTGGGGGACACCCGACGCGCCAAGAACCCGGGCACAGTGTTGAATTGGACTCCCGCGTGCCAGACCGCATTCAACAAGCTGAAAGCGCTGTTCACCACGGAGCCAATCCTCGTGCACCCGGACCCAGAACGGCCATTCGTGGTCCAAGCCGATGCCTCAGACTTCTCCCTGGGGGCCATCCTACTCCAAAAGGACCCCACGGGACTCCTGAAACCATGCGCCTACCTGTCAAGGAAGTTCTCCGAGACAGAAAGGCGATGGCACGTCTGGGAGAAAGAAGCCTTCGCGGTAAAATCGGCGCTAGAAACATGGCGACACCTACTTGAGGGAGCCACCCAACCATTCGAGGTCTGGACCGACCACCGGAACCTCGAGGCCCTACGAACGCCCAGACGCCTTAGCCCAAAACAGGTCCGATGGGCCCAATTCTTCAGCCGCTTTAATTTCCAGCTGAAGTTCATGCCGGGCAAAAAGAACTTCCTGGCCGACACCCTCTCCCGACTGCCCCAAGACGAAGAGCCCGCCCCAGACACCATTGGGGCGGTCCTATCCGCCTCGCAACTGGGGATGGCCGTGACCACCCGAAGCGGCGCTCGGAGGCAGCTCGACTCTATGGCGCAGCCGACGGCAGGACAACCTGCGACCAGACGAAGCCAACCGCAACTACCAGGGGGAATGCGCACGGACCTCGCCGCCGCCCTCAAAACCGACCCCTGGTTCCTGGCAAACCCCGACAAGGTAACGATGGCACAGGACCTGGCATGGGGGGAAGGCAGAATCTATGTCCCGGACTCGCAACGCCAAGTGATCTTGCATAGGTCACACGACGCCAAACAAGCGGGACACTCTGGGTTCCTCAAGACCCTACACCTAACACGGCGTCAATTCTGGTGGCCCGCGCTCAGGCGAGACGTAAAAGCATACGTAGCGTCCTGCCCAACGTGCGCTAGGGCCAAACGGGCACCAGGCAAACCCGCGGGGCTATTACAACGGGTGGCAGAACCCTCCCGCCCATGGGAGGAAATCTCTATGGATTTTATAGTGGACCTCCCACCCAGCCAGAAGAAAACGGCCATTTGGGTGGTGAAGGATTACTTCTCAAAGCAGGCCCACTTCATCCCCTGCACGTCAGTCCCGTCCGCACAACAACTAGCCAAACTCTTCCTCATCCACGTGTACAGGTTACACGGATGTCCCGCACGTGTGGTGACCGACAGGGGCACACAGTTCACTTCTAAATTCTGGCGGGCCTTCCTAAAACTGACGGGGACCCAACAGGCCCTATCCACTGCCTGGCACCCCCAGACGGACGGAGCCACAGAGGTCCTCAATGCCACCTTAGAGCAATTCATACGCTCATATACTAACTATCACCAAGACGACTGGGCTGAACTGCTCCCGTTCGCCGAAGTCGCATACAACAACGCCGTCCACACGAGCACGGGGAAAACTCCGTTCGAGGTAGTCTCGGGGCGCGACTTCGTCCCCATACTGGAGCTACCTCAACCCCCGGAACCCCAGGTGGACGCTAGCGACTGGGGACGGAAGATCGCAGAATCATGGCCAATAATCACGGCGGCGCTGAAGGATGCACAGGCAGCCTACAAAGAGCAGGCCGACAAGCACCGGTGCCAACAACCGACGTTCCAAGCAGGGGATATGGTCTACCTATCCACCAAATTCCTAAAGTCACCCCAACCCTCGAAAAAACTGGGGCCTAAGTACATCGGGCCGTTCCGAGTCACGCAAATAGTGAACCCGGTAGCAATACGCTTGGACCTGCCACACAACCTACGGAGACTCCACCCGGTGTTCCACACCAGCCTCCTGAAACCGGCAACCACCTCTCGATGGCACCCAAGCACGCCACAGCCCTCACCGGTGATGATCGACGGGCAACATCACTTTGAGATAAGGGACATACTCGACTCCCGCAAGCAACGAGGAACTCTACACTATTTGGTCAGGTGGAAACACTTCCCCCACCCGGAATGGGTGGCGGCGCACAACGTTAACGCGCCTGACCTGACCCGGTCATTTCACCGGGCATACCCCGACAAGCCACAACCAAGGTTAGCAAGCCGTCCCCTGCAAAAACCCCCCCGCGCCCCCCCCACCTACCGTGCCCCAAGGGAAAGGGCCCCCCCAGGCCCGCGACTTGGGTGGACCTCCCCCCCCCGGGACTCACTCCCCCTGCCCCGGGCCCACGAGGCAGTGACAAGCGTTCGCCAGCACCCTCCCCCCGCCCCCGGCCCACGGGGGAGTGGCAAGCAAGTCAACAGGGCAACCTGGGGGCAACGCCCAGGAGCACAAATAACAAAGGCGACGCACTTTAAATAAAAAAGAAGGGCCCTACCTGGAGCTGATAAGCACCCGACCAACCACGCCTCTCTCCTCGCCGAACTGAGCCAAACAAACAGGGTGTGGCTGGAGCATGCGCACGCCAGGGCGTGACCCGGGCATGCGCACTAAGGACACACCCTGGGAAGGCACGTGGTAGAGGGAGGAGCAAAGGGAGGGGCGACAACTACTCCGGCGGGAATTTCAAAAAAAAAAAAAAAAAAAAGTGCCGTTTGACAGCTCCACCGAGAAAAAGAAAAAAACCAGAAAACCGGGGGGGAGCACTATTCGGACAGGGGGCAGTATGTCATGAGTGCCGTTGAGCTGAAGTCATCAGCGCAATGGCACACATGACAATAGCAAGGAAACAGGAGAAGGGGCTCAAGATAAGTAGCCATCAACTCACAACGACTAACGGCCAATAAACAATAGCTAAACGGATCACGGAGCACACCCAAGCCATCAGCGCTAATACAACGGAGATCGCCCAGCTGACAGCAATCACCGGATGAATAGAAAACCCGATGATGGGCGATCCCGGAATGCCAGCGGGGCCTCGCAACCCCTCACCCACCGGCAGGGCAACGTATTGGACAAAGGGGGGTGACGTGACCGTGAGTGAGGGGGCGCTGACCGGCGCGGGGTATTTAAACCCCGCACCGGCGCGCTCCTGTCACTCTCAGCTTTTTTCCCGACGCTGTACCTGCGCTGTGAATAAACCAGAGCCTGATCCACCGAACCAGTGTCTGAGCATTATTCAGAGGTAGGCAGCGCATGACAAGTACTCGCTTCCTGATAATACTTCATATTAAAACACTTTTTGTTTTTCATCAGAATGACTAAGTACCACTGTATTCAAAGTCTGAGGATAAACAAACATAGACATGAAATAGGCTCCCAAAGATTTTATTGTTTTTTATAAAGAGGCCTATAATGGGATCTGAAAGCACGTAGGGAAACTTTTTTTCTCCAGGACTACCTTCATAGCAAAATCCTTTCCCGTCAGTGCTTTTCCCTCTTTTGTAGAAAAGAGAAACGTTCTTTTTCTTTGAAGAGTGGAAAAGCATTTTTGTAGGATGGGTAAAACAAATTTTATTCTAGAGGATAAAAAAATTAGCTCGCTTTTCATATCACATCAAGTCACAGTATTTTTAACAATGGTGGATTAAGACAATATGGCTGAACATCAGAGTTCCAAAGAGAAGATTTTTATGGGATGCCTCTTAAGCCTGCCTTTTTGCCAGTCATTTTAAAAGTCAACCTAAGGGCAATTTTACGACTTACTAGTTAAATATAAAATGAAATTCTGTTCTTAGTAGTAGATTGGACTATTATAAAGGTGCTGAATTTTATGCATATAGTATAGCAACAACAATAAAAGAGCGGGTGGAGTCCACGTATTCCCAAGCAGGTTGCAATAGCTTAATTCTAAGATTTTAAAAATTGTACAAACCTAGCATGGAGTTTCATGAGTCAGAATAATAATTCAGACAAAACTGAACCCTGCATTTTTAAAATGTAGTTTCTTTGCTGCATTTCATCACATGGTATTTTCCATATTATATTTAAGAGATAAGCTACTTACTATGTCATAAATGAAGTTAGTCACCCAGTAGCTGGTCACACTGAGGCCAGAGATATGCTGTAGCTGTTTTGCTTTTGTCTGATGTTCCTTGACCACATAAAGCACAAAGCTAGCTGTTGTGATGGAGTAGCCAATCAGGACTGACATGGACACTATGATATCTAGTAAACTACTAAGCCTGAGGGGAGGAAAAGGTAATGAAAACATTTTAAAAATGAACAGGCAAGCCATGGCCAGCTTCAGCTTTGAAGGTGTTCTATACAAAGAATCTTCCAGTGGGCCTGGCTTCTGCTGGAGTTTTCTCGTGGGCCCACTTAATTTCCTGCATTGCCCAGAGTAAAGCTAGGCTGAAGGCATTGTAAGAAATTCAAAATTGGTTGGGGCTAAGTGTCTATTGTTCCTTAGAAAGTTGATCAGGAAATAAAAAAGGAAGAAGGAAAGTTAAGCATCAACTATGAGCCCTATTAGGATGTCAGATGTTAATTAATGGCATCATATGCAGATATGTTTTATTTCAGAGGTGTAATTAATAAAATATAAACGTTTATTTGTATTTCATAATTCCCTTTTCATAATTGAACTGACAATTGCAGTCAGAAATAATTCAGGATCAATTAATATGTCAGAAGAATGATAGATAAATACGACAACTACTAACATTAGTAGGTCTGAAAGAGTTAATGCCACATGATTTGGTGCCAAAACACTCCCTCCATCTTCCTAAATATCACAGAGAAGTGTTCTCTTTGTAATGGAGAAACCTGCAACTCGAAGGGATACAGCCCAGGAATAAATTGAAGAGCTGGGCAAACAACGGTTTTTGCACATGGTACTATTTCCACTCCGCACTATTTCCTTCCAACCAATTTTGATGCCGGTTGTATAACTCTTTTCACTCCCAGAAACTCTGGAATGCAGGGAAACTGATTGGGTTCAGCCACGAACTAATCAGTGCTCTCTCCAGCTGACCAGTAAGTGAATATAAAAAGTTAGCACTCCACCCCAAGCTACTGCAAGCCCTAGAGAAACAAAAATCCTCTCATTCTCCACTCAGTGCAAAAGGAAATAAAATCATTTGCTACCCCTCTCCTATCTATGCTTCCAAAACTTGTGTGTGCCCATCTGCAAACAAAAAACCAAAACCCTAAGCTTAGTGTTGATGTGAAGCTGTGAGTGTGGAGAGTAAGGTCTTGGAATAACAAAGATCCTTCACCCCTTGCACTCCACACAAAAGGGAAAGAAAACAAGTTCCAAGCAATTTCCCCGACCTCCAAAAAAAAAAGCAGTTTGGTGCTGTGTAAAGTACCAAAGAAAAGGGAGAAACAGGCAGAATTCTGGTTGAATTTCACTCTTGCTTGCTTTACTTGGGCTATGAAGGTTGTTGCTAGAGCAGAATACAGCAGCTAGATTCCTATCTGAACATTACTTAGAAAACATATTATACACTGGCTAGAAATACATATATTATATATGTTAAAGGTAGTAGTGATGGTCTTTAAACCTTTGAATAGTTGGAGACATAGATTATTTGAGGGAGCAGCTCCCTTGGTAGACATCTGCCCACCCTTATACCAAGGTCTGCTGATAGGACTGTCTCTTAAGAATATACAGTCGATTCTTGTTATTTGTGAATTCCATGTTTGCGAATTTGCCTAGTTGCTAAAATGTATTTGTAACCTCATAATCAGTACTCATGGTCATTTGCAGACATGCAGAGCAGTGAAAAATTTGAGTTGCCTAATGCGCATGTTCCCAGCTGAAGTTTCAGTCTTTGCTAATTCAGTGTTCTTGGTGACTTTATAGAACTTTGTACTGCAAATAATAAGAATTGCCTATATGTGGAGATGTAATAGTGGGTCTTCTTGGCTATGACATCCTGATTATGGAATTTCTTCCTTCCTGGAGGCCAGACTATTACTGAAATAGGTTCCAGTGCCAAGTAAAAACCAGGTTATCAACCTATGCTTTCAGTTGCAGTTATAACAACTCAGTTTCTACTCTATTTTTAATCAGATGATTTTACTTATTTTTTGTTGCACTGTTTATATGGATTTTTATGGATAGATAGTAAAAATTACGGAAGTTTGTAAATATTTAAATACATATATACTAATCTTCAGGGCTATGCAACTCATCCAGGATACCTTGTCCTACTGTTCTGAATAATATTTATGATCAATTAATACAAAACATAAGCAATCCCTATTCACAATGACTGACATGCATATAATGTAATCTAGATTATGCTTCAAGCTATCTACTGTGGAAAAGATCAGTCTACTTTTCTTACAATTGTATTATGGAAAAAAATGATAAAATTAACAACTTACATGGCTTGCTCCTGACTCTCTCCACCAGGATAAGGATGAGCAACAACAGAAATGCCTACAATAATAATGAAAACACATTTAGGAGCTTTCTTTACTTCACTATTGAATACAGGTGCTAGTTCAAAAACTGAAAGATTAACAGATTTGTATTTCTGCCACTAGTTGCTATCTTCTGCAATAAAGGTAAAGGTAACTAAAATGATCAGTGACTCAAACACCGTGAAAGAGAAGATTTGGGAACCTAGTTTAGAAAAAAGATTAATGAATGGGATCATGATTAAGATGTATAAAACCATGAGTGTCATTTAGAAAGTGGACGAGGGAAGTTGTTTTTTTTCCTTTTTCAAGTATCAAATGATCAGGGTCATCCAATTCAGCTGGCTGGAGGAAGATTTAGAACAGACTAAAGAAACTTCTTCATATAATACATAATGAACCCATGCAAAATGTTCCTCCTACCCTTTCGAGTCAAAGGGCATTCTTTTCCCCGTTTTGATAGTTGAAGACATCTGTTCTATGTTAACACAGTGATTCTGTCTGGCTTGAGAACTGTTGATTTCCACCCCATCAGTGAGTGCTGGACAGAATGCCTCCAAGTATCAGTTGCAAGGGAAGAGCAGTGGGAAAAGTATGTCTCCATTTAGGCATATTTTCATAATGCCACAATTATGTGCAAACTGTCTACGAGAAGATGTGGGTTTTATCTCTGCCTAAGGAAACTTCACTGGCAGCCCCACATAAATTGGTCTGAACTTCCAAAGGAAGTTATTATTAAACATAATAACTAGGATTCACTTGAAATATAAAAGATCTGATTTTCACAAGCCTGTGTCATGTGAGAAAGTAATTAAAGTATTTAATAGCTATGGTTGCATCTTCTTTAAAAATATTTGGTGGTTAGAACTAAAGGGAAACACAGGAATGAAGTTAATAAAAAAGGGCATGTTGGTGCCAGAACTTGTTGAACTGGAAGAAGATGGTATATGTAGACAAAGAACAGATGCTGAAGGAGACAATATACTGGAAGACCAAAGATGCAGAAAATAGGAAAGAGCAGTCAGGTGTTGTCTGCAATGGAAGCAAACAATATTTATATAAGAAAGAACTCAGATATGGGGTTCTGATTTATGGAATGCATGACCAAATTCATTTTAAGGGAGTGAGGGTGCCATTATTACACATATGAGATCTTTTGGCATTTGTTGGCTTGTGTTGCCAGCATCATTTGCAACATTTTATCCATGATACATATGTATTAATGTATGGAAAAGACCAGATGATCTCAGAATAGTGGTAGATTGTGAACTAAGCACAGTCTGAGCCAAGAGAGTGATGGGAACACAAGAAAAGGCAAATGCAAATTTGGGCTGCGTTAAACAAGAGCATAATTTCCAAATCATAGGAAATAATCACTCTTCTTTATTTTGCTTTGGTCAGGCTCCACTCTGAGTACGGAACAATTAATAGAAATTGGAACAAATTCAGAGGAGGGCAATCAGAGGACTAAACGAAGAGAGAATGAAGACGCTGTGTATGTTCAGTAGAGCTATGTATCGATTGAGAACTTGCATTGGATTTAAGAAGGTGTTGATAGAGGTCATCCTTTGCATGCTCTAAATTACTTTCCCCCTACAAATCTGGATTGCTGCACAACCCTTCAGCCTCAAGAAAAAACGTCTGAGGGAGGATAAGACATCACTCTTCATATACCTAAAGGATGTCAAATGGTTGGAGGCCAAGACCTGTCCTCTCTCATTCCAGAGTGTGGGGCAGGGAATGACAGACTGAAGTTACAGGAAGGCAAATTCTGGTGGAATGTTAGAGTCACAGTAAGAGCAAGTAAGTAAAAGTCCAGGAAGCAGTAAAAGTCCAGAGAACAATGAATGTGTTAAAATGGAGGCAAGGAATCCATCTGTCTGGGATGCAAGTCCATGACTTGGGATGGAAAAACGCTAACATCATTTTATTGTAGAGGGAGAGGTTTTTATTAAGCAGCTAGAGTCTCACACTTGGAAAGTGGACATCTGATTTCACAATTTAGTGATGAAGTTCACTGGGCAGCTGCCAGCCTCATCTTGTCCTGTTTCTCATTGCATTTTTGGGAGAATAAAATGGGATGAGAAAGACAAAGAAATGCAGTAATCGCATTTTTCAGATTTCAGACCTATAATAATTAAATACTTATTCAAAATGCCTAAATGGATTTTCATGAACCTACCTTTTACCTCCAGTCAAAATTATCTGGACTGAAGCTAAAATACCACCAAGGGAAGCTTATCAAATACTCTAAAAATCCATTTCCAATACAAAGTGTTACACAAAACCTAGATCTAATTCTACTGCCTTTTTCAGTATCTGGAAAATTAAACAAGGTCATTTATCATATTATTTAGGTTTAAAGCTAGAATCCTACAATGTGGCTGATACTGAGGTCATTGCATGCAAAAATGGAACCTTGAAAATGAATGAAATTAACTTAAAAACAAAAAATAGTAGAAGTCATGTTTTGAAATTAATCTATTTTTTATGTTCTATTTATGCCTACCAAGCTTCTAGCTACCATCATCCCTTTTCTTTTTCAGTTGGCTTAATAGGAAAGGTAATCCTTCAAGAGCAATATTGCCTTGGTGCTGTGCTAATATCTTGCTGCCATCCCATGTTGAGGATCAGTATTCGTTTTGCTTGATAGTATCTCATTTTCTGAATTGCTTCACTGGAGAAGCCATAGACAACCAATTTTTCTCTGATGTATATCTTCCACATTAATTGGAAGTTTTCCTTGCTGATCAGGGATATCAGCCCCACTGGGGCAAATGTTAATTTCAACCAGTGCTTAAAAACTGCAATCCAGATCTTGGCTTCTATCCTAATTCTAATCTTAAAGCTGCACTGGGGATTAAAATTAGGAAATACAATGATAGAGGCCAGAATCTGGATTGTTGCTACCTATTTTAAACCAAAAAAATAATAATAGTTAACTTTTATCTGGACATTTCAAGAATTCCTGAACTGTCTTTTATCAAAGCAACATATGCCATTGGCTACCTTAAAGGGGTGATGGCAAAAGTCCCTTCAGAGCACCTCTTCTGTTTCAAATTCATTGTATATTATTACATCCCTTATTACTTAAGTATATTTAATTTTTTTAAAAAAGGATGCTTCATTGTAGGATTTTCACCTTTAAGCAAGGCAGACCAATTTGTATTTTGTCCTACGTCTTATAGCAGAATTAGGAAAGGAATAAATGATGCCCTGAAAAATCTAAAACCTGGATCAACTATTCTGCAATTTTGCACATTCATTTACACATCACAATGTATTAAACATAGGCAGAAAACAAAAGCTCTCACCCTGAAATAGAAAACTACGTGGTAGGTGAATACCTACCATATCCAGAGGAGTTTCCGTCTGGCAAGTTAGCATGGAGAATGAAGTTATTCAAGCTGTTAAGGTAGGCTGGGAGGCTATGATATCCTTCTGGATTATACCAGACCTATATATAAATTTCAGACATAAAAATAACAGGCAATATATATGTATTTGTAATTTTTTACAATTTCTCTCTAAAATTGAGTAGATTTCAGTGAAGCTTAGATCTTAAGTGAGCAAGGAGAAAGACTGTGCCTGCAGCTCTACTCCATAAAACAATGGTAAGAGTCATAAAGTGTTTGTTAGTTTGTTTGTGTGTGTTATTATTTATGTCAGTGGGGATTTTGAAACATCTGGAGGGCTCTAGGTTGTGAATCTTCATAGAACTAGAGTAAGAGAACTGTGACTTATCTAGGTTCAACTGTAAGTTCATGAGTTGCGAGGTAATAGTTCCAATCCATAGTTCCAATTTTAGGGTCTGTTTAAAGAGACGCTTCTTCATTTCGCAGAAGCAAAATAAAATTTATATTGGCCAAAAAAATTATTTGCAAAATAGAAACACAGTTCTTCTCAAAAATCAAACAAGGTAGCAAGAGAGCAGGTCCTCAAGGTGCTACTCCAGTATTAGTAGAGCCAGAGCTCTTTTGTCCACCAGACAGAAAGTGCATTTAAAAATAACTAAGCTGAAAAAGCTCAGATAAGAATCAACATCCAGTTCCACTAGGCCTGAAGCAAGTATAGTCAGAGGAATTTTCTAGCACTGACAGGCTTTCTCAGCACATTAGGAGCTGACAAACAAAAGTTCCTTCACTAAATAAAGGCTGATACGGCCCAAAATTAGAGTTCCTGCTCTGACAGCACATACATTCCTTGAAAATTATGAGAACAATACACTGGAAAGAAACAGAAACTGCAGGTGGCACACTTGCTAGAATGGTCCTTCCCAAAATGGACCATTATCTCCTAGACCAAGGAGTCAAGGGAAATATTTTATGCATATAACGTACTGATATAAAATGTAGCTTATTAATACAAAATTACAGTAGAGTTGATAAAACACAGTGACTGTGAATCTGAGCTATGAATCATGAAGTCAATCAGTTTGCATCTCATGCCTTTCAAGCACTTGCTAAGTTGCCTTAATAGAGCCCCTCTCTCCCAGTCTCAGTTCTTTTGTCTACAACACCAAAATAGTAATACTGACCTACCTGAGAAATCTGCAATAAGATCCTAGCTTTTATTGCCATTAAATAGCGAACTTTAACAAGATATTTCATATACATACTAAATTTAATAATCACCTAACAGTTTGCTATATTTTATGACAATGCATTGTTCACAGTTTACCTTTGTTAATGTTCTGTTAGCAGGCACTGGGCTTATATCAAATTGGAGACTACTAGTCAAAGGCAGCCCAAAACTCCAGCCACCATATCTAGATGTGGGAGGAAAAAAAGAACACCTTAGAAAATAAAGTTCTCATGATTTAGACACCTTAATCTCATATAATCAAATTCCATGGAAGTTATATGAGTCATAAATTGTACTTCACTTCTGACAGCTTGACATAGTAGGGCAATGGCCAGTGCTTTCTATTACCATGGCACCATCAAGTTTTCTTTCTTTAAGCAGTCTTGTGTTCAGGACTCAGGTAAAAAGAAAGCCCAGACCATTCTCAGGTCCTAAGGAGATAAGGTATTCACCTGCACCAAGTCGTGTTTTTTTTCAAAATACTGGAAGAAATGTATAATCTCAAGTTTTGAATCAAAACCAAATGTACATTTTCATGTTTATCTTTCAAGATTTATGGACTAGCATTTAAAAAACGAAGAGAAACAAAAGAACTTTAGAATCGTAATTTCTTACAGACTTTTTAATCCATATTAAAGATTATGGCCGCAGGAGCAATCTAAGTAACCTAAGTTCCTTCTGTTCAGTGAACTGGTGACTAAGAAATTACAGAAATACAACATGCCAAACACTGTCTTACATCTTCAGAAATATCACCACAGATTACTCCTTTAAATTAATTTTAACTGTGTGATACAACTGAAAACTATCATTACTGAAAGAAAAGCAAATGCTAAGGAAGGCGCTGACTGAGAAGAGGTGTTTTTACCATATGTTGGACTTGGAATCCCATTCTCTCCCTGAGCTGGTATCAGGAGAGATGGTGGCAACCAGAGGCATCAGGAGTGGTGGTGGGGATCTCAAGGGGGCAATGATGAAAATAGCATCACGCTGTTGCAACGCAGGTTCTGCCCCTTTTGTATATTCATCCAGATAGTGTATATACAGTATGTAAGAAAGGGGCGGGGCTTGCACTGATGGTACTATGTTGCTTTGGCAGTAACACTTTTGGCAGTAACACTTTTATTCGGGACCTTCTGTTAAAGATGAATGCTTGAATAGAGCTAGCAAGAGACAGCAATAAAATAAAAGGGATACCTCTTCTGTATAAAATCTTTGGCAGTAACTAGAAGGTAAGTTTCTACATTGTGCCCAGTAAGGTTATATATTGTCCTGGAAGAGAATGTCCTCTTGTGAGGTGGTGTAAAGTTCAGCTTTGGACAAGTCTAGAAAGAAAAGGAATTTTGTGAACATGGAAGATTTTTATACCTAAAGATTACATTATACTGACAAATATTACTATAAAATATTTTTAGTGTCTCTATGCAATATCATCATAATGCATAATACTTCATGCAATTGAAACTAGAGAAAGGTTTTTAAATTAGAACTTAATGTTCCTTTGCTTTTAAAAATTAAAACATGTAGAGACACTTATTTTCAGCTGGGCACATACATTTTTGTATACTGTCTAGCAATGATTAACTACATTTATTGGTTAATTGACTAGCTACCCCTATGAAACCCATCTAAAATTTTAAAAACTGTAAGTACTACCTACATATGTTGTTCTTTTAATCTCAAGAACCATGACATTCAAAGCAAGTAATTCCTTTTTTTTTTCTGCATGTTTGCTTTCCTTCCATGTGCAGTATGGATCAAACTGATTTTAACTGTGCAATTGCAATTAAATGCACATAAAAAGCCCCTCTAGTCCAGCTTAATGGCTCTGGCCATGTAGTTTTCTTAGCAGCAATATAGAAGTAGAAGCAGTTTGCTAGGATATTCTCAGCCTAGTCTCCTACCTGGGTTTTCTGATTCAGCCCTGCTGAGATCAGTCAAGGTCAGTGAGGAGCTGCCAGCTGCTGGAATAGTTTGAGGGGAAGGGCAATTCCACACTACAGCCTAAGGTGCTTGCCTCCGCATGCTGCTCCCAATAGTTTTTGAAGCCAACTTCAGAAATTCCAGGCTAGATTGCACTGCAAAACTGGACTGGTTGTTCCCCTGCTTACCCTTTCCATCCCTACAGAGGAGGCAAAACTCACTGACTGGCTCCTGTGCGGACTGGTCTACCAGCGCCTGCTTTTTCCTTTTAGGGGTTGCTTCCTCCTTCCTTTGCCCCACCCCTGCCCCCATTCTCCTCTGACACTAAGACAGACCCCTTCTTTT
This sequence comes from Candoia aspera, assembly GCF_035149785.1. Classification (NCBI taxonomy): domain Eukaryota; kingdom Metazoa; phylum Chordata; class Lepidosauria; order Squamata; family Candoiidae; genus Candoia; species Candoia aspera. The sequence goes on along the minus strand of NC_086153.1, from coordinate 169,964,913 downwards.
TTCCTTTCTTTCCCTTATGGTTCCATTGTTGCTGTGATGCTACAATAATCAAAGCCATCAAGAACAGCTTGTTCTTTTACTCCTATGTTCCTCTGTAGCTCCATGGAAAAGTTATAGCAAGGAAGTACTGATAATTCAGCTTCAGAGAAACCCAGCAGCAATGTGCCCACATTGCAACCTAAAGTTGTAAAAAAATGGGAAGGGAACAAAAGCTTCACAACAGAAACTGAAAGCAGCCCACAGGAAGAAGTAAGTGTTGAATGGTGCATGAGCTTCTAGGGGTGTGGATGGTTTATTGCTGTAACAGGCCATTACATTCTGGCTCCGGTCAGAAGAAGCAGTTTTGAATCATAGCTGGAAAACATGGGAAAACAAGGGAGCATTTGCAATGACCCAGGAGTGGGAGGAGGACAACGCCATCCATTCTGCCCTCTACAGGCAGTGGGTGGCCTGTCCTAGCAATGGGCTGAGCAGAAAGTATGGATCTGCCCCAAATCTCAAACTTTCTCAAGCCTCAAAGCCAGGGGTGGGCCTCGTGAAGTTTTACACTTCCTTTCTCTATTACCACCCTTACAAAAACTTGTCCCCAGAAACTCCCCTGTAATGCAAATTACAGCTTCTGAGAGGGGATTTTTTTGGTCAGAATTATGTCAGAAAGAGAGATTCCTACCAGACTCCTACTATTCCCCAAACTCTTAAGCTTCCCAAGGCTTCTCTTATAAGACAGAAATTAACATTGTACTTATTTTTGTCTCAAAGCTGCCATTGTAGTTTTGATGTTTGAGAAAGTGAAGGAAGGATTCTATTGGAAGGAACAGCTGTAACCATAAATTACGATGTCATGCATGTTATTAAGTATATTAATTGGCAGTTTGGGAAATTAGCTTCTACAAAAGATGGACATTAAGCATACCTGTTATTTTTTGTTCAAAGTTGGGACATAGTCTTAGGGTGAAAAAGTCATTTAATCTTCATTGGAAACTGCACTTTACTTTTTGTTTTTTTATGAACTCATCAGTGAACTCGTCTCATGAGAGTCTAACTTGAATTTACCTCTCTGAGTGTGCAATTGCAGGCAGCATACTGGCCACTCTGATTCCCACTGAATATCCACTGATCAGCCACATCTTCCTTGACACATGCTCTGAAAGCAAGCAGATTTAACACTGACATTTCTTATAAACTTGCATACACAGCATAGTGGGAAATTCCTATGTAATGTAGAGCACTGGGCAGGAATGCCTCACTATGTATTAATTTTCTAAAGCATTTCCAACTTGTTTCAAGGAAAGCTAAATTCAGTAAGCCCTGTTGGGCTCTTAATCTATTCCTCTGTTCATCTATTTTTATTTGTTCAATACTAAAATTGAGTGGAAAGGTTTAATGACACTTGCTTTACTCCACAGCAAAACATTACAGGCAATAACATTGAATTAAAAAATATATATTGAAAGCAGAAGGAAATCCTGTGCCCTGAGACTGTCTAATACAATGATGGCAAACCTATGACATGCCTCGATGTTTTGGGTTCACCAACACCCGACAACTATTCTCCCTGTTTGAGTTACCACAGAAACTGAACCAACAAAAGGCAGTGCAACTTCCCCCCACCTTTCTCCCCCCCCCACATCTCTGCCCTTTTGGCCACCCAAAACTGGATTGTATTTTTTAAAAATAAATGAATATGTAAAGATTTGTTTCTCTTTTCTTTGGGGGCGGGGGGAGGTGACATGCCAGCAGAATCAAGTTAGGCATTTTCTGAATTTTTGACACACCAAACCCAAAAGGTTTGCCATCACTGGTTTAATAAGTCCTTGCCCATAAAATCCTGTGATACGTTACAACTACTGTATGTATAGTACAGTATACATACATACCACATTTATGAAAAACAGACAAAAATAGTTATAAGTACAAATAATAAAAGGGCCACATATCACTTTTTTGTAGTTCTTGAGAGCCCCATCCAACAGCAGCTGAAAATCAGAGGCATAATTTTTGCCACCTATGGTGGGGAACACACAAAAACTGTAGTGTGTGCCTTTAAAACAGATTTAACACAGTTTGGAGAACAGAAGATCAGCAAAACCCTGACTCGGTCCACTTTGCATTCTCGGCCTATCTACTACGGCCTTCACCCACCCCCAATGCTAAGAGCTACTAGAGGCACACAAAGCTTGCCTATTCTTGGTCTACCCAAAGTTCCCTCAAACAGCAAGGGTGGCAACTTTTTCAGGTGCTGGATGCCTTTACGTGATGCAATATGATAGTGAAGGCACTGACAACACACAAGTAAAAATGACTAAAGACACGTAAGATGTCATCCATTTCATCACTGAGATTCTCATGCTAGAACATCAAAATTGCAGCTTTCTTGCACAGAACTCTTATAAGAGCACACATGAGAATGCGAGAAATGTCACATACTGTGATGAACAGAAGTTTTCAATCTTCTTTAAAATTAACAAGTAATTTAATTTCGGCCATCTATAGACACCGTACAAAACCTACAGCCCCTCTTCCACAAGAATCTTCACACCTCCCTGTTTCAACCCTCCTCTTCTATCAGTGACTATAACTTGGGAAACGAAAGCTGCAGCCTTATAGACCCTCTCTGTCAATCCTGCTTAATTCAGTGGGATTTACTTCTGATTAGACATCTGTAGTAAGGCTATATCTATGCTTATGTAACCTCATAATGAGCTCCATTAACTGGAAATAAGCAAGCACTGATAGAATTTCTCAGCTAAATGTGCCTTAGATTGCAGTTGTTACAAATCACCACCTGATTGTAGTTAGAATATTGTTCCAATGTGACCCCTGGGTACCACAGCTCGGCAGGCCATCCTGATGACTCACAACTTTCAGTCATTTGTCTTCCTAGATTAGGAGTTGTTATAAGTAGGGAGGGACAAGTGGAGAAGAGCTACTTACAAATTACTTCTGTTTAGGCAGGTATTATCTATTCCAGGAAAAGAGAGCATTGAAGCAACCAAAGCATCTGTACTTTGATTGTAATTCCTAAAGTTAAACACACAAACAAACCAAATGGTTAACTGCAATTTCAAGACAACCATAAGTAATAAAGAGGATAGTCTAACATTTTTTTGAATCCCTACATCCCATGTTAAAGTTAATACCTCTATAACAAAAGCTTTGTCAGATTCAATTTCAGGTCAGGAATGGTCAACTTCAACCGCAGAGCTTCATGCAGCCATCAGACTTGCTCGCCCGCTCACTCACTCACTCTATCCTTATGAATAGAAGAGAATATCTGTAGCTCAGGGTTGAACTGTGGAGTCCTTGGTGCTCTCTGAGCTTGGCTGTTTGCTTGTAGACATTTCGTTGCCTGGCTAGGCAACATCTTCAGTGCTAGAAGGGAGTGGGGTTTGCCCTTTAAGCTACTATATATAAAAAGAGAGGAAACCCACTCCCTTCTAGCACTGAAGATGTTGCCTAGTCAGGCAATGAAACGTCTGCAAGCAAACAGCCAAGCTCAGAGAGCACCAAGGACTCCACAGTCTATCTGTATATTTTGTGCTTGTGTGTGGGTTTGTTTATGTCTGGCCATGCAGCTGATTTCAATACATGTTTGCTGAAAACAGAAAATATAGTTTCTTGTTATTCTGAAACAGGAAACACACAAAAGGCATAAAATACTTGCCACAAATCAAAAAACAAAACCCAACTCTGAGCTCCGAAACAGGAAAAAGAAAAACCCAGAATCCATTTTGAAGTACTAAACTCACAAAAATAAAAACAGATTTGCCCCACTTAGCAAAAAATAACAACAAAAGTGTAGTTCTTCTATAGGGCCTATAGAACCGTGGGTATTCAAATGGGACAAGGGTGAGGGAAGCCTGTATCATAATATGTAAGAGTCCCATCATTCTACACCTCCTGCATAATAAAGTTGATAGTCAATCCTTTTTAAATATTCCTTGAGATGTCCAATAAATAAATGAGTAATAGTTAGGTAAATCTCCTCTTTAGATCCTAAAATACATACTTAATATTTTTAAAATAAATTCTTGACTACTGCTTTGGTAACAGAGTTTTCCAATACTTTACTGGAGTAAAGTAAAGTATTTGGAAATACTCCAATACACCAAAATGCTTGTAAATACTGTAACCAATACCCCCCTTAAAAATTAGTTGTCTGTTAAAAAATGTAGACCTGGAATCATTCAAAACACATTTCAGGGCTGATAATAATTCTAGAATTTTAGATGCGGCTAATGAATCTTGACCATAGAGCCAGTTTGGTCTAGTGGTTAAGGCAACAGGCTAGAAATTGCTGCCTTAACCACAGGAGGCTGTGAGTTCTAGTCCTGCCTTAGGCATGAAAGCCGGCTGGGTGACCTTGGGCCAGTCACCCTCTCTCAGCCCAGCTCACCTCACAGGGTTGTTGTTGGGGGGAAAATAGGAGGAGGAGGGAATATTAGCTATGTTGGCCACCTTGAGTTATTTATAAAAATAATAAAGGTGGGATAGAAAATAAATAAATACCGTGAAATCAAATTGTAAAATTCAATATATTGCAGTTTTAGGCAATCCAAATTCCTCTTGCAACAACTCAAATGGTTTAAAAACCTGATTGGCAATAAACTGATTTAAGTACCAATGCTTCTATTAGACTATGAATTTCAACAATATATATATTTACTTGCAATTTTCAAACTGGAATTATCCCAGAATATAAATTTACCATGGGTATAAGGGATAAAATTATACCTCTGTCGTAACAACTTCCAAACATGTCTTAAAACCTTTAATACTGAAAATACTACTTTTGACTGAGAAAGGAACCAAGTCCCTGCCAAGATACCATTGTTGTTTTTTTTAGTTGTAGTGAGTGCTCAGAGTCACATATGTGAGATGGCAGCTGTGCAACCTGAATGAATGAATGAATGAATGAATATCAGAGGAGCAGAATAGTAACTTTCTAATTATGCCTGTAATAGTTTTTGAATTTGGTTACTTGGATTCCATAAAGTATCTTAATAATGTATCTATCTGTTTGGCATACTGTAAAGAATTTACAAGGGGATGCCTTAAGTCCATTTATCAATCCTGAAACTATATTAATTTTTACAACATTTATCTTTTCCCATAACCAACTGAGATTTTGAACCATCTATTTATATAAATATTAATCTGAGAGATATTATTTTTTAGTTCAGCAAAAAAAAATCATCTTTAAGACTGGACGCCTCAAAGATATTTTTAAAAGGTTGGCTCTCGTCCTTTCTATGCTACAGATGTAATAAATTTGAAGAAACTTTGGTACATTTATAATGTGCGTGACCATTTCTAGTATTCATTTGCTAGATGTTATTACTATAGTGAACCATGTAGGAAGGCAGTTAAGGGTTAAATATGTTAAAGTTTGTTAAACTATATTCCAAACTGGAATCTTTTAATCTATGAAGAACTTTAGATATATTGAGAAAAGATCGTTACAAAAAAAGATGGTTATGTACTCATGGAAGAATGTTTAACATAATTTGTTAGCTCTCAGCCTCTGAATCAGCTCTGCACTGAAGGAAGGGCAAGACCAGACAATACGTTTTCACAAGATCCAGGTTAAGTTCATTGTTTAATAACAGTAGATAGCGTAGGGAATGGCCTTGAAGGACAGGAGGAACAGCTGCTACCAAGGCAACAATTAGACAAGCACAGCTTGAATCCATTCCAGGAAACTAATTTGAAAAAAGTCTCTAACAGGCCTTTCCCTAGTTCATACAAAGATAAAGTGAGGGAGCAGGGAAGCACAGTCAGACTTGCAAGATTCTGTTGCTATAACCGCGACAATAAAAGTAGTCCTGGCCTATATGGCATTGTTTCTTGGTCTGGTCTACCTTATGGGACTGACAAAAACTGAATGACAATGTAAAATAAAGAAAATTATATATCCTAACACATGATAACATTATACCTATATCTATATCTATCTATATTTATATTTATACCCATACATACCATTTAAATATTTGCATATATATACTATTTTATATATATATAATATTTAGCATTAGATATAATTTAATGTAAGGGTTTTTTTAGTTTTAATTTTTGGTTGTTTAGTTGTTCCTTGTTTTTAAGGGATGTTTTTGCTTTCTAGGAGGGTTTTATTTTTCCCTTTCTTTTTTTTCCCTAGGTGGTTTAGCATTCAGGGTTTTTTCCCCCCTCACTTTATACTTCTTTTCATATAATGGTTTCTGCTTCTTTTTTAAGGGATTTGGTATTGAATACAATAATCATGCAGTTATATTGCTATTTAGTTTAAATACAATGTTATAATTTTTTAAAAGAGGTTGGTAAAGAAATATATGTAATGTTTCCAATACTGAATTTAAAAAAAAGATGTCGGCCATTGAAATATTTGTAGCTAGAAACAAAAATATTTTATTTTGGATAATTATTCTAAGATATTTAAAATACCCCAAATGCTTAGTAAAACCCCAATTCATAAATGGTTCGATGGATATATAAGAGCTATGGCAAGTATATGAGATTTGCTCAAATTAATTGAATAACCTGATAGTTTACTGAATTGGTGGACTGTATTGATAAACCTTGATTATAGTAAGTTCATAATTTGCTTTATTCTCATAACTCTAGAAAGTTTTATATTGCTGGGTTTAACAAAAATTATTTTTTTCTCTCTCTTATCCTTCCCCAGTCATATTCTTAGCACATCTCATACTGCCACACAAGGAAATATACTGATTCTAGCCACATTGGTGAAGGTTTGGTCAGGCCCCTCACTCCCAGTGCACCCCGTCCCAACAAGCTAAGTAAATAACTAAAAAGAGATAGTCACCCAAAGAAGTCTGACTGGCTGGAGGAACCATACAGGCCTGGTGAGAGATGGAGAGCTGGGTATTCTGCCACCTTTGTTCTCAAGGTGCCAAGGCCCATAGCAGCTGTCACAAAGAGTACTGGAAGGATAACTTGGGCAATAAAACCTTTCACATTGCGCCGAGTGTGATGGAATCGTTTAATGAACAAGGCTGTGGCCTTCCTCAGCAGGAGAGAGAGATTGCTTGGCTCTCCCACCTTAACCAGCACTTGATCTATTGATCAAAAAGGGAAAGAGATACAATAACCAGTAAGTGCTTAGTTCCATTTCCTTATTATGCTTAGTTTTACCCAATTCACCCCACTAGAAAATGTGAACCAGTTCGAAAAGTATTATTTCTATTTTTAAAATCCTTGGCAATCCTAAATTCTGGATGCTGCCTTATTAGCAGTGATCAGGACCCACACTATGATTCTTCCTTTCCAAATTCACTTCTGGAAGTGGCTGGGTTTTGTTTTTGTTTTTGGCACACCAACCAGTCAAAGCCCCTCATCCTGGGTTGCCAACATTCTCTCCTTAGGCCTGCATTGTCCTTATAATGGAAAAAATGAAGCTACATGATCAGCAGATTAAACAGCCTCAGCGATTATGGAGGCCAATCCTAGGACTATGAGGAAGTGAGGAGCTGCTGCCAGATATACTGGGTAACTGAATGTCTTCCCTACAGCTAGGGGGTTCTAGGTGTTAGAGGTCTGGTTTCCTGAATCAGCTATGGTTCAGCTAGCACCACAAGGTATACTTGTGAGGATGGGACAATCTTTGGCAAAAACAAGATCTATGAAGTTCGTGGTAGCCCCTTGTCATTCATTGCTCTTGTTTCATATGGTAACTAAAAAAGACAAGTGTCATGTTCCCCGTTGCAAGGCATAAGTGCATCACAACGGGTAACATACACATCAGGAAAGAGGAAGGGATAACCATTATCCTCTAAACACACACATCATCCACTAAGCACCCAGACCCATGAATAAATCACCAGGACAATAGAAACGCACCTCGGACAGGACCTGGAAACCATTAACAGACCGGGGGAACTCCCACCCATTACCCCGGGGGACGCACCTGCACCGGACGAAGGCAAGGAGACAAAGGGAAACATCGGAGATCGCCCGAATCACCCATCAGCAGACCCATAACACGCTAATCACCCATCCGGACCTGACTTGGGGGACAATGGGGGGTGGAGGAGGACAAGGTCCGCCAACAGGGTATAAACGGGGTACCCTGCTACCACACCCGCATTCCCGTCTTTTCTCTGCACGCATTCTGTTTCAATAAAGCCGGAAATCCTTAGACCCTCTAAGTGAGTCCGTGTTTTATTCGAGGCGAGGCTGCCCTGACAACAAGGTAATTTGGGAGTTTGTGGATTGCTACCGAGTAGCAGCCCTGTACTTAATTAAAACCCAGCCCATGTCTCAATAACTGATCATTCTGGAAGGAACTGTGGCAGGTTTTTTACAATTATCTGAAATGTAAGTAGCAAGTGGATCCATCCCTTAACCCAGGCACAGGGTTCTCTTAGATGATGTCAGCATTTCCACCTTCTCACCAATGTCTGAGGTGGAACGAGCTTTTCTTGGTGGGCTAATTTCTCAAGGATCAGGCAGATTTAGTCTAGGATGAAATGGCACAGAAGAACTGCCCACTATTTATCTAGCCATGGTCAGTGTCTGATTTCAGGTTAAGAGGGACTTGAATACAGATATTCAAGTACCTTGAATACAGATAAGGCAGCCTACAGATAAGGCTGTCTTATCTGTAATTGCAGCCTGAAACTGTTCCATCACCAGCACTACTGACTGATTCTGCCCTGTCCCCTCATTTTATCATCAATCCAGCTTCCACCTCGGTGAAGTCAACCTTGGTGAAGTCTTTCACAGCCTTATGCCTTGCTAAAAAGTCCCATCCTGTTCTTACTCACTGTACACTGTTCTAGATACTATGAGTTTTTCCTTGGTAAAATTTCAGCCAGTGGAAATTTACAGTATCTTAATACCATCTTGTTCAGAGAAGTTATTATAATCCATAGACAAGCGATCATTATCCATAGTAAAACTGGGCCCTTCTTGAGACAACTCTGCATCAGTTTGTTCATCTTTTACAAAATCTTTGGTCAAGTTAAGAAACACCTGCAAAATAATAATATAAAAATATTTTCATTTCAATTCTTACAAATCCTACTTTAACACAGTTCATTTTTTTGACAGCACTGCTCTGTTCCTTAGCAGTATTTAAGGTGGAAACAACAGAGCGGTCATGTATCCAGTTTTAAAGAGGGCAGCCATTAAACAATTCTGCTTTAACAATAAAGTTCCATTAAAAAGGAAAGCAAGGACCTTGAACTCGCTAGTAACAGTCTTCTATCCAAGACTGAGCACACAGGCAGCGTCCCCCTTACATAGTGAAATATATCCTACTTATGTTTAACTTAGACTGATTGTTTCCAGTTTGTGTGCATAGCTCTGTAATCAACTTTCATCCATACTGTTTTCATTTTGCAAATGGGCATCCTCACAAAAAGCCATGGCATAGATATAACATGCAGATATAATGGAGAGAGAATACTAATTTCCTCTATGGAGATTTTTGTACCCAGAATTTGGCACCGACTGACAAGAATATATTGCTAAATAAGGAACACCCTACAATTAGGGGAGGTGTCACTTTTGTTTCCCATCTTAAGTTTATTCCTTCATTTCCAGATCAGTTTGCAACTTTAAAAAAAGTCCATATGAACTTGATGCACTTATGCACTTTATGCACATTTTCTTCAAATGGTTTCACATGCAATTTTCTTAATACTTCACTGAATCTTGTGATGCAAACTACATGCAATTTTTAAATACCTATTTTAGTATAGAAATTATGTAAGTTTTTTCCCATTTATGTATACATTTCAGATGTATTAAGTGAAGTCTGAACAAAATTTGTCTCCTATCTTTACATGTAATTAAATATTCAGTGACCAGTAATAACTAACATTAAATCAACAGTAAAACAACTAAAGGCTTGCTTCTGTGGGATGGCATCATCCTATCATCAGCTCCTGAAACAACTCATTCTGTCCTCTCCCTCTGGCTGAAAGAGAGTAGAAATTAATGGAATGACTAAATTCTAGTGGCCACTGGCCATGCCTCTACGCATGGCAACTTTTCTATTTGTCCTCCACTAAGTCTGGTGGCCACACTATTTCCTAATTCTTCGTTTCAGGTTCTTCTCTTCAAACTATGTCATGAATTGTACAGTACCAGAAAAGGCTGCCCTACATGCTTCTGTTCCATGATTTTATATTTATGTTGATGGACTGATGAATCAATTCAATATATACGCATATTTAATTTTCTTCATCATAACCTTTTCATTCTGGGAAGATTTGTTTCATACACATGCCCTCACTCACATATTCATTTGCCACCCTTTAGACTACTTACAAGATTTAAAGCATAAAATAAAACATAAAACAAAACAATAAAATAAAATAAAATGAATTGAAATAAATATAAAACAGCAACAATATTAAGAGGTCATCTGATTGTTAAAAAAACTTTTAGGTGCTCACTTCTTCTACAGTGCTGTCTGAAATTCCATAGCAGCCAATACGAAGATCACTTAATCTACTATCCAGGCTTCTCAGAAGAGACTGATAGGATGAAGAGACTTTACTGTTAAATGGAGGAAGTACATAGATAAGTTCTCCGCCAATATCTTCTTTGAGATAGGCTTCTGGAAGATGAGCCTGTATCATGGCTGTCACTGTAGAGGTATTGCATTCTTCTGCCACATCCAGAGTTGAGCTCTGGGGAAGCATAAGGAGACAATAAACACCCCATTGTGAGATGTTAATTTTCATTATATCATCAAAATCATGACATTATGAGAAGGAAATTAATTTTGAAATGACTGAATAAAACTCCCGCATATTCAGGCATTCTGAGTGTGTCAGTAAACTGTTATCTTCTAGTTGGTGGGATATGGTTTGCAAGAGAAGCCTCTCGATTTGAGGTCCTAACTTGCACAAGCTTTGGCCAAAAAGATTCAACATGGGCAACATGTGAGCCTCTTTATGGAGGGTGTTTTGTTATGGGAGCCTAGCTACAAAGAAGCAGAAGGAAATGCTCTTAACCTTATTGTCTCATGCTGAACCTTCAGAAAAGAGCCTTGATAAAAGATTTTAGCAGGTTGCTATAGGCAATATTGGACTTTAAATCATAAATATCAGCCCCCTGAACAAAGTCCAAAATTTAATAGGTATCCAGTTAAATTCTTTTAAAACATGCATAGTATGTATAAACCTGATCATGTTGAAGTTTGGTATTTAATTTGTTTTTTCATTAATTACTGTTTTAAATAGTCCATACAATGCACATATTTAAATACACGTATTTTCTTTTAAAACACATATTTAAAATATATTTTGCTGTGTTCAAATTGTACCACAACATTTGGAAAAGTCAAAAATTTGGTGGGTAGCTAAGTTCCCACCCAAAGAGTGGCATTACAAACCATATAGGCATTATTGGATATTTAATTCCTCAAGCAACACAAGCACTGAACTTCAGTCATCTTAAAAGACAGATATCAAAACATATCTTTTTTGCCTAGACACTCAAGAAAATCTGTTCTTAAAAATTAACCATAAAACATAGTGTCTTCTCACACTCTGAAAGAAATTCTGTGTGAACGAACAACTGGCTACTTCTAGAGGAGCAATTTTCCCTGAGGAGGGGATAGGAAGCAAAGAAAAAGGCTGGCAATTGAGTCAAAGTGATTCATCAGCTGACCATACATATCATTACCGTGCTGTATCCATAGTCCTGTACTGACAATAATATTAGCCAAGTTGGGGACTTTCATAAATTATTATTAAATCCATCTCTACTGATGGCTAGCAGAATGTCAGAACATCCCGGGAGGAGGCAATCGATGCAGCATGACACGGGGATCCCATACGGCAGCGGTTCCCAACCTTTTGGGCACCAGGGACCGGTTTCATGGAAGACAATTTTTCCAGGGACCGGGGTGGGGGGGGGGATGGTTTTGAGATGATTCAAGCACTTCCTCTTTTTCCTGACCTTTTTTTTTTTTTTCTTCATGCCGTTTGGAGATAGCAGCCAATGGGCTTGCTTTCTCTGACAGGAGGTGGAGCTTGGGTGGTAATGTGAGCGATGGGGAGCGGCTGTAAATACTCAGGCTGTAAATTTGCTTGCTCACCCACTGCTCACCTCTTGCTATGTGGCCTGGTTCCTAACAGACCACGGACGGGTACCGGTCTGCGGCCTGGGGGTTGGGGACCCCTGCCGTACGGAACTCTCCATCTCCTCCTGCATGAAGAACAGCAAAGCCTCCCTTCCAGATTTTCCAAATGTTTTAGGGACAAAGTGGCCAAAGCAGAGCTGTGTTTCCATGCACTGAGCATCAGCCACAAGCAGGGCTCTCAGTGGCTTTAATAACTGTACCCTCCCTCAAGGAAAAAGTACAAGCTAGAGAACCTCAGTGTTCAACCTGTCAGGGAAAGGAAGAGTTCTCACTCAAGGTTTTCTGGACTAAACATTCCCCACCTCTAGAACACCTCTAGTTCAAGAATTACAGATATCATGAGAAGCAATGGTTATATTCTCTGTCTCCAGATTTCATCTTCCCTGTCATTAAAACCTACGCTTATAGCCACTTTTAGTAACATTTTCATGAAGATACTCTTTTTTTTTAAACCTGAGGTTACTTTGGTTTTGAGCACTGCTAGAATTTACTACAATTCATAAGAACTTGACAGTGTTTTGTGTTACTGTTCCAAACCTTTTCTTTAGTAAGTGTCAGGTGGTATCCACTGCCATACATTTCCTTGAGGTAGAAGGGAGACCCGCAGCACTTGAGCCCTCCATGTTCCAAGAATGCAATCCTGTCACTTAACACTTCTGCTTCATCCAAGTGATGTGTAGAAAGAATGATTGTCCTGCCTGAAAAGAACATATAAAAAGGGCAACACTATACAGGTTCTTGAGGCAGCAGCAGAATTGCCAAGTGGAAAATGAGTTGCTCAGACTCCAGAGCTCATTGGGTGCAAAGACCAGGAAAGGATTGTACCTCTCCTTGAAACCACTGGGAAGAACAAAATAACCACTGACAGTTTTCTTTCCTCTTTCCTGGGGAAGAGCCAGCCAGCATGTGACAATGGCTATTTAATCCAGTTTTCTTCTAAGTTCTTAGAACAGTTCAGGCTGCAATGTTGTGTGCAGGCATGGTGCCTTAGTAATGCTGGAGACTGGCTTACAGAAATCCCAATCTGAGATCTCCTGCACATTTCATCATATGGCTGCCTACTACTCAATTCATCAGCCTCAATTGTGATCCGACCTTATACTCATTAAGAGCCACAGGGCTGCTGGTTCTCTGTCCACAGCGGAGGGTGGCACTCAACTGCAACCCGTTGCCTCTTCAGCCGCATCATGCCTTTTGCTCTGTAGCAACTAGCCCCAATGGCAGACCATTCCTTAGTCTGGAAGGCCTTCAGTGAAGAGTTTGATCTGCTTCAGGACTTGCAACATGTCCAGTGATCCTCCTCCACCCTACCCCAGGGGGGTATCCACATCATTCCCAGAAGAGAAGGATGGCTTCCCTTTCCTAGCAGGTACAGTAGGTGCTCTCCAGCTGTGGTACAACTGCCTTCAGATATTGGCCCCCCACTCTATGAAATAATACTGCCACCCCAGCTGGGCTTCATCCCCCCACCTCTGCCAGCGGATAGCCCAATGCCCTAACTCCCCACTGGTGACTACTACCTTCCCCCAGGACCATGTGTTCCCATGGGCTATTACCCTCCAACTGGCCTCTGCACCCTGCAGGAGGGCAAACAGTGACCATTCTAATGCCAGCAGGGACTACAACCATGGCGACGGTCCTGCAGAGTGAGATCTTCCAGGCTGCCCCTATCCCAAAAGTGTACCTGCACTATCAGCAATATCACTTATGAAATTGGCTTCATGAACTTTCTGCTGGGCTTTTGCTGCTTTATAGGGTCAGTTGCTGTTTTATCCCATGACTGACAGATGAATTCAAGGACGTGACCCATACCTGCCCCAACTGCATGTTAAAGTGCATGTGCTAGCAGTGCCTGCTGAGCCAAGAAACCTCTGCTACCCCCTCCTCCCCCTGCCACTGGTTTGGCTTCCCCATGTGTAGTGCTTCTTTGCTTGTCTCATTTCTCTTCTTCCTTCACCCAGAGAGTTCAAGAGGGCTGTGGCACCTCCAAGGCTGCCTGGGGATCTGCTGGGCAGCTGCCACTGATGGGGAGGCTTCTCGGAAGGAGATGGGAAAGGGAAGGTGCACCAGACTGGTCTTTCATGTGTGTGTTGGTTCCCCCCCAAGACAAGGAGCTCCTGGTGCCTGGCTACAGCTGGCCTTCTCTGTGATGATCCCTCACCTGCTGGGCCCAGCCAGGCAATGACCCCTTGGCCTCTGATCTGCATCACATGGAGCAAGAAGGGGCAAAGTCCATCAGACTGCCCTTCTGCAGGAGGGGAGCTGCAGAGGCCTGTCCTCCTATCAAAGGGAAGGCCTTGAGGCTTAAAAGCTTCTCTTTAATGTGTGTTTGTGGTTCCCACGTCTGTGATTGTATTTTTTTTTTATACTCATTCAAGCTTATCCTGTTATTTCTGTTAATAATATTACAGTATTACATGCTATTGCTCTGAAAAGCTAGAATGACAGTATACCTGCCCATATTACCTTTTCTGTTCTTTGATATGATCTCCCAAATGCCTCTCCTAGAACAGGGGTCAACTCCAGTGGTTGGTTCATCCAAAATGACAACCTTTGAACCTCCAAGTAGAGCAATTGAAATTGACAGCTTCCTCTTCATCCCTCCTGATAAAGAGCCAGTCAACTTGTGACGATGGCTATATAATCCAGTTTCCTTCAAAATCCTTCAAAACAGCACCCAGAAAAAACATAACTTTGCATGTGACGAGAAGAAATGATTACATAAAGCAAGATGCTCATCAAGAAAAAGGAACAATGAGTTTAAGTTACAAGGAGGTAGATTTTGGTAGGATACCAGGAAAAGATTTCCTAATAGTAAGACCTGTTCAACAATGCCACAAAGGTATTACATTCACAGTGTACTTGTTCACAGGGGGAGACTAACTCTCCTTCACTGGAGATGTTTAAACGAAGGTTGGACAGCCACTTGTCAGGGGTGCTGTAGGACTGTGTAGGAGTGTTTCTTCCACCTTGAACGTTCTATGATTCTTTAAAACTGGAGGGAGATGTCATGAGTAAGGATGGCGAGCAGGGGGCTCCCATCCAGGCTGTAAAGCGCATGCGTAGCACTGAGGAATTAGGTAGCCATTCAAAGAGACACAGATCGGGACCGCCTTAACCTTTGGGGTTTATATGGCTGGGTTTTTCCCACACTTCTTCAGTTTGTTAGGATTCCTGTTATGTACAAGCAATAAAACATTAGAGACCAGTTCTTGTCTCAGCGTGTTTCCTGGCAGTTAGGACAGGAGGCCTTGAGTGAGGCACTACATAGTTCAGTCATAACTACAGAAATAAACATTTTTAAAGCACAACAATGTTCCTGAAATATACCTTAAACTACAATCACTTTCCTTTATTTACTACCCCTTCCTTTTAATGACATATCTTAGTTCTAGTATGAAACCCCCCAGCCAAGGAAGAGGTGGAAAATGTTACGAGTTATTAGCACCCAGCTGGTTTTCACTGAGAATCAACCAAATACTATTTAAATGAGGTGTTTCATTATGACACACTACTAAAGAATTGGTGGCAGGATTAAAGGACCTTAATGCCCACCTGTGCAGTGGACAAATGCCAGCAAACTCAGCATGATATCAGAACACTGCAAGACTTCCATCAAGTGTGTAGTAAGTCCCAACTATCTATACACTGGAACTTGGCCAACAGAGCAAGAATGTTAATGGCTCGGAGTATATTTCCTTGTAAGAAAAGGCTGTTCTATTCTTTTGTCATTTCTTAGAAAATCGTAAGCTGACTGAAGGTGAATAAAAAGAAAAGAAAGAATGCAAGTATTCACAAGCTGTTTCCTGCTTAATATATTGATTATTAACTTGAATGTGGAGGTGGAGAAAATGCTTATCAAATCTGCAGAGAGCAAAAAATGGGATGCAATAACTATCATGATAGAAGACAGAAATAAAATTCAAAGCGATCTTGAAGACTTAGAGTAGTATTTCCAAGCCTTCTGAACTTCCAGATGTATGGACCTCAACTCCTGGATTCTCAGCAGTGGCCATGCTGACAGGGAAATTCTGGAAGTTGAAGTCCACACATCTGGAATTTGCTAAGGTTGAGTTAGACAAATGGGCAGCAAGAAATGCGGATGAGAAAAAGACATTGAATAATGTATATAGAGAGTTAAATTAATGAATGAGGTTTGAAGGAAAAAGTGAGTGACCTGTACAGCACAGATGACATATGTTGAGACATTTTGGTCATACAGAAAAATTGAATAAGGTCTGAGCAGCAAAGCAAATATATGAAGGAACAGTGAATGGGTTGAAAGGAAGCAAAGACTGAGAAAGTTGTGAGACAACAGAATTGATGAGATCCTCAAGAAGAGAAAGATCAGTTTAAAGAACAAAAAGGAATGTACGAATTAGTGTGTGGATGTAGTAGAAACAAGGATGGTTTGCAAAAATGAAAGATGTGGAGAAGTACTGTATAGTGAATGGTGTTAAGAGTAGACTGGATTTACTTTTATTTTATTTTCTTCTTATGCCTTTGATTTCTTTTGTTTATTGTTTCTGATTTTTTTAGTTTGTTTAGCATACTATTGCTTATCTCAAAAGGGATTAGCATGACAGGATGGATGGATGGATGGATTTCCCCCAGGTTCAGTCCTCAGTGATAAACTATGCTAGGCCAGGGATGGGAAACATGAAGCCCCAGACCTATATTCAGCCCTGCACTTCTCTCTGCTTCAGAACGCCCTCCAACTACAATGACTGAAAACTGACAGCAGTTTCCTGCCGCTCTAAGGTTGTCAACTCATGCAAACTATAGCAGAAGCCCTAAAACGCATAAATGTTTTAGGGCTTCTGTAACAAAGAGGAAAAAAAAGTTGAATTCTCTGAAACCCAGAGAAACCCCCATGAAAATACTAGTCCAACTTATTATGGTTCTTGGATCTCCCGAAAATATTAAGAGCAAAGCAATCCACATATTAAGGGTAGATATTTTGAAGGTACCAATATAAATGTACATGACCAACAGAACATTTTTAGCACTACTAAACTAATTACACCATTACACAATTTTTGCAAAAGGAAAAGGAAAATTATATAACAAATATAAAAGGAAGAGTGTTGCATGCTGTTAACGAAACTATGACATACCGTTCTACTTCTTCCTGTAACTCTTCTTTGTTCCAGTGGGGCACCTTGATATAGCCATATAAAAGCAGGTGCTCCTTTGTGGTGAGGTAATTAAACAATACATTGTGCTGCATGCAAATTCCCATATTTTTCCTGATGAAATCCTGGTCAGTTCTGATATCTTTCCCATAAACAAATATAGTGCCAGATGAAGCAGGAAACAAACCTGTCAGTATAGATCTACGTGGGGGAGTGGGAAGAAAAGTTGAGAAAAGTTACCAACATTTTACCCTGCAGCAGTTTAGCAGTTACTGTAGTGTAGAGACTGAAAGGTGGGAAAAGCAGACTAATTCTAAGTGGGATCAGGGTAAAGCTGATTTACTGCCAGTAATTCTTTGCAATCGTAATTCATCCACTGCCAATGCAGCTTGACCTGGATAATCTGGCTGCCTCGAATGGCCATCTAGTGGAATGGGGCAGTTTTGGACCCAGCAAAGTGGAAAGCAGTTCTTCCCAGCCTTGGCGATAGAAAAGTAGTCAGAAAAGACTGATACACGCACTATACGAAAACATACATCCAAAATAACCCAAGGACTTTTCTTCTTCTGAATTCTCCAGGGATGGGGGAGGAATCGGGGCAGTCCAGAAATAAGGTCAAAAGCTTCAATCAGTTTTCAGAGTGACTCTCAACATGGAGATTGTAGACTGAAAACGTTAGGTTACAGAATTCAGAGATAGGGGGGAAAATGGTTGCTTTCCACCATCCTCAACCCAGCTGTGAAAGCAAAACGATCCCCTGAGCTCAGGGAAATGTACTGGGTCCCAGCTTGGCAGATAACAGAAATAAAGGAACATTACATCAATGTTATATCAATAAAATATTTTAGTCATTCTCAGTCATTTTTCTTCAAAGAGAACTTACATTGTGGTAGTTTTTCCAGCTCCATTATGACCCAGCAATGAGGTGATATTTCCTTCATAAAAGTTCAGGTTGAGATTCTGAACAGCAGCTTTGGATTCATAAATCTTTGTTATTCCGTGCAGAGAAACTCCCACTTTGAGATGAGTGGGCTCAGGTTCAAGGTTAGAAGGCAAAGCACTGTGAACATCTAAAAAAACCAGAAGATGCCAAATTTGTAAAGAACTCCATATAGCATCTCTGTCCACATCTCTCTCCTCTACTTGACTCAATCCAGGGACTCCAGTTGAAATGTCTTGTCAGACTTCACAGAGATTTTGAAAGTGCAAGAAGCTGTTTATAAGCTGTTCAGGTCTCTCAATACCTAACTGAATTGAACTGAAATATTTTATGTTGATTTAGTACAATGAAAGCTTTCCTGAGTTAAGTTAAATTACTGCGTCCAAGTGAGAGCCATGCCTCTACTGACAAGCTTACCCCAGGAAAGGCCTCTTTCAACTCTCCTTTCCCTACCTGTTGTCACCCCCCACCCCAAATTTTTATAAAATGTGTGTAGACTGGAGCGGGGAGGAGGAATGCTACTTTTGAACCATGTTTGAAGTTAAAACCATGTCTAGCTTTTGATTCCAGCATTTCTCTGATCAACTCAAGTTGAAAGGATCCGCCGTGCCTTTTTCCTTCCTGCCTGTCTTACTGCCAGCATTTGCTGCACTGTGCAAGAACTGTTCAGGATCTCAAGAGGTTCTGAGCAGGGAAAAATCTGTGCAGCAAACTCAAACAAAAGGAGAGTTATCCCCATAGATCACTGAAACACCTTTTAATTTTCTGTCTTGTCATCCATTCTTCTCCATTTTATCCCTCTTCTTTCTAACAAAGAATATTTCTTCCTAAACCTTTTTTACGCAGCCCTTTCCTAAATTCTGGTGCACAATAGCATTATACACAGTCAACAGGCAGTATGTATTTTAAATAAATTAATATGAATGCAAGGGCAATTCTGGCCTTCATAAGCACCACATTTTATACAAAATTCAAGAGCTGTCTTATTTTTAACTATAGAAGGATATAGTTACCTATAAAAGTTTAAATATAAACAATTGCCTTTCCAAATGTCTGTGAGGATAAGTTCCCCCCAATCAGGGTTCAGATCTAAACTGACCTTCACATTTCCTGATGAGGATTAGCCAATCTGTTGTAAACTAGGAAATGTATAAAAAGAGGCAAGTTTGTATGATAAATACAAACTGTTTTGTAGAATGAGAATTTCAATTTGCCCTTAAAATTTATTTTTGCATCTCATAATGCTTAGATGTAAGTATTTTGAGTTCTGACAAATCTCCATCCTTTTAAAACAAGACTGTAAACCCCATCATCCACAGAAATCATGCATTGTCAAAGAAGGCTGTTCTATGGTAAATTAATCAGCTCTCCCACAGCCTCTTATCAAAGTAATTACTATTATTAGATTGTGATAGGGCATAAAAAGTAATCAAACTGGATTTGGCATGCAGGGTCACCTAATAACTTAAGTCGAATTTCGAAGACCTGCAGACTGAGGAATCCAGCAGCCTATTAATTTTCACTCATCTGTCCCAAGAGAGCCAGTTTGGTGTAGTGGTTAAGGCATCAGGCTAGAAACTGGGAGACTATAAGTTCTAGTCCTGCCTTGGGCACAAAGCCAGCTGGGTGACCTTGGGCCAGTCACACCCTCTTAGCCTTATGAAGTAGGCAATGGCAAACTATTTCCGAAATCTTGGCAAAAAAACTGCAGGGACTAGTCCAGGCAGTCGCTAGGAGTCAAAAAACTGACTCAAAGGCACATACACAGACACACATATCTATTCCAAGTATCAATGGTCCTCTTCTAGAGTTCATCTTAATGCTCTCCCCTCACCATTTTTAGACAGAATATACTATCCCAGTCCCCCCAGAGTAGGATTACCAGATGTCTGGCAAAAGGAGGACATGTTCTCTTCTTTGTCCTCCTGTCCTCCATCTGACAGGCATAGCCTTAAAATCAAATACTGTCCAGCTTTTTGAATGTTTCTGGTTTTTTTTTTTAAAAAATTGGACTGTTGGACTGTAATCGCTCACACTTTTGTGCATTGTGACCTTGTAAATTTTCTCTTCTTTCTTTCCCTCATCCGTCAGCCTAGATTTCTGTTATTTAATTTATTTCTTGATTCCAGCAGTCAGCTTCAATCCAGCTCCTTCAAATCTATGATGTCTGTAGATCACATGACTCGTCATACATTTCTACGGTGGAATTTGAAAAGCAGGTTGTCGATTCTATATTATTGCTAGCATAAGTTCTTGAAAATAAAGATTTGGGGGAAAATATTGTGATTGAAAAACCAGTCTTTCTGATGCTGGAAAAAGTAATTTCATATGCATGTAGGCCTAAGTACATTTTTTGCAGCTTTTTGCTGTAATTTTTGTAGTGGATGCCAAGAAAGTTGAACAGGGTGTCCTTCTTTTCTCCCCATTTTTCCTCCTTTCCAATTGTCTGTGTTCTCCTTTGCCTGTTCAGATATCTGGTAACCATACCCCATAGGCTCTACCTCTGTAAATCAGGAGAGGCTAAGACAATTGCACAGATTCTTCTAAGTGGAAAATTTTATCTTGACCCTTGGCAAAGGCTAATCCAGCCTTCATTAAATAGGTTTTCCAGGCCACCCAGATAAATTTCACAGGTAGTATCTATTCAGAGACAAAGACTTAAAAAGTTACATATTCATTTGCAAAATGTTGACATACAGCTACAAGGCCTTGTAGCCCTAGGACTGAAATAATTATGTAGAATTTTAGGACAAGATTTTTAAAAGTTTAAATACAGTGATTTATTATTATTATTATTATTTAATCCATTCAATGATGTCCTATTCATTATTATTTTACTACTGCTTTTATCTATTAATTTGTGGTTTCTACTGATTTCACTTTAGCTGCACTCTGGTCTAAGACAGTAATAAAATTTTCATTCATCCAATCTGTCAAAAGATATTCTTTACACTTAAAAGCTTAGAAAACATACACATCTTTTCAGGGAAAGTGGGCTGTTTTCTCAAGAAGAAATTGGTGAAAAGATAGCCTTTTAACTTCTCAGTTGACAATGGAAAATAACCATAGCGCTCGGTCCAGTAAGATGGAAGGAGTGGAAAATACCATGGAGCTGCCATGCCATACTTCCCTGTAATGAGAATAGTGACAAAAAATAGGAGAGAGATTTGAAAAGTTCTGTAGTAGCATTTTGATATTATCTCAACAACATCAGGCCCAAGGAAAGTAATAGATGAGTTTTGTGTGATTTCATCATCTCAAAGTATGAGAATACTGTTCTTTTCCCAGAAAATGAACAGCCAGATTATTTCAACTGAACACTTGGCTGCTAAATATTTATGTGAAATTGAAGGCAGGCATTCCTGAATTTATCTGAAATGAAATCTATGAAAATAGAGCAAGAAATAGTGTGATGCAGAATTCATTTGAACATGCCTTTGTGAGATCATGGACACTTCCACATAGCAGTTGTTACAACAGGAAGCACCCTGCCTGCTACGAAGAATTAATTCCTTCTATTTCTGTTAAAAAACCCTCTGCTAACTGGAGGGTGAAGCTGGAAGGATAGCATGATGGCATTTTTGCAAACCAGGTTTCAGTAGACAATCTTGACATGTGGGGAGATAGGTGGGACGGAGAACAACGGCTCATTTTTTTTCAGGGACTCTTGGAAATGACCAGAAGGATTAAAGTCACATTTGCTGATAAAGCTACTTGTTCTCCTTTCCCAAAGAGTTTCAGCAGCCTCTGAGCAAGGAAGAGCAAAATCTGTTGAAGGACAGCCCAGCCCAGCCCAGCCCAGCCCAGCCCAGCCCAGCCCAGCCCAGAGTCAGCAGAACAAAACAAACCTGGCTCTGGCTTCAGATAAATCAGTGCGGAATGAGAAAAAGACCAACTATCATGAGGACCAGCTATCCAGAGCCAATCTAGGAGTGGCATGCAAAGTACGTTTAGAGGGGCATCATATCTTCAGATTAGAGCACATATTATGTCACCCTTAAAATGCTTCAAAAAGTATCTCTCCATTGTCAACCGTTGTTACTCTGTATGTAAGTACTAACACAATGATACTTACCTTAAACTCCCATTAAAATCTTTCCTTTTTCCAGCATCCAGAATCACCAAATATAGTAATCAGTGTGATACATACATGCCATTTGAAGGAAGACAATGTTATGCAGAAGATGGTTTTAGTGAATTCCCAGAAATAATGACAGCATGGATATTATAGTATAATTTTTACATTTTTAATTGTCAAATGGTATCCATCAAAATCCAGTATTTTTAATATACCACGTTACATACCTGGAAAAACATTTCCGATGTACCAGCCCAGGATGAAATAAATAAAAGAATCTATCAGAATTAGCCAGCACATCCAGCTAAAATTAGTGTTGTCCCCTGACACTGGTGAGTTGTGCATATTATCCCACTGCAGACCTATAAAAAAAGGGAGGAGGGTTACACAGAATAACCACTGCATTAGCAAATGAACATATTTCATTTGGGTTATTAAGAGATTTTTCTTATAAAAATGGATAGATAGATAGATAGATAGATAGATAGATAGATAGATAGATAGATAGATAGATATACCAATGCCCTGTTCTTCATAGCGGGCAATATACTGGCTTGCATAGCTGAATGCAGTTGGAGATAACAGGCTCTGGAAAAAAGCAGGAAGAAAGGTAAGTAGCTGAAATATTTGCAAACATGTGGAACATTACAACGTATTTTAATCAGTCTGAATAACAGAAAACATAGTAATAGAACACAAGGAGAAAAAAATTAATCCTACAGGAAAGGCATTTCCATTTGGCTCTGGTTGTGATGATCTGGTTATTTAAACATGTCTCCAAACTCATTATTAATAGTTATGGATTTTAATTTAGGTCCCATCTTTCCAAAAAGAAGCATGTTCACAACTAACCTTGAGGTAACTGGGTTAGAGGCAGTGACTAATTTTAAGTTGCCTAATTAAGTTTCATAGTCTAGCACAGAATTAACCAGGACTTAATATATCCAAACTCACCACACTATCATTATACCATATGTTTAGAAAATAAATATTTGTTGAAAATCAAATTTTAACTTGATTTAGAACTGATGCATGCAATATTCACCTTCTCTGTAGGTAACAATCACAGACATCAACCTTCTGAAGACATTTATACCAGAGTAAGCAATTTTTGGAAGGAATTTTAATAGTTTATTTAGAACTCTCACAAAATAGCTTGCCTATTCACAAAATTGTTGTCTGGTTGATAATACAGAATTGAAAGGATATCATTCCCACCACTTCTATATGTTGAAGACTCCTCAGTGTGTTCTTCACTATCCAATTTTATCTTTGTCTCTTTTTATGAATATGGATATCTTTCCCAACAAAGCAGTGGGCTAGAGGCCCAGAGACAACCTGGTACATAAAGATGCGACTGGAGCAAGCAATACTGAAAAATCAGGCGTGAGAGGGTTTGGCAGGGATCCAAAATTGTACCCTGGTGTCCATGGGCACTTTGTTAATAATATATTATCAGTACCCTTTTAATTTGATGGCTATGTTTTTTTCTTTTTACTACTCTCAAAACCAGTACTAAAAGGCAAAAAAAAAACCTATTTTGTTTACCTGTGAAATAATTTTTTAAACATTTCCATATTAGATGCTCAGTGAGTAAGGATTACAGTAGTGATGGGGAAGCACCATCACAGAAGATACGTTTTGTGTGGTCAAGGACCCAGATTCAATACTTGGCAAGTCAAATGAACAATTCAGAACTCCTCAACAATTTCCATCTCAAACAGAGAAACAGTGAAGCACTGCATCCAATTAAAATAGGTAATACTAAGTTGGATGGGCCATCTCTTGACATACTACAAAAACAGTTTCATATGTTCATACTGCTATTGCCTATGGTTGCAAAACAAAGCAAAGCAAACCCAACTCTATAGGTAAATTGCTCCCCCCACAAAAGTCCAGTTGTGAATGTCCCTTTTTTCAGAAAATTCATATAAGGACAGATTTACCAGTAGGCTCTT
This sequence comes from Candoia aspera, assembly GCF_035149785.1. NCBI lineage: Eukaryota > Metazoa > Chordata > Lepidosauria > Squamata > Candoiidae > Candoia > Candoia aspera. Next base: position 169,940,681 of record NC_086153.1, on the reverse strand, counting down.
GACGGTGAAGCTCATCTGATTCTCAACAACAAGTAGGACAATGAAGGGGAAAAATGTCAAGATGTAGACTAGGCACCCAACCAAAGCAGCAATGTTCGTATTGTTGAAGAAAACACTGATAAGGTAGCACATGGCTATGATGGAGAAACTGTAGTCCAGAAGGTACAGGAACAAAATCACAACATTTATTTTTGGAAGGACATTCCCAAATTTGAGGACAAAAATAAGAAATGTGAGAGTAAGCAGGAGAAATATGGTACATTCGATGAACCAAGCAAAGAAATGACTGCTGGAATTTACACCCATCATCTTCATATACTATGGAAAAGAAAAAAAATGAAAACTTCTTAATGAGTAAAACACAATCTGTACTTCAGTTGTAAATACAGGGTTATTAAGACAGATTTCATCACCTTCTCTTCTAAAATAGAAAGGGTCAATAGTAGCATGCTTTATTAATTTTCATTTCTACAGTCTTGGAAATGCCAATCTATAGGTCACATGCAAATGGCAACCTTCATGAACTGTGGATCAAATCCTTTTCCAAGCCCAGTTCCTATTTTTCAGTCTCAGACCAAGAGGCAGCCAGAACACCTATTATGTGCTTGTTTTACATGGCCAGAGATCAAATATGCAGATCAATGGATTGTTCCTGGTCTACCATATGCTCTCTCCATAAAGACTGAGTTATCCATTAGTTATCATTCAGCCAATTTGTGTTGGCAAGTCCTCGTCCCTGCACTAAACATTAAATAGTGAGAGGAATGGGAGTCTCTAGCTTGCAATGAACTGTACCCCCCCCCAAATCAGCCAAATAATTAAATAGTAAATAGTTTACCTCCTATCTTGGAAAAAGCAACCCCTGACTCTAGTAGGAGCCAATCCATTGAACAAATCACATAGCTCATTCTGAAATACAGCCAACTTAAATTTCCTAGGGGGCTTTTTGTCTTCTCTATTGCAAACATTCATAACTCAGTCATTAGCTGGTAGATTGTCTTAATGTGAGAAGATTTAATGGACTTCAGTGCTACCAGTGAGGTGAAAAGTACTTTGCTCTGGTTACCTCAAATGTTGCCTTCTTATCTTTAAGTACAGGAATTCTAAGAACCAGCTTTTTTCCTATGCTGTATTTACAGTGCAGAGTACTAAGTGTAACCAAGGTCTCTTACAGGTAATAAAAAAATATGAGAAATCCTGAGAATGAAGCTTAAGATGTGATCGCTCCTTATGCCATCATACTTACACTAGATTATGATGCAGAGTGTCCCTCACTGGGAGGAGGTTAGGTTATTTGTTTTTTAAAAAATCCCTACTGTAGTGGACCCCACATGGGGCTGCCCTTGAAGGCCACTCAGAAGCTACAGCTGGTCCAGAATGCAGTAGCTCAGGGAGTTATGCATGTGAATCAGTTCAACCACATAACACAGCTGCTCTGAGAGCTGCACTGGTTACCAGTTAGCTTTTGGGTGTAATTCCGAATGCTGGTGTCCACTTTAAAGCCCTTCATCTTTTAGGACCTGGGTATCTTTACAACTGCCTGTTCCTAGTAGTTTCTGCCCATCTGTTAAACTCAGGAAGAGAGGGCTTTATGCAGTCCCCTCTCTTACAAAGTGACATCTGCTGGGTCCATGGAGGATGGACTTCTCTGTTGCTTCCCCCAGTCTCTGGAACAAGATTCTCCCAGAGATTAGGTCAGTCCTCATGCTCCTAAGTTTTTGAAAAGATCTATCCATCTCCCTCTCTCTTAGTTTGTTCAGTGTGCCTTTGGAACTTGATATGTTCCTCTCTGCAGCAAAATGTTTGTACATGAATTGTTTGCTAATGGTACCTGGAGTATTTTAGGTGTTATTCTTATGTATTGTTTGACTGTTGTGTTAAGTATACACATTGCTCACACTCTGCTACAACTGGAGCAACTTATAAGCCAAGTAATAAATAAAGCACACACTGCAGATAAGGTATGTGTTAAATGTGTATCCAATACTCAAGAAGCATTCAGAAAGAAAGACTGAGTGTCCTAGAGATCCACTAGCAGCACAATATTCACACGTGTGCCTCTTTGCATTTGCAGAGGACTAATTCTATTAGCCTCCCATTGAAACCCTATGGGCAGCCAACCTAAGCAATAAGGTCTTTAATGTTCTCAGAACGTTATCTATGCCATAGCCGTGCCTCTAATAGCAGTTCACAGTGAATTTGCTTGTACTGTTTGGAGGGAAGATAGGATTTTCATTATCTCTGTGAACAAGTCAAGAGGGAGCTTTGCTGCCCAGAAAGACTATGGCTGGATCTCTTCTGCACTCAGGCAGCCCAATTTTGCAGGACTAATGTGCAAGTAGAGTTGCAGGATTTGGCAAGTATTCTAAACTTCAGCCTACCTCATAAAGCCTCAGGTCTTTTTCTTGAACAAGCTTTTTCACAAAAGCTGCAATGAAAAGTGTCCAAGCAGCCATTAATGTAAATGGAAGCGAGTAGGTCACACTAGTCAGAAACCTGTAAAAGGCAAAGTAATTATTTAGGTAAATGCAAAGTAGTTTCCCTTAGTGAATTATAATTAAGATTATTTTCAAAATAAAAGCCTCTGAACAGTAAAAATATGTTTTCTCTCACACACAGCCTATAATTAAAAAGTAGTCGATCATTTTAAGAACAGAAAGATATTTTGCTGTAAAATAGAAAACTACATCAAATTTAATGGTCATATGCAACTTCAGCCTTCTTTGACTAATATCCCATGTCTTCCCTCAGCCTGTAGTCACACTGGTACAGGGATATGAACCTTTGCTCTGCAAAGCATTGCACAATGCTATTTATACAACCATTGGCATCTTGCATCACTCCTGATCACTGATGTGGTTTTTTACTTCCCCCCTAAAAATCAAATAAAGGAACAAATCAATCCAAATCAAAAATCCCCAACAACTTTTAATAAGCCATGCAATGTTTAAATTAAAGACATAGAAACAATGTCTGGGAGGAGCTGAATTGTCAAAACACATCTGAGCTCCTGCTAAGAACTATGTGTGAGTAGGCAACAAGATTTTTCACAATTATTCTGAAGTAAATCCTACTGAACTCTGAGAATGTCTCATTAAACTGTTATTTTACGTTAAGTGTGAAAATTCTTGCAGAAGTTTGTTTATATCTCTGTATTAAGATCAGCGCCTAGAACTGAGTTTGAAACTTCAGCTTCATAATAAAGCAAATTCAAGAGTCTCAGTATTTTGCAACTAACATAATGAGTGATGGAATTAATGCAAACAAAATAAATCAAATGGAATGGAATGGAAGTGGTAAAAAGACAAGAATTTCTTTGTTGGGAGAAGTTATAGAGGCACTATGGTCTGTGGGAGAAGTATTTAATAAAAATAATATTTTCCCACTGGTAGGCTAAGTACAGATAAATGTGTTTTGCAGATGATATAGGCTTTTGTGTGAACATATGAAATTCTTAGAAATAGCTGATGTAAGATGGTCATCCACAAAAGCCAAAGTTTGGAATCTGTTGTCCTGTATTTCAATACTCTCCCTAAAATTCAATATCTAATTGTGTGTTCAAAATATCAACATATTAATGCCCACATAACACTTTACACCTTTTCCTTTCATTAAAGATCCCAGACCAGTGCACAGTGAAGCCATCAGACTACAATGGTGTAATACAGTAACATATAGTGAAGTCAGTCAATAAAAACATTGAAGCCATGTCATATCAATGATTATTACATATAGCTGGCAGTGAGGGACTCATGGAAATGACCAGGCAATAGAACTCTCATTTTTGGCTCAATGCCTTCACATCTGTAACCTTCCTGATCATAATGGGGAGATCGTTCCATATACTGGGTTTTGCAACAACAAATGTTCTCCTATATGTAAGCAAAGTATCCTATGCAGAACATAATGACCAGATAGATCTTATATGAAAGACAAGTGAGGTGGCATATGATAACACTCTTCAAATACCTGAAGGAGTCCCTCACAAAAGGATGCTATAGCCTGCTCTCTGCCATCCCAAACTGCAAGACATGGAATACTGGATTTAAGTTAGAAGGCAGACTCCTCTTAAATGTTAGGAAAAAAATCATTAAAGTAAAGATTAGTTTGACAGTAGAGCCAATTATTAAGGGAGGTGATGAGTTGTACTCAATCAAGCAGAAGCTTGATGGCCATCTGTCAAGAATTCATGCAACCAAACAGGGGGTTACATTCATTGATCTAACTTTATAAACACAGCTGTGACTCAAAATAATTTATCACAATCAATGTTAATAGAAAACATAACCCAAATTTTATCCCAACTATCATTTATACTTGTTTAACATGCAACACATAGCTGAGAAATAAAAAAAAATTGATCTTACTGTTAAAATCAAGAAATAAAACTATCTAATTTATAGGGTTCAACTCAAATAAGTCAACAATTGGAAGAATTTTGGAGTGGAGGAATATATTTTCCGAGATTTTTTTTTGTATTTTGTTGTTGCAATGTATTACATAATAAAGCAAATCATGAAAGAATGGGATGATTGAATAGAGGCTCAATGCATTAAATTTTTTTATTCTCCATGATTTGGATTATGCTAAGGTTTGTTATTATATCCAAGCCAACTGCTATTTGAATGAACTTTCTCACATATGATTGCACATCATAGTTTGGAAATCTCACTCACTCATAATTTGCAAGTTCAGTTGTAAAAGAGTTTTGATTAAAAAACAAACCAACATGTATTCTGTTAGTGGAGCCTCACTAATTAATGAAGCTTTAGCTTTTTTTTTTCTCGTCCCACTAAGATATTAAATACTCTGCCAACCATCACAGACTTACATGTCTTTATTATAACAAGGGTACGGTGTAGCCTGAACTTGTACAGCTATTTCTTCTGCACTTTTCCCAGTCTGTAGTTCAATTATTGCTCTATCAATGCTGTCCTGGATGTAGACAAATGCTCGACTGTAGATTTGGCTTTGTGAAGCTGAATTATGTGGTCCCACTGTCCAAATTTTTTCCCGTATTCTTTTTGTTGTTTGGGAAATCTTGCTGCTCATTCGGATGGTATAATTGACTAGTGGTGGAAGGGAAAGTCCACTAGGTGTTATACGTTTTCTTTTCCCATTTGAAGGTAACTTGAAAATAACACCTTTAAAAAAAGGGGAGAAACATTTGCAATTCCCAAATATACCTAGCACATGATAAAGATGCATGTTTATATCTGAGCCCAACAGAGGCTTCTTGATGATCCACCATTTTAATTTCTTTTTAAATTCATTGCACGTTTGTTACTTCAAATTTGTTCAGCAGCAATCAAAGACAGAAAATCCAACAAGTTGGCAATTTGACTCCAACTAAGTTGCCCAAGGTATCAACAAACACAATGGGTTTTGAACACATTACAACTGTTAATTGGTAAGATACTTATAATCTGTCTCATATGTAACCTACATCTGCCTAACCGATCTTCTACTCCCCCCCCACTTCATCTCAATTCAAATCCTACATCAATCTAACCACTCTATTCATCTGATGAAGTGATCTGAAGTTCACAAGAGCTTATACCATTCAATAAAACTGATTGGTTGGAAGACGTGCTACCAGAATCTTTCTGATTTTTGGCTACCATAGACTTAATATGGCTCTCCTCCTACAATAGCACTTCTATCAAGAATGTCCCAGATGTATTAGTGGAAGTCCCTCCAACACACAAGGACAAACTGCATGATCCTTTAAATATTGTGGAATCAAATTTGCTATTAAATAAGCAAAATCAGATGTCAGATATTAGAAGATTTAGCAGATTTATATAGACAACCATCTCACAAAATGTGACTCTTAAAATTTTGTCCCAAATCCATTATATATTTGTGATGAAGATCTTTAAAAATAGGTAACATTCCAACAAAAAAACATAATTTTGGCCACAGAAAATTGATACCAAATAGTTTGGAATTTTGCTCTATTGGCAAAATGAATTCAACCTCCAGCAGTAAGCCAATAAAAAGGTTTTTTTTAAACTAAATATTTTATTCTGTTTCTTAGGTTAATACTGAAGCCCCATGATTCAAGAGAAAATTATTCAACATACATTATTTTGTAATGTTCTTGTCACAATGTAGTACTCACATTCCATTTCTGCTTATCTAGTAAATGGGGTTAATGTATATGATTCTATGTGGAGATGCAGGAAAGAACCATTTTGGTCTATGGCAACAAAGTAGACGTGGAGTGTGGTAGCACATTCAAGACTAAGCAACTTTATTAGCACATAAGCTTTGCTGAGTAATAGTTTACTTCATTAATTTGGTCAGCTCTTTTGAGTTTCCCTTGAGAAACAAATGTAGGGAGAATAATAAAATAAAAATGAATAATGTCAGAGTTAAGTTGGTGTAATTTTCACCTGACTTCTGTAATTCAGATACTACAGAGGTTTCATTCAACCCAAATTCTATGCCTGTTCTCATGAAACACAAGTGTTTCCAGAGGGCCACAGTGAGGTGTACGTAGTCTGCTGGCTTTTGCACATACTGTATATGTGTTCCAGGATAGTTTATTTGTTGCTTTGACTCACTGAAAATGAAAAACATGTCATTGTGCATCAGATTTGATTGGATGAGTACTTTTAAATTGTAAGCATGGCAGATTAGATTTAACTCAAGTAATATGTATGATCTTGATATTTCTTTAAATATGATTTAGTTCCAGTGGGAAAAAAATCTGAGTTCATATGATGTTACTTACTTGCCAAAAGTTCATTTTTCAAAAACAGATCTTTTGCCATCAACTCCATTTTCTCCACAGTTCTGCCTGGGTGAATGCGATCAAGCAGGATACATGAAGAGGCATTTACTAATAGTCTTGCTAAAATGTTAAGTTGATGTATGATGTCAGTGCTATTCTGTAGTTCCAAACGTATATCATCTGAAATAAAAGAATTTAAGCAAGAAAACTTTAATCTCTAAATTATAATGTCTCACCCACGTTAAAAATTCACAAAAAGTCCCCAGATTTTCAGGAATTAGTTTAATAAATTGAGTTCTGAAACTCCTAAAGCTTTAAACACTCTGCTCTTTGTCAATAGACTTGTTCTCATAAGATGATGATAATAATAATAATAATAATAATAATAATAATAATAATAATGAAATAATTCAGCTGCTGCAACTGTGATCTGTTTCAGATTGTAGACAAGGGACTTTTCAGTAAATGTTCCTCATTTCCTTATTATTCATATGAAATATTTTCTTCACACAGAAAACTGTATCTTAGCATTCTATCCATGCAACTTTCTACATATAGGTATACACATACATGAGTATATGCCTAAGGTAAAGGTAAAGGTTTCCCTTGACGTAAAGTCCAGTCGTGTCCGACTCTAGGGGGCGGTGCTCATCTCCGTTTCAAAGCCTTGGAGCCGGCGTTGTCCCTAGGGACACTTCCGGGTCATGTGGCCAGCATGACTCACGGAACGCCATTACCTTCCCGCCGAAGCGGTACCAATTAATCTACTCACATTTGCATGTTTTCGAACTGCTTGGTGTGCAGGAGCTGGGACGAGCAACGGGAGCTCACCCCGCCGCGCGGTTTCGAACCGCCGACCTTCCGATCGACAGCTCAGCGGTTTAACCCGCAGCGCCACCGCGTCCCTACGAGTATATGCCTACATATACACAAATACTCATATAGCAGATTTTGTCTTAAGCAGCACTCTTCAGAGATGCTTCACCAATGGCTAGGTTTGCCTCAGAAATCTCAGAGTTTCTCAGAATCTTAACACATTTCTTAAGAGGAAAATAAAGAGTTGCAGGACCAGCTTTTGTGAGAGTTTTGCCACAATTTCTGATTATCCTCTAAAATGAGATGTAGTTTGTAGTTCATTTTTAATTTATATATATAAATTTGCAGTTAAACCCTTCCCAGAATTCTCTGCAACACAATGATTCCTGAGAATTTAAGTATTCCTAGCAGAAACAATCTGGAACAATTTTCTGGAAGGTAGAACTACTGAAACTAATCAAAGCCTCTTTTTAGGAAACATATCTTCACACACAGGTACAGTAACTGTGCTTTATTATAAAGGACAGTCCTTTATTTCAGAAAGCTGTCCTTTAGATTTATTTATTTTTCAGAAACTCACTTATGTCCTTTATTTTGGTTATTTAACTTTTACCACACAAATAATAACACTTAATGCAGTCTTTCACATTTGTATGAAAAATATGGAAAGTATCTTTTTAAAATAAATTTACATATATAGTACTATTTGATTTTAGATATTTTTATTAGAATATGTGTTTTCATGTTTTGCTCTTGAATGTTCCTTTGTAAAGCAAAGTTATAAACATAAACAATTTTTTTTATCTGTATAAACCTCTCAGATTTGTCCCTTTTTCAGGTTTATCCTTTGTTTTTTTCAAGATAATATGGTCATTGTAGACATAGGCCTTCTTAAAGAGCAGCCATCACCATCTAAATACTATGTGCCACAGAGAACAGTGGTGAAAAACTACCTTGCAGAGGATTCAAAGGGATGGCAATTTATTGTAAGCTTCTCCAGAGGAAGCCAGCCAGGTTCTCTTTGTGAGGACTGGGTTACATAATATTAGGGGCAATTGAAGGAATCATTTTCCTTACAGATGAATGCCAAATGTCCACTTATGTGAAAATAGTAACTGAAAATCAGGGGCTAAAAGCACCCTTTGCTTCTAGTTGTCTCTGTTTTCAGTCAGGAACAAGTCTGACCTATTCTGTAATTGAAGTTTAGTCATGGTGCACTATAGAAGAAAATTGGAGTTCTGTTGTAATAGGGCCTATTACAAAATACAATGAAAACTAAGAATGGCTCATAAAGTTTATGGCTATCATTGTCTATATACTAACGTTCCAAGTAGGGAAAATAGACAAGAAGCTTGGACTTGTACTACATGTCTAATTTACTAGGTATAATGGAAAGTAGGTGGGTTGGGTCACATGACTGGCATACATAAAGGATATCGTTTGTTCAAAAGGAATAGAACAACAGAATGGGAGAAAAAGTTGCAGTATATGTTAAAAGAATCCATTCCTGCTCAGCCATTGGAGTGCATGGGGTCGGTAAGAGTGGAAGGACTTTAAAGAAATATGCAGCTATAGAAGATTTTAATTACCTTGAAGCTTAGGTAAAGGTAAAGGTTTCCCTTGACGTAAAGTCCAGTCGAGTCCGACTCTAGGGGGCGGTGCTCATCTCCGTTTCAAAGCCTTGGAGCCGGCGTTGTCCATAGGACACTTCCGGGTCATGTGGCCGGCATGACTCACGGAATGCCGTTACCTTCCCGCCGAAGCGGTACCAATTAATCTACTCACATTTGCATGTTTTCGAACTGCTTGGTGTGCAGAAGCTGGGACGAGCAACGGGAGCTCACCCCGCCGCGCGGTTTCGAACCGCCGACCTTCCGATCGACAGCTCAGCGGTTTAACCCGCAGTGCCACCGCGTCCCTCACCTTGAAGCTTATTGGGAGACAAATTCTGCCCATGTTCCTTCCAAGAAATTTTCACTTGCACTATTGACAACTTTCCTCTTTAGAGGGCAGAGAAGGCCCCAAACAATCAGCTATTCTTGACTTTATATTAACCAAGAGGGAAGACTGAGTTAGAGAGGTGAAGTAGCAAGTACATTGGGAGAAAGTGATAGTATAGTTTCAAAATTAAAGGAAAAGAAAGGAATTGGTATATTAGCTGTTCAGCAAAGATGGCAAAATAAAGAATTACATAATTTCTGTTTACTATTTTGTCTATTTTCTTCAACCAGAGAATATATATTCCATAGAATTGTGAACAGCACAATGAAAGGACTGAAGCTTGAGACTGATAGAAACAGGGTCAGGAATATCTGTTTATATGTCTCCAGGGCCAACTAAATTGCATCTTAGAGATTTGCTGATGGTCAGGTTGAAATCTCCGTTATTATCTTTGAGAAATCGTAGAGAACTGGTTCCTTGCCAGATGATTGGAAGCCAAATCATATCTTCATAAAGGAGAAAAAATAATTTAAAAATGATCCGGGGACCTACAGACCAGTCAGTCTGACATTAAAATTTGAGAACATTCTAGAGCAGATCATTAAGAGACTGATCATTCTGTAAGCACCTTGAAAACAATGCAGAAATTATCAGAAATCAGAGATTATTATCAGCCAGCACTGATTTATTGAGAACCAGTCTTGCCAGACTAATATTTATCTATTTTTTTTTTATCAGATGACTTCCTTAATAGAGTATGGGTATGCTGTAGACATAATATATTATGATTTCAGCAGAATATTTGAAAACCACTACATGACATTCTTATTTAGTGTGGGCTGGATGACATTAGAATTAAGTAGATACATGGCATTAAAAAAGAGAGAGTGAGCCAGTCTGATGCAGTAGTTAAGGCACTAGGCTAGAAAACAGGAGACAGAGAGTTCTAATCCTGCATGAGGCACAAAGCCAGCTGGGTGACCATGGGCAGTCTCTCTCTCTCTGTGCTAGGAAGAAGGCAGTAAGAAACCACTTCCGAAAATCTTGCCAAGGAAACTGTAGGGATTAATCCAGGCAGATTTTTTTTTCATGTCAGAAGCACCTACCAAGGCACTTCTGGTAGTTCTTGAAGTCCAGGCAGATGCCAGGAAACAACACTGACTCAAAGGTAACATTAAATTTTAAAATAAAATAAAATAAAATAAAATAAAATAATATAATATAATATAATATAATATAATATAATATAATATAATATAATATAATATAATATTGATTAAAATGCTTATTCATAATTCCTCATCAAACTGGAGATGAATTCTTGATCAAACCCAAATTGCACAGAGTTCCACAAGGTAGAGTCGTGGGTCCTCTACTCTTCAACATCCTGAGTAGGATGAGGAACATTTTGGAATAAGCATTCTCTCCATCTCCTTATTGGATAGACAATACTCTAGAACACAGAAATATTTTTTTAAAAAAATATTGGTTAGAAAAAGTGACTGAAATTACAAAAAAAAATGTAATGGGGATAAATGTAGTGTTCCTTACTCAGTAAACAGAACTCAAATGCTTATCGTTAACATTTGGAGTATTTGGTTTGGCAATAGTGAAAAACATATTGGAATAGAAATAAAATCTCCTTTAAGTCCATTGCCTGCTAGTGACTTCATGGACATGTCTGTGTTGCTTTCTTGGTAGATTAGATGGAAATGGTTTGCCTTCTTCTGGAATGTTTTATCAACTTCAGCCTTGGCATTCCATAGAAGTCCCCAATCCAGGTATTCACCCAGCTTAGTTTCTGACCCCAGGGAAGACTGGCCAGGTACTGCTACCTACTGAAATCTTGGAATAGTAGCATAGGTGTCTGAGGGGCATGTGACAATATATGCATTTTGAGATCATGATGCACATTTCATCATTTTGGAGTTACCATTACTAGCTGCAGACATCTATGAATAGAATCTGATTGCAAACTGAATATGGGTCAGATCAGCAATATTATGTAGCTTTAAAAAAGGGCAAATGCTAATTTAGGATACATCAACAGAGCACTGGATTAATCATTCCACTTCATTCAATGTTGGTCAGTATTCAATATTATGTCCAGTTCTGGAGACCATTCTTTAAGAATTCAAACTGGAACAGGTTCATAGAAAAGCAATGAGGATGATTGGGGGACCAGAAACTTAACAAAAAATTGAAATAACTGCAGTTGTTTAGTGCAGAGACTATAATTGCAGTTGTTTAGCCTTGAGACTAAACAACAGTCTCAACAGGTGGCAGTGGGGTTGAGGTATGATGGCACTTCTCAAAGATATCACTTGGAAGCAAACAAAACCTATTCTCTGTCTCTCCAAATACAGGACACAGAACAAGAGCTTTAAAATACAGGAAGGAAGATTTCTGATTAAATTCTTAAAACAACATTCCTAGATTCCCAGTTTGACAGTGGAATTGGAAAAGTGTAGGCTCTCCTTCACCAGAGAGTGCACAACCATCTATCAGAGATGTTTTAATTTCAGTTTCTGCACTTAGCAGAGGATTGGGTTCAGTGACATACAGTAAATTACCCCATCCAACTCTTGAATTTTGTGCCATGGATATTAATAACCACAGAGCACTGCAATGTCAGGGATTTGGGGGAAGTGCACCACAGCAAAGGAACATTTAGTTTCCTTCCTCAGAAAAGGAGTAACTCCAAGAATCTGTTTCTTTGTTTTCTGGGCAAAAGAACACAGTTCCAACCGCAATCATTCTGTGACTATGGTGATTGTTAGAGATAAGCTCCCGAAGCTTCTTATCTTACTGATCACTAGGAACTTTAGCAGTAGAAATATTATAGCAAGCAAATATTTCCCCCTTTGTTCCTTTTTTTTAACTTACTCTGCTTTCTCCTAATTGGAAGATTCTCCCCCCCTTCACCATATTGACATAAAACAAGTACTTTCCCATTTCTCTCCATGGCCAAAAGCTCAGATATGGAAGCTTATAGCACGGAACTTCCTTGATTAATCATACCTATAATTCTGAACCTTAAGCATCTATCTCTATCTACTGATAAGTGCTTGGTTCTATCTACTCCCGAGCATGATGAAGGGGAGCATTCTCACAGAAGCGATAGAAGTAGTTGACCAGAGAATCTCTATGATATCACCTCTGTCCAAACAAGAACCTCAGCAAAGGGAGGTTAGTCTGCATATGCACTGCTATGCAAAAAGTCGTCACTTTTTTCTGGCATGGAGAAACTGGTTTCCATCCTATCTTTTCCCTATTTCCTTCTTTTGGTCTCCTTTTTATTTTTATTTTTGTATGGTACTTAGCTAATGTAGAAAAAAAATCTACAACTTTATAACTGTTACTATTACTACTACAACTGCAATAATTTCAACTACAAATATGTTTCCAGCTTGATTTCTATTCTCTTGTTATAAGGATGAGAATAAATTAGGAAACTCAGCCTTAGATATACAAATTCATAGAACAATTATACTCCAGAGAAGGAAACCGGTGATGTAAGGATTAATGTAGGTCTTTTTCTCTGATAATTTGTCTCACTGAGATTTTTTTTTCCTGCCATTCAATCATGTCCGATTCTCAGCAACTGCCTGGACTAGTCCCTGCAGTTTTCTTGGCAAGATTTTCAGAAGTGGTTTGCCAGTGCCTCCTTCCTAGGGGTGAGGGAGAGTGACTGGCCCAGGGTCACCCAGCTGGCTTTGTGCCCAAGACGGAACTAGAACTCACAGTCTTCCAGTTCCTAGTTTGATGCCTTAACCAATACACTACGTTCTCTCATTGAGGAAAATGTACACTCAATGCAAAAATCATTTATAAGAAATATATAGTTATTTTCAGCCCTTCAAGTAACTTGTTACATTACTATGGCAGAACAGCATACTCCAGTGGCTAAAAAAGGTTAAGGCACTACATAGCAGATGCTTCATTCAGTGAATAGAATTTTCAGGCATTTCTGGATGAAACAGACTCTGAGCATTAAGGGGGAAAAAAAGAGGCAATGCAGAATAGGAGGCAGGCCAGTGGATCCCTAAAGAGCAAAGAGGATGAAACTGCCACAGAAGAAGAAAAACAGAAGAGTCATGGTAGTTAGTAACTTGCTAATGGAGAATTGAAAGAAACATAAGCCAAATGGAACTTCAATTTTTCAGGAACAAGGGTGTGACAGGAAAAACTTCAAAGATTTATCAAGCCCATCAACAATTATTCCTTTCTGCTAATAGATGTAGAGGCAAATGATACTACAAAGAACATTTACAACCATATCTCCATGGATTTTGAAAAGCATTAACAGGAAGCTCAAGATCTTGGGGGCTCAGGTGGTATTCTCATTTATCTCTACAAACCATGGAAGATGACCAGCAAGGGAAAAATAATATACTGTAGGACAATGAAAGGGTATGCAAACAATGTCAGTGGAAAATACTGGGATTCTGGGACCCTGGTCTGAATTGCCTGCTGGCGCAAGATGGGTTGTAGCTCACAAGCTTTGGTAAAAATGTGTTTGGCCAAAGCATAGCCATCTTGATTAGGAAAGCTTTAAACTGAAACCTGAAGGGGTTGGAAATGAAGTAGAGTCCTCAGCTAAACTATAAAAACTGGAAGTATTGTTCAAACGGGGCCTCTCAAACCATTCAAAATGATCATCAGAAGAATGTGAGCTCATAAAGGTCATGGTCTTTACTGTTTATATGCAAATGGTCGGAGTGTGGTAAATAAGCAAGATGAACTTGAACTTTTTATGCAGAAAGGCAAATACAATTTAACAGGCACAATAGAAACCTGGTCAGAGCCAGTCTGCTGTAGTGGTTAAGACATCAGGCTAGAACCCGGGAGACCATGAGTCATAGTCCTGCCTTAGGCACAAAGCCAGCTGGGGGAACTTGGGCCAGTCCCTCTCTCTCAGCCCCAGGAAGCAGGCAACAGCAAGCCACTTCCAGAAACACTGCCAAGAAATATGCATGGACTTCTCCAGGCAATTGCCAGTAGTCAACTTGAAAGCATGAGAAAGTGTGTGTGTGTGGGGGGGGGGGCTGGTGGGATGACTTCTATGACTGGAATAAAGCAATTTAAAGGAACAAAGCAATAAAAAGGGAAAGATGTGTTGTATATTAACAATGATCATTCATATGTCAAAAATATTTCTGCTCAGAAATGCACAAGAATAAACCTACCAACACCATATTTTGGGGGGCACCTACTATCAATGATGGAAATGCAGGTTTTTTAGGTATGTTCAAAATAAAAACAAAGAAAAGAATTAGTATATTAGAGCTCAGTGAAAAGGACAAAGGAAAGGGAAACCTACTGAACTTCCATTTGGTCCAGTGTTCTCCAAGAAAAAACTATCTGTACCTTTAGCACATTGGATGAACAGGATGTAAGGATGGTATTGAAGCTTGAGATTGGCAGAAACATGGTCAGAGACCAACTCTTTACTTCAAATGAGTTTAAATCTCCAGGATCAGATGAACTGCATCCTAAGGTACAGAAGGAACTAGCTGATGGTAGTTTTGCCAACTACTATATAAATGAAGCAGAACTGGATTTACATCACTACTTTAGTTCATTTGACTTGACTATCCTGAAAAGACAGTCATTTTAATTCAGTATTATGAAATTAGAAAACTATGACCCAAAGTGTAATTCGTTATTTAACAATCTCAGTGCTTAGAATTCCCAGATCCCTAGTGTGATGGAATGCGTCTATGAAGGGCGAGGTGATGCGACGGACTATAGTAACACAGCTGGTTCTTAGGAAGGAGGGAGCACATTCCAAGGAGGGGAACAAGATAAGAGACAACACAGCTGGACCGTGGGAAGACTAAGAGATTGAGTAGCCACCAGGTTATTTCCCTCTAGGTTAGAGTAGAGTAGGTTTAGTCTGGCAAGATTCTGTCTATATGGTGTGAGCAAATAAAGAACTGAAGTTTGGCTGCATCGCTTCTTTATTGTTCTTGGGCTAGGCCTGATACCTAGTCACTTAAAAAAACATCCCTCTGCTCTTTTGTCTTAAATCTATTTTCAGTCTTTCAACGTGTATGAAGAATGTTGAAATGTTACGTCATGAGTACTGATGGTGAGCAGGAGGGGGCCCCTATCCAGGGGGAAAAGCACATACGTAGTTTACAGGCTTTGAACTTTCCTTCAAAGAAACTCAGAGCAGACCCGCCTTGAGTTTTGGGTTTATCTGTGTGGGTTTCCCACGCTCCTTCAGTTTGGCAGGATTTTCTGTCTACTAGAGTAGGACAATAAACACTAGAGACCAAGATACCATCTCAGCGTGGTTCTTCGCTCTAAGATAGGACATGTTATATGTTCATACTCCTAATATTCTTATATTTTCAGTTTCCTCATCTACCGCCATCACCATTCAGACAAGAATCTATACCTGATTGGTAAGATGAAAGTATGTAACAACTTACTCAGCTCATTGATTTGGTTTAACAGTTCAACAGCATCCAGCTTCACCATGAGTTTGATGAACACTTGCACAAAAGGATTCTGCAACGTATTCTGTCAAATGATAGGATGAGTCTATTTAATATTCAACTTCAAGTACATGAAGCCATTTTTCAAAATTGTGGTTGTCAAAAGAGGAAATGATTCCCTGCAAATAAAAAGTTTGACTCTTCCCAATAAAGTGTCCTTTCAACCAGACCAAACTTTAAGAATTATTTATTTATTTGTTCATTTTATATTTCAGATTTCATCACCGCCCATCTCACTCAAAGTACGACTCTGGGCGGTTTACAATAAAACTAAAAATAAATACAGATTAAAATACAATAAAAACAGTATTTCTTAAATAAAATATAAAATCCAAGATGGAGATATTAAAAGTTCTTAATTTTAATTCATTAATTCACGGGGGCCTCTTCAGGGTGCTAACCACTCCCAGAGGTGATTACCCCACCCCACCCCAAGCAAGATGGCAGAGCCAGATCTTTACCCCTTTCCAGAAGGCCAGGAGAGTGGGAACCTGCCTCACCTCTGGGGGAAGAGTGTTCCATAGGGCAGGGGCCATGGAAGAAAAGGCTCTCCTCCTGGGCCCGACCAATCAACAATCTCTCATGGACGGGGTTTGTAACATGCCCTCTCTGCCTGACCAGGTGGGATGGGTCAATGTAATGGGGGTGAAAAAGCTGCTGCTATTATTCTTATTCTTATTATGAGTCAGTTTGGTATAGTAGTTAAGGCATCAGGCTAGAAAACCGAAGACAGTGAGTTCTAGTCCTGCCTTAGGCACAAAGCCAGCTGGGTGACCTTGGGCCAGCCACTTTCTCTTAGCCCTAGGAAGGAGGCAAGGGCAAATCACTTCTGAAAAACCATGCCAAGAAAACTGCAGGGAGTTGTCCAGGCAGTTTCCAAGAATTGGACACAATTGAACGGATAAGATTATTATTATTATTATTATTGGAAAGAAGGAAGTTAGTTCAGCATGGAATTAAGAGCTGGGAGCAAGATTAGTCATTCTTATGTAGAGGATCACTTCAGAATTAATCTTATTCTGTAATATTAACTACATCACAAATAAAATAAATGAAACATTTGTGGTTGTTATCCAACTGCACTCATATGCAAAAATGACAAAAAAAAGTTCTCTACAGGTAGTCCTCATTTAGTGACCACATTTGGGACCAGCAACTTGGTCATTAAGCAAAGCGTTTGCTAAGTGACACATCACAATTTTATTATCTTACTTCAGCTTTCCTTTGCTTTATAGACCTGTGAAGGTCGTAAATGTGAGGACTGGTTGTAAAGTTTTTTTCCCCATCACCATGGTAACTGCAAATGGTCACTAAACAAGGCAGTCTCTAAATGAGGACTACCTGTATTTCTGACACAAAATCCTCTCATAAGACTTGTTTTCCCCATAAGCTATGCAGCTGTTGATAACTCAGTGGAAAGCAAGCACACTCATAAACTCACTCCATAAATCAGTTTTTAATTAAGTAAATGAAAATATGATATGATAGCTAAACTAGGGTGGAATCCATGGAAATGCTGCCATAAAAAAGTTATAAAAATAACTTCTCTCAAAAACAGAAAGGAAAGCACTTTCCTAACCCAAGTAAAGAACTCTGTTACTAACAGCTCCAACAAGCATCTTTTGTATGAAGTTTTCTAAGGGGCATTATTTGGGACAAAAATTACTACTACTTCATCCAGCCATTAGGAAGGGCCTACATTTTCTGCTACCCAAATAATTCTCAATGTCCTAAAACATAAAACACTTGAAGGTTATCTATAAGCCTCGTTATATTGAATGTGCTATATTGACTATCATTAATTTCATCTGCTGCTATGTAGGAATAAAGACAGCAAGATTGACTGCAACTTCATAATAAATATGATGAAGCACCAGAGGAAAACAGAAGCCATATCTGTATTTTGGGGATTAAACACTGACTTATAAAGAAATTTTATTCCTGAATTTTATATTTTTAATTCAGACATACTGTGATTTTTGATACAGAATATTCAGTTCTCTTATTTCTCATATCTAGTGCTTACTGTAGAAAAGAGAATACATGCTTCAACAGTCTAGAGAAAAGCTTCTAAAAGCTAATTAATGGGGGGGGGAATGAAACCTTTAGATTGCATTCTTTTCCATAAAATAATAGCATAAATTGATGTAAAGTAAGTTTCTAGACAGCTACATATATAAAACTATCTGATACAGTCCAAGAGCTCTGCAAAATAATTAACAAACAGCCTGGTAATTCAAAACAAAAGCTAACTATCTTAGCTATTTAACTAGAGCTGTTTATTTATTAGAAAATGAACCACAATGGAACCCAGCTCCAGCTGCTGACAGGTCGTGCAGCTTCCATGTCTTCAGAGGTTGTTCCTTATAAAATCCAACAGTAGCAAAAATCCTGCACCATGCATGCATATCCTAGCAACTCAAATTTGAAGTGAAACATGGCAGGCACAATAAAAAATTTAAGGTGATAAATCACTGTTACCCTGACTGCTTTCAGCACCTCTTGAAAATATATCAGTGCAACATCTCACTGTCATTATTATAAGGATGCGGACTAATGCCCTGGATTTCAGGCAGGACATTTAGATAGTTATGCGATCGGATCGCAATGATGAATCATTTTAGGTTCCAAATTTATTTCTTTTGCTCACCTTCCTCTATCCATCTTTCCATCTATCCATGTACATGTAACATACACACACAACTACAGTACATACAAATAAAGGCTCATCTGCTTACTCTAAATTATTTGTTTGGCCCATTTCCATCCATGACTGTAATGCTGGAAGCAAAGATAACATTCTCTGTTATGGACAGTTGTTCCTTATGAAAAGTTTTCACACTTGGATACTTGGGCGATAATGCTTCTCCCTATCTGAAGAGGTAACACTTTTCATATATCTCAATATCTCACCATATAATTTACTGTACCTTCTGGATAAGATCTGCATATTGAATGTGCAGAATAATTACTAAACCAAAATACTGTAATTAAAAAAAGAGAGTAACAACTTCACAATAGTCAATATGAAATGACATTTCATACCTTCACCGTTGGAAGAGTGTCATTTAACACGGTTAGTGAATCCATGAACAACGGTGAATGGTCCAACCACTCCTGGGCTTTTTGTGTTAAATCATCCATCAGTTTCAGTGTTGAATTAGACTTACAGAATTGAAACAAACAAATTCAACATTAATTCACTTTGTAGGTAAGCAAATAAGTGATTTTAAAGATTAATGCTTTTAGCACAAGGTTTTGCTTTTGTGCTGTCATAAAAACAAGCGACTATTGCTAATAAGATAACAGTAGCTCTGAAGACAAATATCCTAGTACAAATATTCAGAATCTGAAGCTTGGAAAGTTTAGTTTAGTCCCCAATTAATCCCCTTCTCATTTCAGTTAAGAGCAATTTCTGAGTTGCTGCTTTTGTAAAACCCACCAAGTTACATATTCTAGAAACAGACTAACAGAATTTTTCATGTGCCAAGTCATTGTAGAAGCAATCTTCTAATCAGTTTCTGCTGCCTTATCAAGAATATTCTAATCACAGTGAATTGTTAATTTTATTTAATATGGCATTACCTTTTCCATGATTGCACGTGTTTCAGGGGTATCTGGAGAATACAGAATCTTCCCAAGCAACATGGGCTTTAAGAAAGACCAAATTAAAGCCCCTGTAGGTGTCTTAACCAAGTCCAGAAACAACGATGAGCAGAAAGGTGCTACAGACAAGACAAGAAAAATATTGGCCCAACCAACTGAAGCACACACAATTCAGTGAAGTACACTGGTCTATTAGTAACATAAACCTGCTGGATCCTCTCGTAGCCCTGAAGTCACATACCAATGTAATAATTTCTAACAAAGCCAACCGTCCCCAAAAAGGGGTTTTGCTGAACTCAGCCAGAAAGATTTAATGTTCAGGAAAACCCTCTCTGTTCAAGATTAAATGGAAATTTGGAAGGACTAACTGCCAGTACAGTGTCGGTGTTTCCCTTTTCTAAAGAATGCCTGTATCTATGTAGAATTAGGCTGTGCCAAAGGTTCTTCTCACTTACTTACAATCATGCAAAGCTATCACACTGAGTGAGACTGTTAGCCTGTCAAGGCCAGTTTCTGACAGCAAAGCTCTCCAAAGCCCTGGTGATAGATTTAACTCAGCTTCCTACTTGAAGTCTTTACATATGCCAAGTAGGGGCAAGCCACAAAACAAAGGTTACTTTTTATTTCATCTTTTTTTTATTAAAATCTTCTCCACATAACTTTCTCAAAAAAGAAAGAACAGCACAATTTAAATATCACTTATGAAGTTAGAATAAGATTTGATTTCTTAAGCCTTTAAAAACTTGTCATCCCTCATTGTATGAGTTTAGGAAATGGTCTAGAAAGATATAAAGTCCTTGCAAGTTAATTATACTGAACAAAAGGACCCCTTGATGCCTTTGCTTTATTATACAGGCTATACACCATCCACACAATGACCAGATCCAATAAATAAGAAAAGAACATTGTTTTGTGTAGTTTTAATTGTGCTGAAGTCCTGTTGAAAACCATGTAATGAAGTAAAATAAGATTATCCCACACTCCCACTGATTTCAATTGGTTTCTGCTTGGTCATCTGCTGGAGGGGGCCATTAGATTTTTGCAAGGAGCTTCAACTGTCAAACTTACTAGAATCAGATGGAATACTGTATTTCTTCATAATACGTTGCACATGTTCATCTTGTGCAGAAGAATGGTGAGCATTCTGCTCCTCAAAATCAGGTAGCAGAGACTCAAAAAACAAGGGAGTGATTTCTTGGTTGCAGAGAGTTTTTGATATAGTTTTAAACATTCCAGTATTTATTGTTAGATTGCTAGCCTCCAACAGAGCCTGTGAAAATAAAAAGAAGGCATACTGACAGAAAGGAAAGCAAATTAAAGAGGTAATTAATTAATTAATCCCTGGAATGAGTTCCTCACTGAGATCCAGACAGCTCCCATCCTGATGGCATTCTGGAAGGCCTTAAAAACCTGGCTGTAGGGGTTTTTTTGTTTGTGTGTGTGTAGGGTGGGTGGAATCCCTTGTTAGATGTGTTTATCATATGTTCATATATTTTGATGTTAATGGTCCTGATTTTCCATTTTGTTTCTTTTCTTTATTGTATTTTTTATTTATCTGTTTGTATTTGTTTTTTATATTGTGGGCCATCTGGAGTTGGTCTGGAGTACACGGTACCAAGGTGATTGATTGATAGATAGATATTTACTTAGGATATAACACTCACATGGCACTATCTAACATTAGAAGCCAAAATGGGGTGAAAATGGTTAGTACTGGGCTATATCTGACTCTGGGTCATGAAATTCACATAGAAATGGCTTTGAATCTCATCCTAGTCTGCGATACAAATAATATGTATGTGTATGGACAAAGAATACAAGAACAGTAGAACAGGTTCTACAACAAAACAATAAATTCTTAATACTGTAAATGTAACAAAGACAGGATGAAATATTTCAGTGAAAATACACTAATTACCATGTGCTAAACCTTATTAAAAATTAAGAGTAATTTGTAAACTGTCCTCTATATTCAGTTGAATTACACAATCCATTCTTACTGAATCCTTCATGAATTATGTTAACACGTTTTCATCCTACTAAGATGTGTCAATTTATCTGTACCAAAGTAACTGTATTTTTATTAGCACTGCTTTGTGAGTAGTCATTTTAAGAATTTTGCACAACATAATTTTCACAGTTGGTTGGCTTTGCATTTCATCTTCTTCTTACCTTGTTGTTTTACAACTTTTATCTTCTGCTAACACAGAATAACAGTTCATGTATCAAAGGAAATTGATTTTATCCCATGGGACATTGTGCCACAATAACTACTGTATGTCAGCTGTTAAAATGTTAAAAAAAAATATTGTTGTCTAGTTACTTCCTGCTCCTTTCAATGGAAAAAAGTTGTATTTATTTGATGATATATATTACTAAAAACTTTATATTACCCTTTTTGGAAAAGTCACCATGGTGGTGCTCATGAATTATAAAAATTCAAAGCTAAAAGCACTGCAGCAGGATGCCTAAATCATTGCAACCCACTGTGAAATCAGCTGCCTATGCAGGAGGTTCTCAAAATCAGCAACATGTGAGTAAGACTGCTGTGATGCAAGCCACACCTCTTTTGTGCACATGTCAATGTTGCATGCATGTTCAAAAGGGGTAAGGCTTGCATCATGACACTCCATCACCATCTTGCTGATTTTGACACACAACCTCCACAGACGCCACTCTGTGAAACCACTAAAAAAATGAAATAATAGAATGCAATATATTAAAGGCATTACAATTCCAAGTTAAAGGGATAGCTAACAAGAGTTTGGCAGCAGACTTCAACAAGCAAAGAAAACAAAAAGAAAAGGGAATGACTGGAGAACTGCATGACTGTGTGCTCAGCTGTGTAGGGTGAAAAGGTCTTCTCCCAAATAGCTACAGATCGTTAGAGGTATATCCTGAGAGCAGCTGATTGCGTATAAGGAAGAGAATCAAACAAAGGAGCAAGTCCAGTGGGTGAGAATGGCAATCAGGTATAAGAAATGTAGAAAACATTCTAAACAGAACCCATTAACAGAACCTTGCAGATGAAACAGGTTCTGAGCCTTCAGTAGAACAAAGATACACAATCAGATAGGGGACCAAATAGCGGATCACTGAAAAGCAGAGGAATACAGCCTCACCTTTCAGGAAAACAGAGACAGTTGTGGTAATACTGTGAGGAAACGAAAATATATGTTCTAACTGGACTGATCAACTTGTGAATTACCAATGACTGGAATTAGGTAATTGACAGAACAACTTCCAAGATTTAGCAAATCCACCTACAATTATTCCTTTATCCTAATCAATATAGGGACAAATAGCACTACTCAGATTAGCTACAACTGCATCACCTTAGGCTTTCAATCTAGAAAGGAAGCTCAAGAAGCTGGAATTTTCAATCAGGTAATTAGGTAATGTTTACATTAATCAAATTAATTAATCAAAATTAATTAAATATTTAAAATCATTAATTAATCATTAATTCATTAATTAATCAAAATCAAGTAATGTTTACATGTACCTCAAGAGGACTAGAAAGAGAAAGAAAAATATTGCAAGTTAAATGATTGGCTATGTGAATGGTATTGGTTGGAGAGATGGGTTTGGGGACCATAGCCTGACTTATCTAGTTGAAGAACTACTGGCACAAGATAAGTTGCATCCCAGAAGCTCTGGTAAAAATGTGTCACCAAAGTGAGCTTGATTAGAAAGGCTTTAAACAGAATCCTATGGAGATGAAAACTTAGAAGTAAGAATTGTTCTGTATGGTACAAGTAGTCGAAAACCACCTTCTCTCTGTTTTGTTAAGGGAAGAAATGATGATTGAGAAAACTACAGCTTAGTTGATCTGACATCAAAATCTTGGAATTCTAAAGTAGATCACAAAGAGAATGATGTGTAAGCACCTTCAAACAGCACAGTAATTACTAGACGCTGGTAAGAGCAAATTTTACCAGACTAGCCTTCTCTTTTCTCTTTTGAATCAGGTAATTTCCTAAGTATCCTGTGGAAATGCTGTACAGACATAATATATCTTGATTTCAACAAAGCATTTCACAAAGTATGCCCACAATTCTGATTAGCAAGCTTGTTAAGTGTAGGCCAGATGGCTGCTTCGAAAACTTTGCCCTCAAGTACTCATCAGAATGTAACGGGCATTAGGTGCTACAAGTTTCTTCCCTATGATTTCTACTTTTCAATACTTTTATTAATTTGCATAATTAATAAAAAATCTGCATAAATTGGGTGGTAGGGCTAATGTCTTGGAAGACAGAAATTAAATTTAAAATCAATTGGGCCAAAACCAACAGAAAGAAATTTTACGAAGATAAATGCCATGCTCATCATTTAAGGAACAGAAAGCACAGGTAAAATATAACAGATGCCGGAGGACAACAGAACTTGTACAAAGTATCTTGGAATTTGGTATTTATTGGTTTTATGGATCAATTGTTTTTAATCTTTGGTGTAAGATTTATTTGCTTAGGTTGGTTTTTAGAGTCTCTTTTTAATCCTTTCTTTTAAAATCAGCTTTACTCTTTTTATAGGAAAGGTAGGGTACAATAATATGCAAATAAAAAGAAGCAAAAAGTGGCAATATTTCTCCTCTCAAATGCTGAAATATATTAGTTCTCCTTCAGTGTGACATTGTGGCTTCTAGTCTCCTAGTAACAATCCTTCCCATAATATACGTTGGAGCTGTTAATCTGACTTCTGTGCAATACACACTTTCTAGACCTCTGGTACATCAATTATTTTGCAATTCTAATTTCTAAGAATTAACACATTTTAAAAACAGACCTTAGAAAGCGGTGCATGTCTTGACAGCCTCAGCTTTTTCAGGGAATGAATTGCATATAAGAGCGGATGAACATCTGACACAACCTGCGTCCTCAAGTGATCCAGGTCTTTGAGAAGTTCTAATCCCTTATCCAGAGGAATTTGTAATTCCTCAGGGAAAAGCATCTAGAGAAGCCCACAAAACATACAATATCATAATCCAGACTAAACATATCTTTCAAAAGAGGTACATGCTAGGAAAATTTTGATATTTTTCATTCTATTGATTAGAATGATTTTTCGTTCTACTGATATTTTTCATTCTATTGATACCAAATGAAGCATTTAATTAATTCTCTTGCTCAATCCAAAATATAGCAATAATTAGTAGTGGCAATAGTTACACAAAGATTTTGAGCATAATCATAAATTAAACTCCTTTAGGGTATTGTTTTTAAATGATTGGAATAATTACAAGTGGGAATCCAGAAAAAAATACTTAAGTAGTGGTTTTTTTATTATTCTTATTTCACTGGAAGGTAAAATAAAGTCAGAAAAAAACACCTCCAAAGAATCTCGTTTCATTCTCCCAGGGACTGCTTCAGAGAGGGAGTGAAGGGATGTGACCCTTCCATCCACTACCAAAGCAATCACTGAAGAGAGAGAAACAGGCTTGGAGACAGCACCTCAAACTCTTACGTCCTCATCTTTCAAAATCTTCTATGGTAAAAGACGGCAGCTTCCTTTCATCCGCTGCGTGCCTCTGCTCAGGTAGATGAAGGAAGATCAGTGACTGTATACAGCAGAATGGGGAAATTAAGCATGGTCCTCCTTAAACCAAGCCAAGCTCCTGGTGACTACAAGGACATGTCCATATGATTCCCTTAGCAAAAACATGGATGTGCTTTGCCACTGCCTTCTTCCAACATGTTTTCTCAACCTTCCAGTCTAGCTTATAGCCCTCAGATTTCCCAATGACCTCTCACAGAAGTTTTCACCAGATTTAAATCTGGCTAGCTTTTTGTGATCAGTCCAAGTCAGCTAGGTGTTGCCACCTACAGTGGCATATAGGAAACATTCAGGCATAATTCTAATACAATCCTTTTAAAGCAAAATGGCATCTATGTGTGTGCAAGAGTGTGACATTCAGGCCACTTTACGTATTTTGTAAGTATAAATAGTCTGTTTTCTGCCTTCTGCTACATAAAACATACATACCTTGTTAATGATCAAATAAAGAAATATTATGTGTTAATGTATTATAAATACTACTGCTATTATCACCTTACTTTTCACTTATGGGACTCAGCAGTTTATATGAAGCATCCTGTGCTCCATAATTCTGTCTGCCATCTCTTTATTGGGGAGTATCCCTGGTGGGATTTCCTTCCTTCCAAATAAACCTGCTAAAGATTATGTCTTCCATCTCTAATCATATTGATAATATTTTAGTTTCAATCACGTTGGAGCACAGTGGTTGCTCTGACTACATCTGGTCCCATTAAACGGATGTATCCACCACCCATTAAAACAGGCTGTTGATTCCACAGATCTTTTTCCCATTATGGCAAGAAAAACCAAACACATGTTGCATAACACACGAGACAAACCTTATAAATGAATTTGTAGACATCTAAGTAGCGCAGAAGTGTGATCCCCAAAAGATAAGATTTGTGAGCCCTTTCTGCAAGGGAGAGGTTGCAGAATTGCTCTGTTATAATTTCCAGCTTAGCATCAGCAGCATCTGTTTCACAGGACTCTAGCTGCAGTATCTGAAATATCAGCTGTATTGGCATGGGAAAAAGCAGAATGGTAAGCAGTAAACTCTGATGAGGATAAATTAAGCAGCTCTCTTTAAAACCACTGACCTAGACCACCTAGCAAAGCAGCAGAAAGATACCATTTGTCATACCAGGGGGCTTCTGAACCTCTTGTAAGCAAAACCACAAATCAAAGCACCCTGTTTCTTGGGCTTTTACTATTAATATATTAATTTTTGTATCTTAGTGTTTTAAGATCAAGAACAAAAAGTTACTGATGAAAAGCAAGCAATACACCATATTCCTGCTTCCAATACTGTTCTCTGGCCACTCTTCCTGAGTTGGGTGTGGTCTCACATAGGTTTTCTTTCCTCTGGTGAACACACAGACACATCTATTTTTTTATTGCACTGTGAAATAGGCTGTGCGTGTTTACCAGTTCAAAAACCTGCCCTGCATACTTTCCAAAAGTAAAACCAGAAACATACACCATGATCAGGAACTGTTACTCAACCCACATTTAAGGTAGCATAGCTTTGTACTGACAGATAAAAATGTGAAAAACAGAGGTTAAACCTTCTGGAAGGCACTGCCTTGTTCTCTGTTTGGGACTGTCAGTCTGGGACATTATCTGACATTCAGCCAGTTTATTCTTTAATGACCCTTTCCCTCAACAGTTATCTTTCTATCAGTAGTCCTGGGATTTGAAGATTTTTTTCATCTATGTATCAGCATCACTTTTTGCCTGCTGAATAGACTGTCAGACTATCATAGGCTGAAATATTACAATTTGATTTAGCAGGGAACACACTTTATAGACAGATAGATCAGAGAAAAAGATGAGCTACCCACTGATATCAATCATCTTGTCCCACCTCAGTTTTTACACAGATGAGTGTGTATGATACAAGCTCTGTGAAAAGTCAGCTAAGGTTATAGCTATTATTCATAATAAACTTGCCTGTGTTCTGTTTTCTGGAAGAGGCATTTCTGTCAAAGCATTGATACTTTCTGTAGACATTCCTACAATATTTCTGAGATCATTCTTGAGGCCATCAACATTTTGGAACAAATCTATGATCATATCTTTAAAACATCACAGAACAAAAGTTTAAAATTAAAGTCTGTTTTACTTCAGAAAATGCTATATAAACAGAGTACATAAAATATAGTTTGGAAAAGAAAAACTCTTTATGCTACAAGGTGAAACTGAACAAGAAAATATCCAAAACATTTATTCCCCTATTTAAAAATAATATGTATTTCTATACCAAAGAGAAACTTGATATAGATATAATATATTCCAGAAACCTAAGAAATTAATCTCTTTAAATGAATTTTTAATTTCCTTTCTCATTTAAATCATATCAACTGAATATGTTTGGTGAGCAGCAGCATATTCTATTTGCTTCTTTACCAGTCCCAACTGAAAAAAAAATCAGTCTTAATTGTTATAATAAATTAATTAAAATTAAAAAACTTTATGCCATGTAAAAATACTATTTTCTCATCAACAGGTTGAGCAATCTATAATAATAATATACACAGTATTATTAATCAGTAATTGTATTTTCTGAACAGATATGGACAGCTCATTTAAATCTCTTTAGAATAGTACTTGATTTTCTTTGGGTTTTTTGGGGTTTGCCCTCAAGTCAGCCTTGAATCCTGGCAACTACATGGACAAGCCCATGTAGTTTTCTTTGCAATGTTTTGGTAAGTGGTTTGCCTTCTTTGTTCGACTGAGAGAGAATGACTGGCCCAAAGTCACCCAGCCAACTTTCTGTTTAAGGTAGAACTAGAACTCACAGTCCCACAGTTTAAGTTGGTTGCAAACTGAGTATGAGCCAGCAGTGTGTTGTGACTGCAAAACCAGCATGTGCAGTTGTAGGTGCATCAACAGAAGTATAATTTCCAGTTTTGGGGAAGTAAGCATTTTAAGTAAGTATTCTGATTCAGTTAGACCTCCCCTGAATTTCTGTGTCCAGTTTGAGGCATGACAATTTAGGAAGAATTCAGAGAAATTAGAGCAGGTTCAAAATTACAGTTTGGGTGATCAAGGTAGTAGAAAAGAAATCCTATGAACAGAGATTGAAGGAGCTGCACATGGCCAGCTTTGGGAAAAGGCAGTTAGAGAAGGGAGATATGACATCCCATAGATAGCCATGCCATCTGTTGTCTGTAGTATTTGTTGTCATATTGGAACAATCTGGCTTTTACAATTATTTGTTTGAACTTAGTTCAGAGTGGCCTTAGGGTGTCCAGTTATTCTCAAGTCAGGTTTGTAAGCATTTCAATGCTTCATTTGTTGAGACCTCATAAATGTCAAAGCCAACATTTTCACAGTGTTGCTTACACTGGCTGTTTTTAACCTTTCCACCAATGGCTTAAATGGTGCAATCGCACTCTTTGATTTGAGTCTGTGATTCCCAATTGTAAGAAGGAAGTGTTTTACTGTCTCTGCAGAGGCAGTTTCTTCCCTCATCACAAAAAAGCTGAAACATATCCAGGGCAAAACCCACATGGACAGATGGAGAAGGTATGGGAGTAGATCTTCCTGTAGGTAGCTTGGGCCTAACTCATGTGTGGTTTCACTGTGGGACCTTTAAATTAGGCCCACCGACACCCCAACCCAGTAAACATCCAAGGATGTTGCTGGAAGCTTGGAGAAGCACCACTGACCATCTGGGATACTGCATTCTACCCCTTCTTCTACTCTACCTCCTGGATCACATTCTAGGGCAGCCGCCCAAAAAACACACTGCAGTCATTTTCCTTCCCCTCCCCATTTGTTATATTTCATTTCGCATTTCAAAATCTAAAATGCCAAATAAAGTACAATATGTTGGGTAAATATATTGGCCCCAAAGGGATTTTTTTATAATAACCAATAGGTTCTATGGTAATATTTATTTTTTTTAAAAACTATTTCAGGGACAGAATTCTGAACAGAGTTTTTATCCATTACAGTACAAGTATTCGATCTGCATGGCAAAACTAGGTTTTTATCTAATTACGACTTTTGTGTTTGGCCAGCATACCTAAAATACATGCACGTAAGCATTGTACAGAAAAGTCACATGGCCTTTCCTGTGCTTGACTGATTTTAGCCCCACTTTTCACAATTTTTCACTCTAGATTGGAGACTGGTAACCCAAGGTTCTCCCAGTCCTATTCTTTTTGCCCTTAATATACCCCCAGATAGTCCTGGCAATTTTTGGTGGTGCAGTTTTTAGCACACATCCCTCATATTAAATGAAACCAATCATCTACACACCCCCACCAAATAAAAAAGGAGCTTTTTCTTTCAAATGTTACTGACTATGCCCCCCATTAGAAATTTTTAAAAGTGGGGGGTGTTTCTGGTTGCAAAATCAAGAGACAAAATGGGTACATCTAAACTTCATAAGGTTTAACCCACCTATCTTACTATTTCTATCTAAGTTTTCCAAAAAACATTAGTTTAAAACTTTAGAAAAATGGTAAAGGTAATAGGCATAAAACCAAAATAAAGAAAAAGCAATCAATAAATAATTGCTGGAAGCAAAGATTACCTTGTTTTCTGGAATGTGTTGTATTCTTAGTGATATTCATTATAGAATTCAAGGAAGAAATAAGCTTAGAGATATCACGGAAATATTTAAGTTGAGGGACATTTTCTTGTAACCTTTTTAAAGAAAAGAAAAGGAGTAAGTATTGGCCCTCTCAAAGAGATAATAATTGCCACAGATTACTTGCAAAAGGTCTTACCACTGAATTTGTTGCAGAAGCTTTTGGGGATTCCCGACAACTATTTCCTGAAATTCTCCAGAGAGGCTTCTGTGGCTAATTAAATTGGTCAGCACACGATCAGTTTGCTTTCCACTGTGAAGAAGCTTCTTGTGGAATGCACTTTGAGTGCACAACTCTGCAAAACTAACATTGGGGAGCTGGCATGTTTGTTGCAACCATCTAATGCTCTCGTAATCACAAAGGAGTGATGTTAAGTTTTGCAGGCGGGTTAGCTTTAAACAATCAAAACGGAGACAAATTAGCTACAAATGAGTTATAAAAAGCAATGAAAAAAAACTAGCCAATATTGGAGGGAAATGCTATTTAATTAGAATGGTGAAAGCCTTTGCATAAAGTCAGGGCCGGTTCTCGGCCTAGGCAAGCTGTAAAATTTTAGGGGGCACCAAAATTAAAAATACTTCTAAAATACACAATATGAATATATTTCCTCGTGGCTTTACATTTTTTTCTTTCTACACATTTTGAAAACACCCACAAAATCTGTGTACTAGTAGTGAACAGCACACTAGCCAATGTTGCAGGTCATGAAAAAAATGTATTATTACAGCTATAGACCTCAGGAAGCTGATAATAGTACCGAAACAATACAAATGTCTGACAGGAAGGTCCTGATCGAACAAGTTGTGCAACTATCAGCTTATCAAAGTTACAAGAGGTAACAGCGCACTTGGTGAGCCAGTGTGCCTGCCGAAGGGTTAAATATACTTGTGCAGAAAGAAGCCATATGACAACAATCGGTGGAGGTGTAATTAAAATTACTTACTGTGTACATAGGGTGAAAATGTCCAAGAAAAGAAAAAATAAGTCCGGGGCTGAAAATCATAAGGGTAGAGCTCAAAAACACAAAGAAAGAAAGGAACAAGGAGATGCCTTTTTGAGATTCCTAACAAAATCGGAATTTTGAAAAATCAGCATTGGCTAGTGTGCTGTTCACTACTAGTACACAGATTTTGTGGGTGTTTTCAAAATGTGTAGAAAGAAAAAAATGTAAAGCCACAAGGAAATATATTCATATTGTGTATTTTAGAAGTATTTTTAACAATCTCAGATATGCAGATGATACCACTTTGATGGCTGAAAGCGAAGAGGAACTGAGGAGCCTTATGATGAAGGTGAAAGAAGAAAGTGCAAAAGCTGGCTTGCAGCTAAAGGCAAAACTGAAATACTTTGGCCACATAATGAGAAGACAGGACACCCTGGAGAAGATGCTGATGCTAGGGAGAGTGGAAGGCAAAAGGAAGAGGGGACGACCAAGGGCAAGATGGAGGGATGATATTCTAGAGTGATGGATTCGTCCCCGGGGGAGCTGGGGGTGTTGACGACGGACAGGAAGCTCTGGCGTGGGCTGGTCCATGAAGTCACGAAGAGTCGGAAGCGACTAAACGAATAAACAACAACAAAATTGGAAGACGAGACAAAAAGGGGGCGCCAGAATATGACTTTGCTTAAGGCGCCTAAATGTCTAGAACTGGCTCTAATAAAATATAGGGTGAAGAACTGTTTTCTTCTAGCGCTAAAAAGAGAGTTTACCCTTTGTCACTTGTGCTCCAAATTGAGCTCTGTGCAGGACTTCAGATGCATAGCTGAAGAAGCAAAGGGCAGAAGAATTTGGAGCAGAGAAGCAGCAGGTGGCAAACACTTCGCTGTCCTTTTCCCTTGCAATGTTATTTTTCTCTAAGAAAAGAGGCCATTTGAACTTCGAAAACTTGTTAAGCCTTAATACAGTAACAGCTCACTTTCATATCATTGGTATTTTTCACATCTAAATGATACGTTTACT
The DNA here is from genome assembly GCF_035149785.1 of Candoia aspera. Lineage (NCBI taxonomy): Eukaryota > Metazoa > Chordata > Lepidosauria > Squamata > Candoiidae > Candoia > Candoia aspera. Next base: position 169,908,977 of record NC_086153.1, on the reverse strand, counting down.
TACTTTTAACATCAGAATCTCTGGAATTGTGGCATTAGTATTTTGGGAAGTAAAAAGGACTCCTTTTAGCTCTGTTATTTTTGGAGGAAGAGTACAATTTCCTGTAAGAAACAACACCAGCTAGTGTTTTGTAACTACTACATTTCTTTTTGGCAGATTTCCACTATCACTAACAAACTCTACAGGCATTTTGAAAACTAGCAAAAGCAATGTTGTTCCAGCAGGCTTTTGTTCCTGAGATAAGTTTCACTGAATGGCAACTATGATGTATTTGATTTGTTGTTTAAAATAGTTGGAAGTGAAACAGTCTCCCTACCCGTATCTTCCACTTAAAGCTGAAACTCCTTTAGATAAAAACAGAATTGGAAAAAGTATATACATTTAACCATCATGAGCCGAATCAAGCTTTAAAAGACAAATGTAGGAATCAAAGGCCCAAACCACTTTTTTTTCTTACTCCATTTCATGTTCCAGCTCTTTGTCACAAATAGAAAAAAGTGTTTGCATTGGCTGTTCATTTCCAAAGAACTTTCTAAGGTTCATCCAGGGGGTAAACTTTCTAAACCAGTAGTCCATCAAATATTTTAATCAACTTTGGAATGCTTTTTCTTTCATCAAATATCTTTTCCTTTGAACCTCAGAATGTATTTTCTTACATTCTAGGTTTAACCTAGAGCTGGTTATCTCAAATAAAATGCTTGAATGTAAATCATGGCAAATCAATCTGTGTTAACTAAAACGATGAAGTTTTCTCTCTGTAATTCACCAACTTCTAATTCCACTGCAATATGGGATCTTCAGTCACTCTTCTTAAGATAAGTACCCAATAAAATTTTCTGAAATAATATATCTACCACAGTTGCATTAAGGCTTATGCTACCATTGGTTTTGGTGTAGCGTAAATGGCAGATGCACATTTATTATATGTGGGGGGAACAGACCCGGTAGGATTCTTCTTGATCAGGCTTCCTGGCGTTTATCTGGGCGTGAACTGCAATCGGTGTAGCTGTAGAGCATCAAGCTGCCATAGGAGGCATTAAACTCTTTCACAAGGGAAAGATTTAAAAACACATACATTGTATGCTATTATCAAAATATGTGTTACCTGGCAATTCACCATCTTGCCCTTCAAACACATTCATTATGCAAATGAAATATGATGAGAAGTCACCATTAGAAGATGTTTTTAGGAAGACATTTTCAAATTCTGAAAACAGAAACCTGGGACAAAACAGAACAAAATAAAAAACAGGCCAGTCTCATGTGAAGCTGCACACATTAAAGAATGGCTCACAATCAAAGTCTTTAAAGAAAGTCTGCAGCTTACTTAGAATAGCACTAAGCCAATGTAATTCAGGAAATGTACCAAAATTTTGCTTTATAGTAGTTAACAAATCCTAAATAAGAAGAGTTCTACTTATTTCAGTAGACTTATATCTCTGAATACTTTAGCCATAATTAACAAATTACTAAGAATGATCTATTGTTCTCTAAACTTCTGAGTTTTGGGCTCAGAAAAAGCAATAAGACTCTCCCAGTTCTTTCCAAATGAACATCTTAGATATTAGTGCAACAAAAATTTTCTTATCTGTAAACAAACCAAATGAACAGATCTAAAAATCCACTGGGATTAGAGAGTTGTGCAACACAACCCTAAACAAATTGGTTCTGATCTATTCAATTGGATTTTCTTCTGAATGAGTTAAAGATTGCAGCTTAATCCTGAAACTACTGAGACTTGCTTAGTAAAATGTTTAAGACTGGACTGCTGCAGTTATTTTAACTGGAACTAGGAAAACACAATTTTTTCTAAGCTACATCAAAGATCTTGGGCCACACCTGATCATTGTCACTCTCAAAGATTGTAAGACAGCTCTTTACAAAGTGTATATCCTTAAACTCTAGGACACACACAATCTCTCTCTTGCTAATGCAACTCACGAGAATTGCAGGAGAGTTGGGTAATAAATGCATCTGGTGCAAATTTGTAGAGCTTTGCCAGGAAAAAATAGAGATGTTAGGGATCTGGTTGCACAGGGCTGTAAGTGGGAAAAGGTAAAAGCAGAGGAAATAGGATGCTCAGATATACTATGGTAATAGAGATCACAGGAAGAGATAGGGGCTTCTTGGCAGACAGCATAAGGGAAACAAGGAAACAAGAATTGGAGATCTACAGAAGGGAGTTTCCCAAAGAATAAAGAGGGAAGAAACAAAACTTAGATCAGCTAGGAAATGTATAAAGAGCTGCGGGTGCATGGGACTTACTGTCAAGCCCCACAAAACTGGCCGACTCAAGAAACAAGAACCACTTTGATTTTTGGCAAGATCTTTATTTTTTTTAAAATTATTTATTTTCTATCCCGCCTTTATTATTGTTATAAATAACTCAAGGTGGTGAACATACCTAATACTCCTTCCTCCTCCTATTGTTACTAGGGTAATGTAACAGGATCTTGAAAGCCTATCAAAGCAATACTCCTGCTCAACTTATACCCAGCAACTTCTATGCAACTTCTGTATTGCAAAGAAAAAACGTAAAAGCAGTTGTTTAGAGTTGGCCAACTGAGGACGTTTCTGCAGGTTACAATTATGTAACAGGCTAGTCTTACCTCCCAATTCTCAACTGTCTATGCATTGCTAAAGCACAGTTGAGGTTATATATCCCATACATTATATGAATCTGAAGGACTCCATTTTGTGGTATACTGTAAGTGAACAGAGTTGCTCTGGTGCTTCCCCCCTCCTCTGGGCTGAGGTGTCTCTTTTGTAAGGGTCTTGTTACCATCTCCACTTTCCCAGGGTCTGTTAGACACTCCATCACGCTAACACAGACTCTTATGTGCACACGCCCGGGAAGAATGGAGAGGACCAAAGAAGCACAGCCTGGGAACAATGGCTAGGGGAAGGGAAAAGGAAATGGTTAGCCCAGTGGGGAACAAACTGGGAGATAAAGGGAATCTGAGATAATCCAAGAGAATTAAGACTCATAAAAGGGAGCCAACAGTACTGGGCTTGGTTGGTACTGCAGCTATACCCCCTGTGGCTACAGAGGGAATGAGCAAATTGGGGTAGGGGGATCCAGTTCAGTTGGTGACTCGATCAACTTGAGTAGAGAGACCGGCAGGTTTATTATCAAGGGAATCACCCGCTTAACTCTGCTAGGGAGGGGATCATACCTTACAGAGCTGAGAGGAAGAGAACAGGCTGGAGGCAGATGGAGGAGGTGCTGCCAAGAGCAAAATAAGAGAAACTGCTACATGGGACTTTTGTAAAGGCAGCTGTGGCTGAGGGGGAGACTTGGTTTGTTTCCAATAGTCCTAGTCTAATCTCCTGTTTCTTTGGCCCTCCTCCTCTCACCCTAGACTCTATCCTTCTGTGCTCCCATCCAATACTCTAGAAGTCTCCTGAATAGTTCCCCATAGTCATACCGTCCTTGCACTAATTGAGATTGCAGTCCTTTGCACATCGCTGAATGCCACAAGACATTTCCAGCTAGGTGGACATAGCATGGCAAGGATCTAACCCAACAGAAAGAGGAAATAAAGCAATTCCTATTTGATCAGAGAATGGATTTTGGCAGTCACATGAGGTTACCAAAAGGTACACAAGTATACGAAGTCCCTCTCTGCGCTGTAGTAAGCTCATCCTGTCCTTATCCTATACAGAAAAATACATTAAAAAAAATAATTATGAACCAGATCTCTAGTTCTGCATCATTCTGAATATTTTCTATAATGTTATTTATGTCAACTTCATCTCAGAAATACTTCTTTTCTGGTTATTTTAATGTTTGCCTAAATTTCTCTTCATTCAATTGATTATGAAACACATTACTTACTGTGCAATAAAATTGCTTGGAGATGGTGCTTGTTCCCATTCTTTCCAAAATGTCTTATTCAGAAGTGTTTCTGCAACCATGACAAAAGGATGCCTAGTATGGCCAAATTTATATTGCAGCTCGGTTCTTTTTGACAGCAAATTTGGATCTGGATTTGCTTTAAACTCCTTCAGCAAATCCAAATAGCTTAAAATAGAAATACTGGCATTAAATATTTCTGGAACTGATTCATTGTGATCCAGAACTTTTCCCATAATTTCCAAGCTATATCTTGCATTCTCAGTTTCTGTATGGTACCACTTGGATAACGTAGTCCAAATCTGTGAAAAATTACTTCTTGATGGAATGGAGATTTCTTCTTCATCTGTTTGTGTGGCATTGTTCACAGGGATGTTCAGATGTACGTAATATTGAAGCAGCTTGATGAATAATGATAAATCATTCCAGTCTACTAATTTGTCACTGAAATTTTGTATATAATGTTCTGTTTCATTACCTGAAAAAAGCGAGGCAATTTTTGAAGGATTATAACTGACATCATTTATACCATCAAGAACTGGGATGAAACAAGTTGAAGTACTTGATGGTAACTCCTTAGAGATTGTGGTTAAAGTTGTATACATCTCCTGTATCCAAGGATGTTGGAAATCAAAGAGTATATCCATTTTCAAAAGCAAGCCAGAGGAAAATTGTAGTGATTTGATGATGCATAACAAATCATTTGAAAAATACACATTATTTTTTTGGTAAAGATTTGTTAATTTTAGAGTCTGCTGGAAATTTCTTATGGAGAAAAGGAACAGGTCAATTAATGTTTGATTTGTTCTGTCTTCAAAGTCCATGGAAGTAAAAAGCAGTTCACAATGGCTTTGGTTAAGTGCCTCAGGGAGAGTGATATTTTTAAACAGCACTTGAAAAATTACATGAATTACCTCTTGGGCATTACAATTATGTGGCACTCCAGTTCTTTTGTTCCAAATATCTAAAAATGGACTCAGAGTTAAATACAAGACATCCACTATTTTTGTTTCTGCTGAATTTCTATGCCCTGAGAAAGACTCACTGAACTCCTTTTGAAACAGAAATTGTGAGAAACCATACAAGGTGGCAATTTTTCCTCTATCAGTTTCTTCCAATTTGCTGTCAGAAAGTATTATTGCTCCTTGATTCAGTATGTCATGTATACTTTGAATGATTGTATGGCTGTTATTAGCCAATGGGGAGATGGTTTCTAACTGACTGAGGTTAAATTGATGTCCAAACTTTTGCTGAAATAACAGATTCCTAACAGCAATATTGATGACTTCTGAGGTGTTACTCTGTGGGTTTTCTTCATCATATTTTTGTAGTATGTGGGATAAAAATTGAGTTAACTCTTGCAGTTCTGGGTTCAGAGGAAGACTAGAAGCATTATTCAATAAAGAGAAGTGTTTATACAATGTACTTAAAGTAAGTGTGTTATGCAGTATTACAGATGTTAATTCTCTATGAATATTCACAAAGGCCTTCAACTCATTTGACCAGGATTTTTTAGTAGTATTTTGGATTCTTTGCATTGATCCTGAAAGATAAGTACTCAACTTTACACTTGTATTACTACGGTAGTTATTCTGAACGGTCAGGAATGGCTCCAGAATGGCTTTTATCACTGACGTTTTAAGAAAAAAATCTGAAAATGTCAAAGGAATTTCTTCTCTTGCATCAAAAACCCATGGTATGTCCTCTGGAAACCTGGTAGCTGCTACAGACATCATGTTCTGGATAATTCTCCATATTATTGCAAGTTTTAAATTGATCTTATTTAAAAACAATTTATTTGATATTCTTGTTTTGTTTAATGGCTGTTTGATTTTTTCTCGATAAGGATTAATGTAGAAAAGTGTTTGAGAAAAAGCATCAATAGGTGATAAAAAAGTATTATTTTTTTTTCCAAAATAAGTTTTGTAATCTATGTCAGAACTGGAATTCAGGAACAATGTTAACAAATCTAATATCTCTTCTAAAGAGGAAACTTTCATCCCCCAGCTTAAAGTTTCAAGGAATTCGTATGTTTCTTTTTCCTTGTTGGCTAATCCTATGCCAACAAGAATTAGTGCTTTTCTGGACATTTCAAGCAGTTGAACATACTGTGCTGTATTTGTCACATTCTGTTTGGAATTCAATATTTCTGCAGTCTCACTCAAGATCTCTGAGAAATCATTCCACTTTGATTGATTAACAGCATCTTTGCTCACTTCTAAAATCTTTGCTACAATCTTTTGGTGTTTATTATGTAGCAAAAAAGAAGGCACAAATGTTTGATTCCAAACTGATGGGTTATCCAGGAGATTTTGTGCATCCACTTCTGTTCCTTTCAAAATAAAAGGACTCTGAATGTGTAAAGCAGAAATTTTGTCAATGATACTGCTAAGCAATGGCTCTCTGCAAGTCAGATTACTTTGATACAGGTCAAGAGAGAGAGCTCTTAGATTTTTATGCATCTTTTCTATCGAGGGATTCTGATATTTATGGAACCCAATTAATTTGGACAGAAAACCTGATGAAACTTGTAATGATTTGATGAGACACTGAAATTCATCTGAGAAGTGCTTCCTTTTGTTTTGGATGGTCTCAGAAAGTGATGCTGATTTCAGATTTTTTATTGCAAGCTGAAACAATTGGGTAAACATATAGTGATAGGTTGTTTGGTTTTCAGAATCCAGAGAAGAGAAAAGGAAATTACATTTGCTTTCTCTTAAGGCTTCCTTTAGTGTCGCATTATTGAAAAACACTTCAGTTGCAATGAGATGGAAGTCCTTGACAGTGCAATTTGAGAACCTTTTGCTAGTCTGAATGTCTCCCATTAGAAGAAGGCTTGGTGTTAAATACAACAGTTGCAACATTTTTGCTTGTATTGAAGAATTATGCCACACTGGAGTCATATATAAATCCAGCAAAGATAATGCTTGTGAAAATCTGAGGAGGGTATCATTTTTGTTAATATTAAATACTTCTGTCAGCCTGGGATCAGAAAGCATATCTATACCCTCCTTAATTATCTGAAATAATTTTTGTAAAGTTTCATTATTGGTATTCATTAGTGGATTAACAATAATGAATTCACTGATGTACTCTTTCTCCAGGTCCTCTAACACTTGCAAACTTTTCAAGATAGTGTTTAAAACCATTGAAACATTTACTCCCTTGATGCTCCCTACATCATTCTCTTTCAATAAATGGTTTACAAATTTAATCATTTGTTCAAGTTCTATTTTCAAAGGAAGTCCAAAGTTATCATGGCTGACATACAGACTGTCATGTAATATATCTAAAATATGTCTATAGATAAGGATGTCTGTATCTCTCCATTCTGCAGACCTCAGTTTTTCACTAATATGCCAATAAGTATTGAATTCATTCCACTGAGATTCATTAATGGAATTTTGGATTTTCTGCATCATGTCAGTCAGGGAAGAGATCAGTAGATAGTTATGATTTGTGCTGCTATTTGCTATGATAGCAAAGATTTTCTGAAGTACCAGGAGTTTTTCAGGAAAATTTTCAGTTGTTGCAGGTTTAAGCAGAAAGTTTACAAACAATGATGGCACTTCTTCCATTGAAGTTAAGTATCTTCTATACTTTTCAGACAGGAAAGGGAATTTGAGGACAGTACTCATTTTAATAGCTTGCCATGCCTTTTTGGCTTTAAAAATAACCTTATTTAAAAGCACTAGATCCCTGATGCTCCTATTTAAATGGTGGATATTTTGAATTTCTTTTAAGTCAGTGATTAAGTCAAATAATGGCATCTTCTTCAAGCTATTCTGAGATTTTGTAATTTTTTTAAAATCCTTTAAAAAGTAGTCAGTCTTAAAATCTTCATCAGCAAAATCAAGAGCTAAAAGATTCCTGTAATAAAAATATACAAAAATATAAAATCAGTGTAGTATTTTCTGTGCATAATTTATCTTAGAACAAAGAAGATGAAAGTGTAATGAAATTTGTTTTCCCTTTTAGAGTTTACAAAACAACTATCTTGGTGTCAAATTTTTGCCTTTTTGTGGTAGTCCTTTTATGACCTGTCTCCCCACCCACCTCCTCCTTACACCTTAAGTGTTTGCTTCTGTTTTTAATCAATCGTACTTTGCCATTAAACATGAGCCTTATGTTTAGAGCTGGTTTTAAATAAGATTCCGGTCAGGCATGGGGAATGCTGGCATGAGAGCCAAATACTGTTCCTCATGGTTCCTGACCCAGCTTTTTGTCTTCTTCCAAAGCACTGTCACCTTTTCAACCCCCAGATTCCTCTTCTCTGCCTGGCCCATCTCTTCAAACCAGAAACATTAAAAAGAAGAAAACTCTATTAATAGCCTCTATTAATGTCAGTAGATGGTATCTTAAATGCTTCCTGCAAACGATACAGTTGCTGATGTAAAGGGGAGAGCTAATCTGCTCTTTCCTACTGCTTCAGTCAAGGTGCACATAGTGGTCCTTGCTGTTTTAAGGCACATTGATACATGGGAGCATTGTCAGGGGAAGTAGGTACCCAGGAAGTAGCTCCACATTCAGCTGAAATGTGGCAGTTCAAAGTTCATGCGTGTTCCATTGAATTATATTTTTATGATGTTATATTGTCATATGCTGAAATCATAAATCAATTTAATTAATTAATTACTCCACTGAAAACAATGGAACTCATTTCTGGGTAGACATGCACAGTTGTCCTGTTGATTTTGTATGAATACTAGCTTTCACATGTGTTTGTTTCAGTCAAATGCTGGTAAGTTTATGTGCCTGTTTTCTTAATAATATAACAGGAAATAGAGAAATACTGAAATGATTGAAAGAGAACAGGGTAGTTTCTGGAAAGTTCTCCACAGAATATCCATTCCTTTTGAAGTAACATTTTATAGCAGCAGAAAGAATGACTTTGACTCAGAACTTACCTTAAAACATCTTTCATTTTAGCAAATAAAGTCTGAATCCTTTTCCAGGAAACAGGTTGTTCACAAATGTAATTTATTGCCAAATTATTTTTGTCTACAAAAACAAGCCAACAAATAAACAAGTTAAATCACTAATTTAATTACTATCTTTTAACTGTGTGATGATATTATTATTTTATTACTTTAAATGTAAGTGCTACCTCTCTGCCCATAAAATAATAGCATTGGAAGGAACCTCACAAATGCCTCTCTGAGATTAACCGCTTCTTTTATGGTTTTTCAGAGAGTCAAAGCATGTTTTCCACCTTAAGTTGGCTAGTGTGTGTCTTCAGGGTTGCTTCAGGTCATTATGCGGTATCTGGTTTGTTTGTTTTTTGAAAAACCTAGTTAGGCAAACCGGGACTGACATGCCATTGCCAATATTTATCAGGAAGAATGCATGAGGGGAACCTCTTTCATACGTAACAGAATAATAAGAATCTTACACATTGGCTGCAATATTGCGTAGTGATGTCAGCATTTTTCTTGCCAAATGTTGTGTTGGGGGAAAACTTTCTCCATGTTCAATTAACTATCTAAGACACCTGAAGCAAGAACATGGTTTATTACAAGTCTGAATGCAGTGATTTTGATTTGTCTTAACAGGAGTTTCCATTAGCATTATTTAGGTCTCTGATAAAGGCATAACCAAATCTTACCTTGTTCTGAACAGTTCAAAGTTGACAGCCAGCTAATCATATTTAGAATCATTTGGGGACTACTGTCACTCTTCCCTTCCATATTCATAAGCAGCCTTCAAAAAATGAAAATGTCCTGAGTATAATCATGCAACTAGATCAGGCATGAGCCAACCATGGCTCATAGCACATGCCCGCAGCTCCACTTTTGCAATTCCCCCATATTATTCCACCAAAAAAATGTTAATGTATTTTTTTCATTCAAAATAAAGCACAAATTGAATATGTCAAGCCATCGTGAAATATCATGTTTGAGGAAGGGGACACAATTTTCAGCCTTATTCAACCTCTATGACCCTCAGAATCTAAAAAATAATGTCAGAGGATAAATACTCAAAATTGCTCATCCATGATTTTTTAAAAACCTATTCAATCATGTCCAGTTCTCGGAGACTGCCTGGACAAGTCCCTGCAGTTTTCTTGACAGGTTTTTCAGAAGTGGTTTGCCATTGCCTCCTTCCTAGGGATGATAGAGAACGACTGGCCCACGGTCCCCCAGCTGGCTTTGTGCCTAAGGCGGGACTCAAACTCATGGTCTCCTGGTTGCTAGCCTGGTGCCTTAACCACCACTCCAGACTGGCTCTCATCCCTGAATTGGCATTGGAACACTGCAGTCAACAGAGACAGTGATAATGATAACAATGCCTTTCAAACTTATTTGAGCTATGGGGAGAGACTCTGCTCTCCCATTTGCTTCTGGTCTCTCTTGGTCCTCATTTATATATTAGTCTTATCAGTTCTTATAGAGAAGAGTAGAAAATAGGCACTTTATTCTTCTCCCCCATATCTGACAAGATTGTGAAATGACACACCCAGCTACAGGAAGCCTTATTTCTTCCATTTCTCCTCACCCCTCTCCTTATACCAAGAGGAACTGCATAAATAGGAGCTACATGGAAGCAGATATCATTGGCAGGGAGGGTCCAACCCACATATTTACAGAAAGCTATAGTCAATCTGTCAGTTCTCTATTCCATTGTCTTTTCTGTGCCTTTCACTAGTCCTGTCTCCCACTTCCCCTAATTAATGTTGAGTTGATGACCAACTTCATTGGTGTTAAATACAATGCAATGTGAGATTATCGATCACTTGAGTTTAAATGCTCCAGTTTCCTTAATCAGCAGGTTCCTCCTCCATCTCTTACCTTTAATTTATAATGGGTTTGTTTGTTATATTTCTTTATATACATTGCTTTTCTGTTTCTTCAACAATCAAGGCAGCTTACAATGGTCATAATGAAAAATATAAACTAAAGCAACATTAAAATAATTTAAATTGGAATTTAAATTGAACATTGAAATAAATCAACAATAAAAGTCATAGCAGATAAGATGGGTTTTTACTATCTTCCCTGATCAGGGGTGGGGGGGTCAATGTTTTTCCCTAGGGAGCCAATTTCACAGCCTAAGAACCACATAGGAGAAGGCCTTTTCTTGCATGCAAGATAGTTGGGCTTCTGGCTATGAGAGGACATTCAAAAGCACTTCTCGTGTTGATCTGTAGCTCCATGTTCAGTGCACTGCAATACTTAAGGCAGATTATAAAAGGAATGAATAACTGTTGCTAATTCCAACCAGCTCACAAAGGATCACAGTTGGCATATTAGCCATAATTTGCTACCCATAAATCCACTGAGAGCTGTTTAGCTGTTTATGTTCCCCTGGTCTCAACCCAGCATCCCATAAATCCTTATTAATGTAAGCAGTTCAGTCCATTTTAGAAACCAGCTGTCCCTTTTCAAGAGGCACCACAGCTTTCTCCTCCTTTCAAGCTATGGAAGCACCTTGATCCAGCCAGGTCTTCCATGGCTCTGGGATGTCCCCCCCCTCCCCCCCGATCCTGATACCAGCCCACCTTCATCTCTTCCTCCCTCCCAAATCTAAACTAATCTCCCCTCTCAGCTCCTAACCAGCCTCAGCAGCACTCCCAAACTGCAAATGTACTCCTTCTGGGGAGAATACAACCCCATCCAGAACCAGCCTCCCTTCAATTCCAGAGTCTAGCTTCTTCCTTACCAACAACAACCCCCTTGCCGGGATTTAGTTTCAGCTTATTCTTTCTCATCTAGCCCATTACTGAGATTAAGTATCTTTCAAGGGTACCGATAACTTTCTTGGTATTAGAATATAAGGTGCGATAGACAGCACCCCTCCAAAGCTCCAAGTAATCTCCAGTGGTTTCCTGTGTTGAACAGCATAGAGAACCCTGTAGGACACCTAGGTGTCAAGCAGTGCATCTTTTCCATGCATCCTGACTGGTAGGACCAGAACCATTGCAAGACAGTGAGCCTGAATTCCAATGCGTCCAGAGGACGCATTGACCAGAGTACATTGACCGGACACCATGGCCAATTGTACTGAAAGCTGCTGAGAGGCCCAGGAGGCCTAGCAGTGTTACATTCTCCCCATCTAATTTCCAGCACAGACCATTAACTGCAGTGACCAGAGCAGCCTCAGTACGGTATCCCAGATAAAATCCCATGCATCTACTTTCTTGATCACTTGCCCAAGAGTGGAATATTTAAACTAATCTATAATTAAAAAGATTTTTCAGGTCAGGGGAGGTCTTTTTGAACAAAGGTCTGAAAACAGCTTCCTTTAAGTGTGCACAGATACATCACAGGGATTCACTCCTTAACCTGGCTAATTTCATCATCCTGCTACAGGAAATGGTGGCCCTCATTTTTCCACTTCCTGTCCACCTCCTCCAGCTCTACGAGCCAAAAAGAATCCATATGAACCTGACAAGTAGGTACCAAGGTTAACTCCCTATGGCCTGTCCAAAATAATGCATATGTAATATATCCAAAGAAGCTAACAGTTTTCCATGTAAGGGACATGCCCAGCTCCTCTATGATAGATACTTTTAAAAAACATTTAAGCAATGTCTCTGAAGAAATCCCAAAAGAACTAGAAAAACAACGTTCACATAAAATTTACAGCCAGTCCCTTGTTCCATTTCTAACCTCTTTTGGCTGCAGAAAATGTTACCATGAAAGACCCAGAAGAGACTGGTTTAAAACAGCATTCTCATCTGTGGCTTTCTTATATAACGAGGCACCAGTGTAATAATATATGAAGAGGCCTTTGAGAAAATGTTGCAGAATGTGTAATTGGTTCCTCATATTTATTTCAGTGATTCCCTCCCCCCCCCCTCCTTTCTTTTCTTCCCACTGCCTGACTGCAGGGACTTGTCCAAGCAGTTGCCAGGGGTCAACACTGACTTGAAGGCAAAAAAAAAAAAAAAAGATTTTGACAGCATGGGAGCTGTTTCTGTTGGCTCTTTAGAAAATAAGTTACTTCCAAGCAATGCCTAAGGCATCTTAGGAAGATAAAATGGCAGCTGCCAGGGGACAGCCACTAATGAAACTGCTGCCACAGAAAGGAAGCATCCCCATCAAGAAAAATGAGATAATGAGAATGAACTCAACTGCACTCATTTAATTCAATTTTCCATTCATTATAAATTAGAGGCAGATTTCTGTTGTCATATTCCTTCATGAATGTAACGATGCAGGCCTTTTTCCTGCCAAAATTTAATTTCACCATGCTTTATAAAAAAATCTTATTGAATGTCTATAAAACCAGTATAAAGTGATAAACTTTTCCCTCCTTATTTTAATTTCATTACCCATTGGGGAATAATTGGACACGATTCGATACGTAGAAACCTTAAAATGCTTCCATTCTCCAAAACTGAATTCATTTGTGCAACAGTCAACACTACTGTCAGTGAATTACTGAGCACAACAGTTTTTAGCTTCCCTCTCTTTTACCTTTTTGTGCTCTGAAGGGTATCAACCATATCTGTCACTTTGGTGGCACCTTGAATGATATCTGGGGCGATGAGGAGAAAGTTCCATATAGAAGTTTCATTCTGCACTTGGGAGATGAGTGATAAAAATGATGCTGCTTCCTGGACAAAAGCCATCTGATAAGAAGGATCCTCCTGTAACTAGAAAGAGAAGCCAAAGGGCATCTTTTTAAAAAGGAGTAACAGATTGACCACCCTTTTTCCTGCTAGACAGGCAGTTCTTAGGTTACATCCATTCATTCACCAGTCCTCAAATTTGCGGCCGTCACAGCATCCCCACAGTCGTGTGGCGCTGAGTGGTAGGTGGCAGTATTGCGACTGAAAACTCTCCCCACGACCCGAGTTCAATCCCAGCAGAAGCTGGATTCTTGGGTAGCCGGCTCAGGTCAACTCTGCCTTCCATCCTTCCGGGGTCGGTAAAATGAGCACCCAGCTTGCTGGGGAAGGTGACGACCGGGGAAGGCAATGGCAAACCACCCTGCTATAGTCTGCCAAGAAAATGTCACAAAAGTGGCATCCCCCCAAAGGGTCAGACATGACTCAGTGCTTGCACAGAGGATCTTTCACCTCATCACAACAGATTGACCACCCTTTTTCCTGCTAGACAGGTAGTTCTTGGGTTACATCCAATCATTCACCAGTCCTTAAAAGGTGTGGCCGTTGCAGCATCCCCACGGTCACATGATCACAACTCAGGTGCTTGGCAACCAGCTTGCAGCCTACCTTCATCTCATCCCCAGTCCCCAGAGTGAAACAGCTGTAAGATGTCCATAGTTCTACTAGCATTACATGTGTTTCCCCTACTAAAGTGCATGCCCTTCCCCTCCTTCATCTGCCACATTCTCCTGTTGTAATACAGCAGCACTCTGCTGTAGGCCCAGAATTGTGCATAGTGCTAGACTGCTCATGTAAATCCTTTGTAGAATGTAGCACAAGGCTGAAATGGTGAAACGGAGTTATGGGATCAAAATCCCTCTTCAACTCCATTGACTTTTATTCAGCCCAGGTATGTACAACAGAATGGGGTATGGAAGGAGGGGCACCGAAAAGAATGTAGAGGTGTTGGGTAGAGTCCTGCAGCCAGTCCCACCCCAGTCCTGCTGCTGTGCTAAACTTGATAGGTGTTTTTTTCCTGCAAGCTGGTTATATGCGGAAGACAAAGACTAGCTAAACTGGAGGAATGGATTTTGCACCTTGCTTATCATACTCTGCATTAGCACCATCAGGACAGTATGACTCAGCAGTGAGGCAGGACGCAGGCAGTGGAGGCAGAATAGGGATGGGCAATAGGGGCAGCCAATTTCATGCTGGCATAGTTTTCTGCTGATTTAAGAATGACTCCAGAATAGGGGATGCCTTTTACTGAAATATTTCTCAGGAATTCCCATGTCGCCTGGGATGGGAAGGGCAATAGTTCTTCCTGGGGGTGGCTGGCGCCGTAGTGCCCTCCCCACTGAATTAGATCTCATTGCTATTTTATATTTATTTTATTCCTATTTATATTTGGCTGTTTGTACTGTATTTTATATGTTTTATGGTTTTAATTGTTAATTTTATTCTAAATCACCCAAAGTCCCCCTTTTGGGGGAGATGGGCAGCAATAAAAAATTGAAAAATAAATAAATAAATACAGAGCTTTCTCTCCGTTGCATTTTTTCCTCTCTCTTTAGGGTTAGGGTTAGGGTATGACCAAGAGACACATATATATTGGTGGCAGATAGTAGAAAAGCAGATTTCTTTGAAAAGGGGGGGGGCATACAGGTAGGGAGAATCAAACTCCTCCTATGACTACTGTACTTGTACTTGTCTTCCTTCTTTCCTGTAAATTCCTACCCTGAAATTGGATCAGTGAACAAAATGGCCCCTTCTAGCTCCCTGATTCTATGATTCCAACTCAGCTCACGCTGATTATCATAACTCAACTGAAAGAATTTCATCGAAGCTAATCACAGGAAAAGGAAAACTCGGTGGTTCTTGTTCACCTAATTTGCTAGCTATCACAGCAGACTCCACCCACCCATCCCTTCTTTCTCAATGACAGAGCAGACCAGTACTTAAACACCCGTACCTACTGTCATCATATGGGTGAGCTTCTATTTTAACAACTACTTCCACCATTTTTCATCTTCTGCTTTTATCCTTGACCTGAGAGAATTTCTATTCCTGTTTTCAGACAGATAAATGCCACTCTTTCATCCATGACTCTTTTTCATTTCTTGGAATTTATGATACCTCTTTTACAAAATAACCAGCTTCAAGGTTGTGCATGCAGGGTGACTAAATAGTTAGAGAGTGGGAACCCTGTTAGGTAAACTGGATGGGGGAGCCCTTTTCTAAGCAGTGTGATGAAGGTGATCTGTAGTAAACTCTTTTTCCCTCAAAGGGGAGAGGGAGGGAGGGAGAGAGAGAATGAGAGATGGATGGATACTTACTTTGGAAATCTGAGTTCTGAATTCTTGAAAAAATGACTCCATAAGAGACATGTTGTTGAGGCAGAATGGCTGATAGATGTTTTTTCCAAGGGTTTCCCAAAGGAGACTTTGCAAAGATGCATTCACTGATATAACCTCACAGATAGCAACTTTAAGGTTTGCTTGAGAAGAGTTTTGCATCTGCATCTGCACAGTAAAGTTACGTATAAGAAATAATGAAATGGAGTTATTTTGTTCAGTCTGACTAGATACAGATTTTCTAAAACCAGTTGATCAAATGTTTGGAAGAGCATGACATTTAGTATAAAGATTAGAAAATAGGCTAACCACAGGATTTCAGAAGTAATAAGAAGCCTAAAATAATTATATTCTTGCTTTAAAATGCTTTGAGGATGGTCCTATCCATGTCCTTGAAACTCGAGAGTTTGCAGGGGACGTTATCACCCAGTCTGTGCTCGCTGTTTCTTTCTCCAAGTTCAAAAATAGCTCAGCGTCCCTCCCATTCATCAGGACGGTGAATCAGGTTTTCTTCATCCCTTTCATAAAAATGAAGAAAGCTATTTTCTAGAATCCCCCCAACCTAAAAAATCCACATACACTCCATGCTTTTGTCTACGTGTAGTCGTGCATATTTGTCCCAGTCTGTGTGCAAGAGAAGCTCATTTGAACAAAGTAGAAATAATGCATTTAGAAGTCTCAAAAGTCTTCTGGCTATAAGGTATTAAACTGTGTGGAAGGAAGATATGTTTAAGCAGTTCATCCACATACTGATCACTATGTCTTTGCATGCTTTCAACACCCATAAAACTGTGGAGTCCCTGGTGCTCTCTGAGCCTTGTTGTCTTCTTGCAACGTTTCATTGCCAGACTAGGCAACATCTTCAGTGTGAACAGGGAGTGGGCCTTCGCTTCGACTGGAACCATAAAATTGCATAAAATTACTAGAATTTCATCCAGTGGAAAACAGGGCACCCTTTGCAACTGGGGAATTCTTCTAAAATAAGAAATTCTTGGCATTGGAATGGTTCCTTGCTAAATAATATAATATAATATAATATAATATAATATAATATAATATAATATAATATAATATAATATAATATAATATAATATAATATAATATAATATAATATATAAAATATATATTACATATCTTCCTTCCACACAGTTTAATACCTTATAGCCAGAAGACTTCTGAGACTTCTAAATGCATTATTTCTACTTTGTTCAAATGAGCTTCTCTTGCACACAGACTGAGACTGTATATATATTTTATATATATTTATATATATATATTTATATATATATTTATATATATATATTTATATATATATTTATATATATATTTATATATATATATATATATTAAAGCAAGGATCCATTGGGTTGTGACTTCAAGAGTGCTGGAAAGATACTGAAACTTAAAGCAAAGATGGAGCACTGTATATGCCACTGTGAGCACTGTGAGTGTGAAAGGCTGGATATAAATCAAATCCAATCAGTCAAGTGTTTCTTTTATTGGAAGAGAGGGAAGTACATACATTGCTCTACAAATGGGATAGCTGTTCAATATCAGTGCAACCAGCAGGTGGCAAGTTCTACTGGGGATGAATACTGTACTATTGATACTTCTGCTGTATGGAAGACCTCTTAGTCAGGGTAATGCTCCCTGTCCAGTCATCGAACATTACAGTTGCTATGGCTTCCAAGTACATATAGCTTTTTAGAAATAGACACTTTTCTCTCTCATCTTATGTTCACTTGGAAACCAGACGTAGCATGAAGTCTGAAGCTGCTAGAAAAGATGAGATGCCCTAGCTTTCTTCAGAATGGTTAAGGTTTCAGTTATTTCTCGTTTAAACAAAATAACTCCGTTTCATGCTGTACTGTTTGCAGCACTAATATAAATTGTTTTTTTTAATTTGAAGATCAGAATTATCATTTATATATATTTATATATATACCGCCCATCTTTTGGGGGAGATGGGCGTAATTAAATTTGAATAATAAACAAACAAACAAACAAACAAACATACAGCTTAAGCAAACTAAATTTGGGTGCTCTTTACAACTAGAATACTTGTTTTATTTCCTTATAAAAATGTTAGAATGCATGTACCTCTATTAGCATTAGGTAAAAATGGGCATTTTAAAGATGACCTACATATAGACAATTACCTCTGCCAGAGTGAGAATCTCGTTAAGCAAGTATATTCTGGCATAGCTGGTTGATGATGAAATATTTTCAGTAAAGGCTTTCAAATTGAATGTTGAACCAAGTATCTCTGTAAACAAAAGAAGAAAATGTTTCATATGTTTGCTTTTGCTGATTATTTGCAGAAGTTTTATCTCACCATTAATATAAGGCTTGGGGTGAAATATAAAGAGGAAGAACCCAAATCAGTCAAGCTGACTGAATATTTGAGAAAAATATATCCCATGAACATTACTGAGGCAAGAAGTATTTCATGGCCCTGAGAGGTAATGGATAACATGGAAAAGAAGCAGATCCCCACTTCCCTACGTTGTTTACCTATGAAAAATATGAAGCTCAGGTATGTCCAAGATAGCATATTTTCCGGAGTACTGTTTTCTAATTTGTATAACTTTGGCATATAATTTATCAGGAGAAATAATCAGTGAGATTTAAATACTTAAGTGGAGGTTTAGGTGCTTCAAACAGACATCACTCTATCTCTCTGAGTTGCCCTGTTGTTAAATTATCATTTATTAAATGAAGTTTCGATACATAATCTGTTATTGTGCTGATATAACATTAAAAACAAGCCCTCTTGTTTTAATGCAAGAACTTGCAAAATCCTAGCTACACGGAATTCTTCATCCGGTATCATTTATTAATGCATCTATATATTTTATGTCTCTAATTTTCCAGCAAGTCATTTTCTGCTCATGTCCTCAAACTATGTCTAGATGTGCACAGTCTTTCTCCTCCTAGAAAATGCGCACTATTTGACAGAATCCAAGTTTCAGTCCTGAATTTGTAAAGTCTAAGACATTTCTTTGCGGATGTTTTAAAAGCAAATCTTAACTATTCCCAACAGTTTAAAATAATAATTTACGGAGCAAGTCTAACTACCACCATAATCAGTTTTAGGAGTGGAATTGGGATGGGAAGAAATTGATACCACAAAGGCCCCCTTTGACAGCTGCTGTCTTCATTTTCTTTTCCAACCAGAGTGAGGAAAGCTATGAAAACAAAGTTCTATGTTTTAACATTAAAGTGCCTACTTACTCACATTTGAGTATACATTGAAAGCCAGGAAATTGTTTTTAAAAAACTCACCCATCTTGAAAATTTCCCATGAAGAGTTTATCTTGTAACAAGAAAGGAAGCCTACTAAACTCATGTAGAATTGAATAACCTACCCAATGGACCATTCCTGTTTTGGAGATGAGCACTCCGGGATGATAGGTTGCTCTCCTCCACCAGGTTAGCTGACCGTCTCTGTCTTCTGATAAGAAAAGAAGAAGCAAGAAGAAAACTATATCATCCTTTGTATTTAATTCCCCCCCCCCCCACACACACACTCATGCACGCACACCACTTGGTCTTAGCCAAAAGACCAAGAATCTATCTCTCTCTCTTTTTACATCCAAAGTGTAAAAAAAAATAATTGTAACTTTTCATAGCAAAATACATTCAGGCGTTTCTGTCTTATATTAATTATTCCAAAAGTTTGTAAATTATAACAATTTGGGTAAATATATTATTGCTTGAATTGTTTTAACATCCAACAAAATGCTAGTTAATTTTAAAAGCAAAATTAATTCCATATTTTCTGATAGAGGACATACATTTAGGCGCTTTCCAGTGTGTTGTTGTTTATTCATTTAGTCGCTTCCGACTCTTCGTGACTTCATGGACCAGCCCACGCCAGAGCTTCCTGTCGGTCGTCAACACCCCCAGCTCCCCCAGGGATGAGTCCGTCACCTCTAGAATATCATCCCTCCATCTTGCCCTTGGTCGTCCCCTCTTCCTTTTGCCTTCCACTCTCCCTAGCATCAGCATCTTCTCCAGGGTGTCCTGTCTTCTCATTATGTGGCCAAAGTATTTCAGTTTTGCCTTTAATATCATTCCCTCAAGTGAGCAGTCTGGCTTTATTTCCTGGAGGATGGACTGGTTTGATCTTCTTGCAGTCCAAGGCACTCTCAGAATTTTCCTCCAACACCACAGTTCAAAAGCATCGATCTTCCTTCGCTCAGCCTTCCTTATGGTCCAGCTCTCGCAGCCATATGTTACTACAGGGAACGCCATTGCTTTAACTATGCGGGCCTTTGTTGTCAGTGTGATGTCTCTGCTCTTAACTATTTTATCGAGATTTGTCATTGCTCTTCTCCCAAGGATTAAGCGTCTTCTGATTTCCTGACTGCAGTCAGCATCTGCAGTAATCTTTGCACCTAGGAATACAAAGTCTTTCATTGCTTCTACATTTTCTCCCTCTATTTGCCAGTTATCAATCAAGCTGGTTGCCATAATCTTGGTTTTTTTGAGGTTTAGCTGCAAACCAGCTTTTGCACTTTCTTCTTTCACCTTCATCATAAGGGTCCTCAGTTCCTCTTCACTTTCAGCCATCAAAGTGGTATCATCTGCATATCTGAGATTGTTAATGTTTCTTCCAGAGATTTTAACTCCAGCCTTGGATTCCTCAAGGCCAGTGTGTGCAATAGTTATTTTAGCAGTCTTAATATAATTAACATAAATCACAAATCTGCATATTCCACAATATCTTCTAATATTTCATGTAAGAATAAGTTCAGTATTTACTGAAAATTGGTAGCTTGACATTCACTGAACACTATAATTTAATATGTACACATGATGAGAACATATAACAAAATCTGTCTTTATATCTGTAATACTTCCAACACCAGTCCTGATCATCAGAATCATCATTGTTATATTTAGTTAAAATTGCACCAAATGCAACCAACACAACAGCTCAAATATAATATTTATTGTTTAAAATATTTTTTTCTGTTAAGCTTGCACCTGAAATATTATCTGGTATATTGTCAAGGATCCAAGTTGAATTGCATTAATTTATTTGTATATTCAAATCTTTGCTTTGTTTCTTATTAAATAAACTACATGTCATTTTATTATAATCTGTTAATAACAATACAATATTCTGATTATATTCTTAATAACAGGAATCAAAATCTGTATTTTAATTTTAGTCAGTTTGGCAATTGTCCATATTTACTAAATTTGGTAATATGATGAATTTTGAATCCAATGAGCAGACATTCATGCATGTGTATAATAATTCATCATATGAAATTATCTTATTAGGGGTTAGTGTTAAATTCTCCCCAGCAATGCCAAACTAAATATATTCTGCTCTACTTAAAGGGCCAGTGTGCTGTGCCAGTAAAGTGGCTGGACGAGGACCCAAGAGACACAGGTTCAAATCCTCCTCCTAATGAAGATAGGCTGTCTGAAGTAATGATATCGTTTGCTACAGTAGCAAATAATTTATCATCATTTTTTACAGAAGCATTTAAATTTGAGTGCATCCAAACCTCTAAATATTTCTGTGAGAACCAGTTTGGTGTAGTGTTTAGGGTTAAGGCTAGAGGCTGTGAGTTCTAGTCCTTCCATACACCCACACACACACATATTTGCTATAAATACCTTTCTGCAACATTTTAAACACTCTTTCTTGTAAAAAAAAAAAAAGATGCACCATCCATTTTGGCCTGAGGGCTGCACTTAGCTACTCTGTGGCTAAGTGGTGCTATACCCCAAAAAGTGGGTATGACCAAGGGGGAGTAGTCCCTTGGTCAAACCCAGGGATACATACACAGGATAAAATGTAGTTAATTTAATTTAAATTAAGTTAACATTAAAGAAAACAACATAAACATAGTTATGATTAGTGCCTATGTTTAATAATTTCTTCTTTCTGTCAGTTTGCAATAATTTTGTGGGACAGACCCAAGACTCTGAGGCTCTGAAATCATATTGTCTTTAAAAAGAAAAAAAGGTTCTCTGCTTACAATTTATGAAACAAAAGCCATGTCATGAGTGCCGTTGAGCTAAAGTCATCAGCGCAATGGCACTCATGACAATGACAAGGAAATAAGTGAAGGGGCACAAGTTAAGTAGCCATCAACCCACAACGACTAACGGCTAACAAACAATAGCTAAACGAATCACGGAGCCACCCAAGCCATCAGCGGCAATACAACGGGGATCGCCCAGCTGAAAGCAATCAGCAGAAGAATGGAAACCTGAGGATGGGCGATCCTGGAAACCCTCAACCAATGGCAGGGCAACGCAGGGGACAAAGGGGGGTGACGTGACCGTGAGCGAGGGGGCGCTGACCGGCGCGGGGTATTTAAACCCCGCACCGGCGCGCTCCTGTCACTCTCAGCTTTTTTCTACCAACGTTGTACCTACCCTGAAATAAACCAGAACCTGCTTTGCAAACCAGCGTCTGAACGTTATTCAGAGGTAGGCAGCGCATGACATAAAGCTGAGAGTCATAAACTCAGCCTCGCCGAGCCCCACCGGACGACAACGAGCCGCGGGAGGAGTAGACGGCGAGAAGACCAGCAAGATGAGGCCGGAACGGCGCGGGCAAGGAGGGCGAGCCGCGCGGCAAGAGACAGAGGAGGACCGACCGAGGCCAGAGGCACCGCGGACTCCCGGAGCCATGGACGCCCACCCCACCCGACCCGAGCCTCAGCTCCAACCCCAAGGGGAGATGGCGACGGAGGCAACCCGACCGCGGGAGGGAGCAGCACGACTTCCGAAACCAGCGGAGGACCCCGCGCCCCACATCGCACCCCAGCAACGGGCGTGGAGCGACAGCCCCACGGTGCTCAACACGGAGGAGGACGACGGAGACACCCATCAGACGGAGGAGGAAGCGGACCCGCGGCGGAGGGACGATGAACCCCACCGGCAACCCACCCCCGAGGACGCGCCAACGGAACCGGCCCCAGCGGCGGCGCGGGCTGTGGACGAGGAGGCACGAGCTGAACTCGCGGCCATGCGGGCTCAGCTGACGGAACTCCGGACCATGCTCCAGGCGCTTATGCCCCCCACGCCACCCAACGACGTCCCCGCACAAGCCCACACCCCGAGCGAAGCACCGAACCCACACGGGCCAGCGGAGAGCCAGCAGACGGCACAGGCGGCCGACACCACACCCCGGGAAGCGAGAGGCGGGGCCGCACAAAACGCCCGGGCCCCAAAGGACTTCCCCATCTTCTTCGATGGGACCCCCTCAAAACTCTCGTTTTTCATTACCAACGCTAGGGAGTTCATGGGGAGGCACGGACACTCCTATGACTCCGAGGCCGACAAGATCGCCGCCGTGGCGATCAAACTCCAAGACAGGGCGGCGGACTGGTACGTCCAACTGTACGAGTCCAGCTCCCCCGCCCTCGCCACCTTCCCTGCTTTCATCAAAGAGATGAAAAACTACTTCGAAGACCCCCTAGCTAAAGTACGGGCGAAAAGCGCACTCCAGAGACTTAAACAGGGCACACGCACGGTCCCTGACTACGCCCTGGAGTTCAAAGCCCTCGCGGGAAAGGTCTGCGACTGGTCTGAGACCACCCTGCTGGAAATCTTCAAAAGGGGGCTCAACCGCGACGTTCTCCAATGGGCCCTCTACCGCGACGACCCAGAAACGTTACACGGGTGGATCCACCTCGCGGGGAGAGCCGAACACGCGCACCGCACCTTCCTTATGACAACCACGGAAGACACAAACTATGTCGGGAAAAAGGTACCCGCACCACACGGGGGGATGGCCGGCCCCATATACCCAAAAAAGAGGTTCAACCGGGAGCCCTGCGGGAGGTGTGGCAAATTAGGGCACAAGACGGCGGATTGCTTCGCCAACCGACCGCCGACCAGCGCGCCCAAGCCCGCCCCGAAAATTAGCCCCAAACCACCCAACCCGGGGCCGCCCCCTCACCGCCGAATGACCGTGGCCACAGCGACACCGGAAGAGGGCTGGGACGCGTACTGGGGGGAAGAGGACAATACCGACCCCGACCAGCCGGCGGGAAATGCTCCCCGCCTGCTCTGAGACGCGTGGCGAGGCAGGCGGTGGGACAGCAACGCGGACCACCTCAACGAAACGACAAAAGCTCCGTAATATTGGCAGCAATCCAACTCTCTGCCGGCAACGGAGCCACCACGGCCGCGGCACTAGTGGACTCGGGGTGCTCAAAAAACCTCATCCACCCCGACCTAGTCGCCAAACTCGACCTCCGCTGCTTCCCCCTCCCCACGCCGCTGGCATTCCACCAGCTGGACGGCTCTACAGCGGGAGGGAAACCAGCCACGCTACAAACCGAGCCGGTCACCCTGCAAATGGGCACTCACACCGAGCGCACATCGTTCGTAGTCACGCCCATCGGACGGCCCATTGCAGTCCTGGGGATGCCATGGCTCGCGAAAAACAACCCGCGGATCAACTGGGCGACCCGCACCTTCACATTCGGCGACGGCGAGTATCGAGCACCGGCACCAGCTGGCAAAAGCAACCCCACGGTAGGACGAGCGGAGGCGACCACACAAGACAACGCCGCTACCACAGCAGACCTACCAGAACAATACGCCGACTTCTCCGAGGTCTTCGGAGAGGCAGAGGCAGACCAACTACCCCCCCACCGCAAGACGGATTGCCGGATCGACCTACTGCCCGACGTCCCCCTACCTAGACCAAAGATCTATGCGATGACCCCGAAGGAGATGGCAACCCTCCGGGAGTTCATCGATAAAAACCTAGACAGGGGATTCATAGAGCCAGCATGCTCACCGGTCGGAGCCCCCGTCTTATTCCGGGAGAAGAAAGACGGGACCCTACGGCTCTGCACCGACTACCGGGGCCTAAACGCGGCTTCCCTGTCCAACAAATACCCCTTACCCCTGGTAAAGGACATGCTCGCCCACCTCTCCACGGGCAAAGTCTTTTCCAAATTGGACCTTCGCGAGGCGTACTATCGCATCCGAATCAGGGAGGGGGACGAATGGAAGACGGCGTTTAACTGCCCCCTAGGCGCCTTCCAGTACAAGGTACTGCCCTTCGGACTCGCGGGGGCCCCTGGGGTGTTCATGCAGCTCATCAATGAGGTACTGCATGAACATCTGTTTAAAGGGGTCCTGGTCTACATCGACAACGTCCTCATTTACACAAAAACACACGAGGAACACGTAACCTTAGTCAGGCAAGTCCTCGACAAGCTCAGAAGGGCGCAGCTCTATGCAAAGCCTACAAAGTGCGAGTTTCACAAAGAGCGCCTAGACTATTTGGGGTATCGAATCTCCGGGGACGGCATCGAAATGGACCCCGCAAAAGTCGAAGCGGTGCTAAACTGGGAGCGGCCCCGCAACAGACGGCAACTACAGAGCTTCCTGGGATTCGCGAATTTCTACAGGTCCTTCGCCCGGGGGTTCGCTGAGATAGCCCTCCCCTTAACGGACCTCCTCAAAACCAAAGGGGTGGGGGACACCCGACGCGCCAAGAACCCAGGCACAGTGCTGAATTGGACTCCCGCGTGCCAGACCGCATTCGACAAGCTGAAAGCGCTGTTCACGACGGAGCCAATCCTCGCACACCCG
Organism: Candoia aspera; assembly: GCF_035149785.1. Lineage (NCBI taxonomy): Eukaryota > Metazoa > Chordata > Lepidosauria > Squamata > Candoiidae > Candoia > Candoia aspera. The sequence goes on along the minus strand of NC_086153.1, from coordinate 169,883,626 downwards.
GACCCAGAACGGCCGTTCGTGGTCCAAGCCGACGCCTCAGACTTCTCCCTGGGAGCCATCCTGCTACAAAAAGACTCCACGGGGCTCCTGAAACCATGCGCCTACCTGTCAAGGAAGTTCTCCGAGACAGAGAGGCGATGGCACGTCTGGGAGAAAGAAGCCTTCGCGGTGAAATCGGCACTAGAGACATGGCGTCACCTACTCGAGGGAGCCACCCAACCATTCGAGGTCTGGACGGACCACCGGAACCTCGAGGCCCTACGAACGCCTAGACGCCTTAGCCCAAAACAGGTCCGATGGGCCCAATTCTTCAGCCGCTTTGATTTCCAGCTGAAGTTCATGCCGGGCAAGAAGAACTTCCTGGCCGACGCCCTCTCCCGGCTGCCCCAAGACGAAGAGCCCGCCCCAGACACCATTGGGACGGTCCTATCCGCCTCGCAACTGGGAATGGCCGTGACCACCCGAAGCGGCGCACGGAGGCAGCTCGACGCTACGGCGCAGCCGACGGCGGGACAACCGGCGACGGAAAGAAGCCAACCGCAACTACCAGGGGGAATGCGCACGGACCTCGCCGCCGCCCTCAAAACCGACCCCTGGTTCCTGGCAAACCCCGACAAGGTAACGATGGCGCAAGACCTGGCATGGGGGGAAGGCAGAATCTACGTCCCGGACTCGCAACGCCAGGCGATCTTGCATAGGTCACACGACGCCAAGCAAGCGGGACACTTTGGGTTCCTCAAGACCCTACACCTAACACGGCGCCAATTCTGGTGGCCCGCGCTCAGGCGAGACGTAAAAACCTACGTGGCGTCCTGCCCAACGTGCGCTAGGGCCAAACGGGCACCAGGCAAACCCGCGGGGCTATTGCAACGGGTGGCAGAACCCTCCCGCCCATGGGAGGAAATCTCTATGGATTTTATAGTGGACCTCCCACCCAGCCAGAAGAAAACGGCCATTTGGGTGGTGAAGGACTACTTCTCAAAGCAGGCCCACTTCATCCCCTGCACGTCGGTCCCATCCTCACAACAACTAGCCAAACTCTTCCTCATCCACGTGTACAGGCTACACGGATGTCCCGCACGTGTGGTGACCGACAGGGGCACACAGTTCACCTCCAAATTCTGGCGGGCCTTCCTGAAGCTGACGGGGACCCAACAGGCCCTATCTACGGCTTGGCATCCGCAGACGGACGGAGCCACTGAGGTTCTTAATGCCACCTTAGAGCAATTTATACGATCATATACGAACTACCACCAAGACGACTGGGCTGAACTGCTCCCGTTCGCCGAAGTCGCATACAACAACGCCGTCCACACGAGCACGGGGAAAACCCCGTTCGAAGTAGTCTCGGGGCGCGACTTCGTCCCCATACCGGAGCTACCTCAACCCCCGGAACCCCAGGTGGACGCCAGCGACTGGGGACGGAAGATCGCGGAAGCATGGCCAGTAATCACGGCGGCGCTGAAGGAGGCACAGGCTGCTTACAAAGAGCAGGCCGACAAGCACCGGCGCCAACAACCGCCGTTCCAGGCGGGGGATATGGCCTATCTCTCCACCAAGTTCCTAAAGTCAACCCAACCCTCGAAAAAACTGGGGCCTAAGTACATCGGGCCGTTCCGAGTCACGCAAATAGTGAACCCGGTAGCAATACGCCTGGACCTGCCACACAACCTCCGGAGACTCCACCCGGTGTTCCATACCAGCCTCCTAAAACCGGCAACCACCTCCCGATGGCACCCAAGCACGCCACAGCCCGCACCGCTAATGATCGACGGGCAACACCACTTCGAGATCAGGGACATCCTCGACTCCCGCAAGCAACGAGGAACTCTACACTATCTGGTCAGGTGGAAACACTTCCCCCACCCGGAATGGGTGGCGGCGCACAACGTTAACGCGCCTGACCTGACCAGAGCATTTCACCGGGCATACCCCGACAAACCGCAATCAAGGTCAGCAAAACCAACCCCCCCCCCGCAGGCCCCCCCCGCCTCCCGTGCCCCAAGGGAAAGGGCCCCTCCCAAGCCCGCGACTTGGGTGGACCTTCCCCCCCCCGGGACTCACTCCCCCCGCCCCGGGCCCACGGGGTGGTGACAAACGATCGCCAGCACCCTCCCCCCGCCCCCCGGCCGCGGGGGAGTGGCAAGCAAGTCAACAGGGCAACCTGGGGGCAACGCCCAGGAGACACAACAAAGGCGACGCACTCTAAATAAGAAAAGAAGGGCCCTACCTGGAGCTGAGCAGCACCCGACCAGCCACGCCTCTCGCCTCGCCGAACTGAGCCAAACAAACAGGGTGTGGTTGGAGCATGCGCACGCCAGGTCAGAACCCGAGCATGCGCACCATGGACACACCCTGGGAAGGCACGTGGTAGAGGGAGGAGCAAAGGGAGGGGCGACAACTACTCCGGCGGGAACTTTGAAAAAAAAAAAAAAAAAATGTGGCGTTTTGACAGCTCCACGGGGAAAACCAAGAAAACCGGGGGAGAACACTATTCGAAAAGGGGGCAGTATGTCATGAGTGCCGTTGAGCTAAAGTCATCAGCGCAATGGCACTCATGACAATGACAAGGAAATAAGTGAAGGGGCACAAGTTAAGTAGCCATCAACCCACAACGACTAACGGCTAACAAACAATAGCTAAACGAATCACGGAGCCACCCAAGCCATCAGCGGCAATACAACGGGGATCGCCCAGCTGAAAGCAATCAGCAGAAGAATGGAAACCTGAGGATGGGCGATCCTGGAAACCCTCAACCAATGGCAGGGCAACGCAGGGGACAAAGGGGGGTGACGTGACCGTGAGCGAGGGGGCGCTGACCGGCGCGGGGTATTTAAACCCCGCACCGGCGCGCTCCTGTCACTCTCAGCTTTTTTCTACCAACGTTGTACCTACCCTGAAATAAACCAGAACCTGCTTTGCAAACCAGCGTCTGAACGTTATTCAGAGGTAGGCAGCGCATGACAAGCCATTTCATATTGGTTTCATCTTAAATATTTGCTTTGCATCTCAAACATATGCTTTGATTGTATAAAATGGCAGTGTTTTTCTTATAGCAAAGAGAGTGACTCTACAGAGCTGGAAGAATAAATCATCTTGTGATGCAAAAGAATGAAAAATAAATACAATTTCTGAAGAGAATGTTCTATTCTCTAGAACATTTGGTCTAGAGAATAGATGACAGAAATCTGAGACAAGTTGGTCAGATACCCTTGCAGTATTTGGTGCTTTAGCTAATAGACAAATAAACGGTACAGTGGTAGATTCCTGCACTGAGCAACACAGAGGTTGGACTAGATGATCTGCAAGATCTCTTCCAACCCTTACGTCTTATGGTTCTATGAATAATTTTGTACTGAATGTTTTATTTTTCTAATGTACTGTAGGTTCTTTTTAATAATAGAATGTATAATAAAAGACAGATGAACTAAAATCTCATAAGGTTAATTGATTCATTCACAAAATACAGTTTTTTTCTTGCTGCTTTAACTCATAACTGTTCTCTTACAGTGCCAGAGGCAACAGCAACGTATTTGCATGAATAAAATTACTACAGCTGTATTGATTTTAGCATACAGAGGTTTCTTCTGGCATAATTTGTGAAAATATCAGTCGGTCAACCTCTCCCGAATTGGTGAGTTGGGCAGAAGAAATTAGGTGCCCTGATGTGAGCGGATGACATCAACCCTTCCATCCACCTGAACATTGTCAGAATATCATTCTTGATCTGGGATACAGAAGAACCTAAAGAATGGATGCCATATTCTATTGCTCCAGCTGTAGGTTCTCTCAAGTCCAGTTGCCTACAAAATGGATTTCACCCAAAGCCTCCAGTGCCTCAGGTAACAAGTTATTTTGCAAACATGAATACAAAGAAATATATAATGTAGCCGTTCAACATACAGCAGTATATTGCTATCAGGAAAGTGAATGTGCCAAGGGTTAGAAGTCTGTTGGTAAAAATGCATTTCCAGCTCTGATAACAAATGGGAAGTAAACAAAGGGAGCACATCTAGAATATACAGAGGGTAGAAGGACCTCATTTTCGAAGTCCTGAGTTCATTTTCCTGAGGGGGACCAGGAGAGAAGCCCTCCTTTTACTGGCCTGCCAAAGACCATCCAGTGTCCTGATTGCTGTCTGGGTCCACGCAGTATTCCGTGCGGCCACAAAAAACCTTGCAGATCATAAACTACGTTCAAGGCCAGAAAACAGTTCTCCATCTCCTTGCTCCATATGTCACCCAAGCAAGAGATTGCAAAGGGATCTCCAGTTAGCAGGGATTGAGGTATCTAATGTAATTTTGTGGCTTCCTTTTTCAGGACATGAAAGGAATTTCCCAATATTCCAGGCCACGGTAATAACAGAATAAGACCCTTTTGCACCAGACTGCACCCATACATACAAACTATGTGTCCAGTCAATATTGTCTTTGCTGTGCACATGGAACATTATTCCATTCTTTCAGATATGAGACACTACTTTGGAAAAGTCCAAGGGGTCCATATTAACATATGTCAAATCTGTTTCAAAGGGATCAAATCCTTAGTGGAATTCCCTACTGATTTTGACCCTGCCTAGTTTCATGTTGCTCTGTGCTTTTAACAAAATAGAGCCCCAAAAATGCTCAGTCTGGATCTCTCTGACAGAGGCCACTTCTGAAAGAGTGCACCTAACTGAATGCTCCTCCCGGAAGAAAATTTCTCCTCTTAGAAAAGAGCATGTGAGTCTGAGGTTGAACATCCAAGAGAGGATGACTGCCTCAGTGGGGACTAGGCCAGTGGTCTCCATGTTTCATCATTTTAATTAGCATGGGTATAAACAATATATTGTGACATGTGTAGTTGTAGTAAACCAAGCAACTTTTTTTTTTTTTACCTGCTTATGAGTGAAATATTCAGTTTGGGGAGCAGATCTTCAGGGGTATATGGTGTACTTTTGCATGTGGCATCAGAACTGCAAATCACAGTTTGGAGAAATGGCAAAAAACCTGTACTGGGAAGATTCCGAGGGGCCAGGTAACCTGAAAAGGATGAAATCAAAGATGACCATGAGAATTAGTGAAAAACTACTTATCAGGGTTTTTGTTTAATTATTTAAAGTTTCTGACAAAAAAATAGAACAGAATCATACACAAAAAGAAATGGTACAAATGAAGAAAAGGATTTTTTTTAAAGCAGAAATTCATTCAGTATAGAAATGAAACCTACAGGGAAGACTGTCCTGCTGCTGCAAAGTGACTGTTCACTTTGGGCTCCTGCCACAATTAATTCTAGTGCAAACATAGACTATAACTTGCATAAAAGGAATAATGCCATTACATTACATTGATTCAATTCATTACATTTAAATTAATCCAAATTCATCAAAATCCATAGGTTGTATCCAGTATGTACCATGGATCCACTGAAATACAGGTAGTCCTCGTTTTCTTGGGACCGGTAAATCGATCATTAAGCGAAGTGGTCGCTAAGTGAAACCGTAACTGTTTATGATCTTACTTAAGCTTTCCTTTGCTTTACAGGCCTGCGAAAGTCATAAATGCAAGGATTGGCCATAAAGTTACTTTTTCATCACTGTCATAACTGCAAACAGTCGCTAAACAAGGCAGTGGCTAAGTGAGTACCACCTATAACTGATTAAACTAGATGTGATAAACAGAAGCCCTGCTTATTTCAGTGAATCTACTCTAAGCCTAGAATCCTCCTATCACTGTAATTAAACACTTACTGATCTGAAGCATACATACAGTATATCAAGATACATTGATAAGACTTAAATGTAATAATGAGTATGGAAACAGATGTTGAATCTATTTCCTGTCCCCATTTTTTTCTCCCCCAATGCTTCTTTTCCATACCTAGTTTAATATAAGAAAACTACAGAGTGGATGAGCTCAGCACACGTACCCCAGTGACACTGAAGCTTAAACACAGTAGAGGCAGATTTACATAAAAAAAAAAATCACAGCAACAACTATTCTTAGCAAATTTAAAATGCTTAAATAGACTCTAGTCTTAATATTTTTCTTGGAGGTTTTTTTTAAAAAACAAAAGGTATCACAGAATAACTAACATGGAAAAACAGCAATTAATCGAAAATATGTAAAACAGTAAAGTGCAAATATGAAACAGAACAGCAAAAAGCATCTTATATTCAATAGACCCAAGATGTAGGGACAGTATCAACCAGAGAAGAAATCAAGTAAAATAGGCCCAACGTTTCTCACCGGTGTGTATAGTGGTTCTGACCATAGCTGTGCCACCACATACTGTTTTTCTTCAAAAAGCATTTAAATAAATAGAAAGTGATGGTGGCCAGGCAACATTTCAGAACAGGAGGAGGAATATGGGTATTGCAGTTTCTTTCTTTCTTTCTTTCTTTCTTTCTTTCTTTCTTTCTTTCTTTCTTTCTTTCTTTCTTTCTTTGTATTTCTCTCCCTTTGCCACCTGTAGGGATAAGCTCAACAAAAGAAGACCTTGGATCTAAGTGGTGCTTGCTCTCATGGAGGCAGTCTTCTTTAAGCCCAGATCAAGAAATGCATCTAGATAATAGGTACAAAGCCAGCTGAGTGACTTGGGGCCAGTGACTCTCTCTTAGCCCTAGTAAGAAGGCACTGGCAAGCCACTTCCAAAAAATGTTGCCTAGAAAACTGCAGGGATCTGCCTCTGTAGTCATCAGGAGTCAGGGTTGACTTGATGGACCATAAGAGCAACAATAAATGGGAACAACTGCAGCTGTAATTATGGGCTTTTAAGTGGTCACTTGTGAATTCATACTGATGGATTGTGTCTGCACAAAGCTCTGATCAGACCTTCCAAACTTAGATTTTGGTTAGAAGCCCTACTCTCCATTATGACCACACATGTCCTGGCCATAGCTCTTCAACTCTTCAGTTTACTTTCTGTAACTTGTATTACTGGGTGAATAGCAAATTGCCTAACAGAAAGAGGGTGTTATCAGAAGGAAGTACAGCCGTGCTGGTGCTGTGCAGTTTTTGGCACAGAGGTCAAGCTTAGAGTGTTGAATGATGGTCAAAGGCTGGGACCAGGTTCCAAGTTGCTTGGTAGGGCTCCAGCAGAGGGAGTTACGTCTCATAATAGCTGCCAATATAAAAACAGTCCTGGAAAACCACTTTTTAATTGGAAAAGGGCTAAGGCTACTTTCAAGCTGCTAAAAGAGGTCATCGTTGCAACAAACCACTTGGAAAGACGCTGCCCTTGAATGCAAAGAAATGTTCCTCTGAAATGGAGTCGTGCTTTTCAAATAAAAACCCCACCATGCTTCAAATACTGAGGATATGCCAAGGTCTGTACAGGAGCACTGTGCAATCAGGATGTGGGAAGAACAGTCTCTTGAGCCACATTTGGGGGGAAAAAGTATGACTGGGCATACCTTGAGTTTCTTTGTTAGTATGCCACTCTCCTTCTTGTAGCCCAGAGTAGCAGATACAAATACACAGTAAAAGTCTTTGGTATTTTTATTATGCTAGATTATTACTTATATCTCAGTTGCCTACCCTGATGACAGATAAGGCTTTAACAGTTAACATTCATTTTAAAATATTGTCTTAAAAAGGCAGTCTGGCTGGAGCAGCTGTTCCCAGCAAAAATTTCTCTCTCCAAAGGGAAGTTCAGCTGATTACCTGCATTGTCTATTTTCAGAAAAGAACTGAAGACAGGCCTGTTCATCCAGCCATCTGTAGGATAACAACTATTCTGGGGCCAGATACTCTTTCAGATTGCCTGTTATGCTGCTTCTCAGGTTTTTAAATTGAATTTTGTTTTATTTTTGGTGCTTACTGTTTTAAGTTTTACTGTAATGGTTTTATGTCAGATGGCATTCATTCTGTGAGCTGCTGTGGGAGGCAGAATGTCATAGTAAACACATATACCTGGCAGAACCTGATGCGCTGGAAAGTAGCCACCCATTTATATAAGTAATAGAATTGGATGGAACAGAAAGTACTTAGTTCACTCAATCAGTTCAAGCAGCAACCATTACCAAGCCTGTTTTTCAAGGATGAAGATGGAAGGCACGTGTGGTCAGAGGCTCCCAAGAGCCTTAGACGCAAGGCTCCACATTGGATTGGGAGGAGTGGTGTATCTGTTTCAGTTCTTTCAGCCTTTCACAAAAAGCTTCAGCAACAAGTCAGAAAAACAGGAATGCCTATTCAGGTCTCCACACAAGTGGCTCCAAAATGGATTTGGGGAAGGGGGAGCAGTGGACTGGGGCAGATCTGGTCTTTTTCTCAGGGAAGGACACAATGAATTAATGATTCTTCCTGGACTGGGAGGCAGTGATTTCCATAAGTGTTCCACATCACTTGAGAGAAGGATTCCATCCCATGATTTTTTCTGAGACAAACCATGTGACCCTTGGAGTGAGAAAGTGTGCTCTGGCACTTACAAAATTTCTGCACTGGGCCTGGAAGCAGTAGATGGTCACTTACTGGAATCTCCTCTTAAGAACATATTGTCCTCTCCTTTATTTTGTAGGCTTTCCAAGAAGGAAACAATGAAAATAGAGCAAGAAATAGTAAGAGGAAAACAACCTGAAGAACGGGCTGTGTCCCTCAAACAAAACTGAAGAGCTATACAGCGTCCAGGATATACAGTGATGGAGGGCAAGCTTTGGGAGGCTGGAACGTGCAGGTGCAGAACATGGGAAGAAGACTGGACTGGAGGAGCAGCTGCCTCATCCTCTTGCTGAAACAGCCCTGCCGCTAAGACCGTATTGTGTTTCAGGAGAGAAAAGTGGAGAAGAGAGATTGCATCATAGCAACAGCAGCGATGGAGAAGCCGGTTACTAGGACACTGGCACTGATTCCCAGGATTCATCAACCCTTATTTTTGTAGGAAGACAATGCCTTATATTTTATAATGGCACAACTATTCAAGCACAGATATAATCCTAATCTACCTGACAACTTGTTAGCCCATCCAAATGTAAGTTCAGCTACCTCAGATTCATCCCATGAAGAGAAATCTCATTTCTATTATCAGCAACTGACAATAGTTTTTAGATTTCCAGACTTTAAAACATCATGAGTTTATCAGGATACATAGATGTTTGGGGACTGATTAACATCATTGGCATGGCTTTCTTTGCTGTTATTGATCAAATATATTATTTTTAAAGTATGTTTATGAAAGTGTGTATCTGTGCTTTTTTCTTCACTGATTTCTGCCAGGAGTTAGTTCTTTGGATACTTAGGTTGTTCTTGATCTGTGTGAAACACTCGACATCCACCACCACTCTGAGCCCTCTCTGTCCACAGTGCCTATATGCAGGTAATCCTTGTTTAGTGACTGCAGTTGGTTCTGGCAAAATGCTTGCTAAGCGAACTACATTAGAGAGAGAGAGAGAGAGACGCTGCAAAGATTGCTGGTTGCTGCCCTCTCATTCATATAAAGTTCTCTCACACAGCGTCCTGTGCTTGACCTCCCCCCCGCTTTTGTTTTTGCCCCCTTGCAGGGTGGAGAGATTGCTTAAACAAGCAATCTCTTCCTGAGCTGCTTTTCTCCCCAGCACAGTGTCCCCCTAAAAAGTGCTAATCACAAGTTAACAAACTCAGCTCTGTGACCTTAATTAGTTGATTAGAACCCTCCTGCTTCTTACAATTGCTACCTGAAACTGACCAGAGCTTAATCAGTTTCACACTGGAGGCTTTTGTTGTCTTTAATGGGCAGGTTGGTCAGAAAATGATTTTTTTATTACTGTTTATTACAGTCGTACTTGCGAATGGCCACTATCTGAGGCAGTTGCTGAACAAAGACATAAGAAGAAAATTGTTTAAGTCACCTATGAAAATTCTGCAAAAGGTCTAATGCGACAAGTTAGGCAAAGCATACAGAGCACATACACAGAAAAACCCACAACTAATTCTGAGCAACTTTATCCAACAGGTGTCTAGAATAATCTTCACAGCAGCCCTGCAAAAGTTCCCACAGCTCCTCCTTGCCCACTGGCTGGCTCTCTGTGGACACAATAGGGGTGGAGAACTAACTGTGCTTTGCCACCCTTATTGCCACAAGGTAGTCCTTAAGGCAGCTTGTACCTGTGCTCAGTTGGGTTCACCCTTTGTTTTTCTCCAACAGCACTCTTAAGTTCCCTTATGCTGTTTCATCACCCGGAACTCCTCCAAAAAGCTGGGACCTGCTGGGTTCCACAAGCAGAGAGAGGCTGCATAGGCACAATCTGTTCAAAGGCCAAGATCACCCTCTCGTTCCAGGCAGCAACCAAAGCCTCGGTTGAACTGTGTACCATGAGCTGGTCCATCAGGTGCCTGGGGCAGACCATTTGAATAGCCTGCGGGAAAGTGTGACACCAGAAAACTCCAGAGCTAGCAGAGAGTGATCTGTCCATGACAAAGGACTGATGGTGTCATTCCCCTCTTCCAGATCCCTTTGCCATCATCCCGAGATAAAAATCAGTTCTGATGTGTGGCCTCCTCTGTGAGTTAGGCCAGAGACGACTTGGGTCAGGTCCATGGTTGCCATGGTGCGCATGAACTCCCAAGCTGACTCTGACTCTGTGCCCAAGGACAGCAGATCGAAGTCCCCCAGAACCATAGGTTTCAGGAACGCCACTGCCAACCCAGCCGCAGACTCTAGCAGCTCCGGCAGAGAGGTTGCTGTGCTGCAGGGAAGCTGGTACACAAGCAACAGTCCCTTCTGATCCCTACAGCCCAACTGCACAAACAAGGCCTCCTATCTGGCAATCTGTGGAGCAACACCTCTGAAAGCCACTAAGGTTTTCCAGATGAGAGTTGGCACACTTCCACCCCAACCCTAGGTTTGTTGCTGATGCTGCACATGAAACCTGGCTGGGCACATCTCCAAAAGGGGAAACTCCCCATTCTGCATCCAGCCAGGTTTGGGTAATGCAAATAAGATCAACCCTCTCAATTCAGTCATGGATGAGGCAAGCCTTATTACAGGCTGACCATGCATTATGTAGCAGCAGCCAGAAGCCAGGGTCCCTGGGGCCCTGATTACCAGGCCTTGAGGTAGTGCCCAGGAGCCTGGAGGGCAACATTGATATTAAGCATCAAAGGCACCTTCCCCCAGAGTGGCACCCCTTGTCTTCTGCCATATCTCCCTCTGTTACCCTGTCTACATAATTTATTTCTGGCATTCCATTGGGTTGGAAAGAGTGAAAGATACATAAATCACTTAACATGAGGGCAAGAATTAACATTTTGTTCAAGATTGCCAATTAATCATTTAGCATGGGATGGTGAGCCACATGGTCCGCAAGTCACAGCAATCAGAAATTATACTAACACAATTCAGTGGCACCAACATTTTATTCAAAATAAGACAGCAGCATCTCCTTGATTGATGTGTACATTAGCAATATACTCTGCTTCGGTAGGAGAGAGTGCTACTGAAGCTTCTTCTCTGCTAATCCAACTGATGAGTCTTCCTATAAGCAGAAATAGATGACTGGTAGATTTTTGGTCAGTCCCATCTCAACCTCAGTCTGCATCCATGTAGCCAGAGTGATTGCAGTCAGAAGTTGCTGGAAGCCACAACCTAAGAATCATAGTTCTTTTTTATAATGCCTAACCCTTTTTACTGTTTTCTAGTTTTTCTGGTTTGGCATGGAGCATTCTTTTTACCACTCCAATAGTAGGTATTTTTAACAGTGGCAATTTATCTGACCAAAACCAAAACAGAGTAGAACAAATAGTTTTTGAAAATTATACATCTGTTGTTGCAAATTAAACATAAATTTTTAAATTTTATTTTCTATCCCGCCTTTATTATTATTATAAATAACTCAAGGTGGCGAACATACCAAATACTCCTTCCTCCTTCTCTTTTCCCACAACAACAACCCTGTGAGGTGAGCTGGGCTGAGAGAGAGGGACTGGCCCAAGGTCACCCAGACGGCTTTCATGCCTACGGCGGGACTAGAACTCACTGTCTCCTGGTTTCTAGCCTGGTGCCTTAACCACTTTTCTTTTTGAGACACTTACACTACTAACTTATATTCAGTTTGCAACCAACTATATTCCAATATTTTTTTAACAGTTGTTATTACCAAGCCAAGTATCCCATCCCACATCCTCCCATATCTCTGCATTTGATTTCAGTAGTTCCTGAATGAAGTACTTTATGTTTGTCTCTTTAAAACCATCCTATTACTTTATTTATTTATTTATTTGTTTATCAAATTTGTCACCGCCCATCTCTTCCGACTGGAGGGACTCTGGGCGGTTTACAGCACAGAATAAATATACAATAAAAACTCAAATAAAAACACAGTAAAATTCCAATAAAATCCCATTAAAAACCAAAACAATTTCTTAACTACCCCAGCTCATAAAATCCAGATGGCTATGATCTCTTCAACCATCATGTAGGAGGGGCACTTCAAGGCACCAGCCAACCCCAAGTATGTCGATTCTCCTCCCTGCCCCAAGCCTGGTGGCAGAGCCAGGTCTTCAACTTCCTCCGGAAGGCTAAAAGCAATGGGGCTAATCTTACCTCTGGGGGCAAGATGTTCCAAAGGGTGGGCACTACTGCCGAGAAGACCTGCCTCCTGGACCCCGCCAGATGGAATTCTCTTATTGACGGGGTCCACAGCATGCCCTCTCTGCATGAACGGGTGGGACGGGCTGATGATACGGGGAAGAGGCGGTCCCTCAGGTAACCCGGTCCCATGCCATGTAGGGCTTTAAAGGTGATAACCAACACCTTGAATTGGACCTGGAAGCAAACTGGTATCCAATGCAGCTCATGTAGCAAAGGTGTTATGTGTGCCCTTCTAGGGGCGCCAAAAATAGCCCGCGCAGCCGCATTCTGGACCAGCTGAAGCTTCCGGATACTCTTCAAGGGTAGCCCCATGTAGAGCGCATTGCAGTAGTCTATATGGGAGATAACAAGGGCATGAGTGACCATCCGAAGGGCTTCCCGATCCAGGAAAGGGCGCAACTGGTGCACAACACAAAGCTGTGCAAAGGCCCTTCCAGCCACGGCTGCCACTTGCTCTTCCAGCAGGAGCCGTGAGTCCATGAAGACCCCCAGGTTACGCGCCGGGTCTGTCTGGGGCAGTGCAACCCCATCCAGAACTAAAGATGGCAAAGTCCCGGATACGGAGGAACCCTTAACCCACAGCCACTCCGTCTTCCAGGGTTCAGCTGAAGCCTGTTGTTCCCATCCAGACCCCTACAGCCCCCAGGCACCGAGAGAGGGCAGTCACAGCATCACTTACCTCACCCGGGATGGAGATATACAATTGAGTATCATCGGCATACTGATGATACCTCATCCCGTGGTGACGGATGATCTCGCCCAGCGGTTTCATGTAGATGTTAAATAGGAGAGGAGAGAGGACCGAGCCCTGCGGCACCCCACAAAGGAGAGATCGAGGGTCGGATCTCTCCCCCCCATCACCACCAACTGGGACCGGCCCTGGAGGAAGGAGGTGAACCAGCGCAAAACTATGCCGCCCACCCCCAACTCCCTGAGCCAACCCAAAAGGATACCATGGTCGATTTCAGCCCTGTTTTGTAACTGACTGAGAACACTTTGAGTTTTGTCTCTATCTTCTAGGATATTATCTACTCTACCCAATTATATTCATCTTCAAATCTGATAAGCATTTCCTCCACCTCGTTGTCCAAGTCATTAATAAAGATAGAGTATGAGACCCAGGACCGAATCTCTTTACAATCAGTAATTGTTGATTAGACATTTTTGTGTGCGATTTTTGAACCAATTATTTATCTATCTAATGTTCACATCATTTAGCACACACTTAACTAGCCTGGACACAAACAAGAGGTATAGGAGTGAGAAGAATAAGGGGAAGCTCTGTTGTTTTAAATTGTATTAAATTTCTGCTAGTTAGGTCTAACCCTATCTTCTCAAGATAGCTTGGAAAAAAACTACTGTACTTACGGAGTTCTGTAGGTTATCTGAGTATTCTAGCTATTCTAGAAAAATACTGTCATCTTCCAATGGAAAGCAGGAGGTGGGGATTCAGGTTTGGAGAGGCAGGTAGAAGTTTCTTTTTCTCTAGCCAATTGTGGGCTGTGGGTCTTCAGAGAAGCAACTGCTACAAGAACAAATGTCCAGAAAAAGGCCTAAAAGCCTTGGAAGAATTGGACTCGGTATGGGAAATTTGTCAGGAGAAATACAGGTAAAATCCTCAGGGGTGTTGTTTTCTTTTCAGTGCTGCTCTGCTCAGTTAGGTAATTTTACTCCCATTTTGTCCCTCTAATTTTTTGTTTGTCTGTTTTGCTGACTAATGATTGCTAGTACTGCTGTGCAGAAAGAAGGATTCCTATAACTTGGGGCAGCTTTCATGTTCCCCAAGTACAGACTTCGTTGGATTTATTAAGATAAAAAGTCCTTTACTCATTGGGCCCTGCTAAACAGGAGCCATTTGTTTGAAAGCTTAGTCCTGGGAAGGTGGGATCTCCTGTTCTGACTCGTAAGGTTCCTGAGAAGCATGAGGAAAGGGGTGCATCTTCCCGTTCACTCAAAACCAGGCAGCAGCAGTGTGACTCCCTTTTCTGGGTGGAACGTTCTACCCAGACACCTTGAAACTCAGGCAGAGGATGGGTGAGGGAGGAGATTCTCAGAAGGAATCTGGCAGGCTTGTGCCTTGTGTTTGTGACAATTAATACCTGCCATAATGGAATGAATGAATGAATGAATGAATGAATGAATATATATATATATGAGTTAGTTTTTATCTTTCTTATTTGATAAAGTTATTACAGAATAACTCATTATACCTCATCTCACCTTGGAAATTTAAAGATGGATCATGAATAAGAAAAATGTGCCTCATCCTTAGGCTCCTTTTCCATGGGCAGCCATAATGACACACACTTTGGCATTTATAAAACCAGAACTAATATTTGTTAAAATAATTAAGGAATAAAAGGAGTAAATCCATATTTATAATGCCTATAAACAATTACTTACAGTTTGATTGGGCTTCTGGAGGAAATTGGATTCGAATGACAGCCACAAGAATGAATGAAAATACAGGCCAAGAAATTAACACGAAAGACCAAAGCTATGAAGGAAGAACAAATTATATTCAAGTTTGATGTATTTGAAACATTTTAACAATATTAATCACACAAAAAGAACAACTGTTTAGCAAGTTGGTTTTCATTTTAGCACAAAGAACAAGCTTTCCTTATAGAAGGCCCCAGGTTCTGCTAGGCTAGGAAAGATTAGTGCTGAAAACTCTGAAAGGCCCTGCCAGAGAAGGCAGGCATGCTGAGCTAGATGGACTCATCTGATAAACTATTAGGGATGGGGCAATGATCTTATGACATTGCTAGAAAGGCAAGGCTGGACAATTGCTTCCTTTTTTGCCTCCTTGGAAGAGGTTTTTTTTAAAATGGTTTATTCGTGCTTTAAGAGCATTGGAGGCTGTTGTTTAATTTGACAGTTAAAAGAATCTGGAAATCAGTGCCATTATTGGGTGATTTATTGCAGAATTTCCAGGATATGAACTTAGGTAGCTCTATAGGGCTAGGGGCCCATATGAAGAGCTATAGAAAAGCAAAGCAAAAATGTAGATACCCTGTAGTCCTGCTACACAATGTGGCTATGATTTTAATTTAATTTACACCACTGCATTACAATTCTCCCACTAGTGCTGGCATTTGATCGTTTGAGTATCCTGCCCTCCCACCCTGCAGAATGAAGTAATATACAATGTACGCATTTTTTTGTTAAAGGGTTTTTGTACGTAGTGAGCCTGCTGTCTCTGACATTGGTCTCGTTAATACATCTTGGGCCATGCTGACTGGGTTTTCTTGGTGTTCTCAGAAAGAGAGACAGTGGAGGCCCTCCCCCTTCAGGCTTAGACTGAATCCCAGCAAGGTGGGGTGGCTGTGGATTCAAAAGCTGCCTGAGTCCAGAGAGAATCCATCTTTGACTCTGGATGGGGCTGTGTTCCTCCAGATGGAGCTGGTTTGCAGTCTGGGCCTCCTCTTGGACTCACCGCTTCTGCTTGAGCAGCAGATGGAGGCTCTGGCCAGGATGGCTTTGTTATATTTTATGTGTTAGTTGTGGCCATTTCTGGAATAGAAGGCTTTGTGCACTGTCAGTCATAACCCTGTCACCTCTTGGCTGGGCTATTACAATTTGGTCATCATAGGGCCATCCACGAAGACCATCTGGGAGCTTCAGCTAGTTTAGCATGGAATAGCCCAGGTAGTTATGGACACAGCAAGGTTTGCCCATGTAACACTGTTGCTGTGGGAGCTGCATTGGCTACCTATTAGCATTTGGGCACAATTCATAGGACTGGTTGTCAGTTTTAAAGCCTTACTTTAATCTGGGCCTGGATACCTCTGAGACTACCTTTACTGAATTGAATCCACCCACATGGTAAGATCAGGGACAGGCAGCTTGCCAAGGGTTCCATCACCAAGGTGAAGCCATTTGCAGGGACCCCTACGGTCAAGACTTCTGTGATGGAGCCATCCTTTGGATGCCTGGCTATCTGGACTATTTATTTATTTATTTATTTATTCAATTCATATAGCCTACTATGTATAGACTACCTTCTGAAGAGCATGAAACATGACTGTTCAGAAAGGCATTTATGTCATGAGTAAGGATGGCGAGCAGGGGGCTCCCATCCAGACTGTTAAGCGCATGCGTAGCACTGAGGAATTGGGCAGCCATTCAAAGAGACACAGATCGGGACCGCCTTAACCTTTGGGGTTTATATGTCTGGGTTTTTCCCACGCTTCTTCAGTTTGTTAGGATTCCTGTTATGTACAAGCAATAAAACATTAGAGACCAGTTCCTTGTCTCAGCGTGTTTCCTGGCTGTTAGGACAATTTGGGGATGAACAAGAGTGTAGAACTCCCAAATGGTGGCACAGTGGACTGGCTGTAATTTTGTCATTTATGTTTCTTATTATTAATGTTAATTCTATTTGTCTATGTATTGTAAGCCACACAGAGCCTTTGGTTGTGTGGGGGGTTCTATTATATAAATATTATACATAAATTGTAATATGAGTAAGTAAGTAAATAAGAGTGATCTAGCTTGATCGCAAATTGGCAATACCTGTTGAAACTTTACTGTGCAAATACTTAAGAGGGACTCTTACCATATTGAAACATTGTGATTATGCTAAATTGAATATGATTATTGTGATAAATATTATTTGGAGTAAGTTTTCACATACCAAAAGATAAAAGTATAGAAGAGGGAAAGAAAAGCACAAGAATGTGTTCTTTGTGTTGGGCAACCAGACTGTTCTTTCTTTTTTACCAATAAAACCAAAGGCTAGATGAAGAATTTATGAAGTAGAAAGTTCCAGTTGAAATACTTAAATATAAACCAAAATATATTTTACCAGTGTATATTATAAAACAAAAGAAAATCAGAACTATGAAACAGGACAATCTAAGAAGATAATAGATGCATATTTAGTCCATTATCTGAAATAATTTATCTTCACATGTATTAACTAATAACAAAACTATAGTCATACATAGAAACAAAACTTTGTATAAAGAACAGAAAGTAACTCCAAAGAAGGATTAATCAGACATTTTAAATGATAGACTGATTTCACTATTGAACTACAACTTCAAAGTATTTTACATTAATATTGGCTTTTTTTTTTAATCTGTTCAATCATGACTGATTCTCGGAGACTGCCTGGACAAATCCCTGCAGTTTTCTTGGCAAGGTTTTTTTGGCAGTGGCTTGCCATTGCCTCCTTCCTAGGACTGAGAGACAGTGACTGGCCCAAGGTCACCCAGCTAGCTTTGTGCCCAAGGCAGGACTAGAACTCACAGTCTCCCAGTTTCTAGCCTGATGCCTTAACCATTACACCAAACAGGTTCTACTGGCTAATAAATTAATTGATTGGTAACTACAATACTTTGTATCAATATGAATTCATCAAGGGCAAGTCAGATTCATTGGAACAAAAGTGAAAAAAAAAATACCAGCTTTATTCCCCCATAATGCCAAGTTACCTAATATATATTTTTCCTCAAAATACTGGAGACATATTTGCTCCATAAATTGAAAAAACACTTGTGAGTACCTTTGACAATGACACTGCTTTGATGCTGCCTAAGTCAAACAAGGATTTGCTTTGGTTATTGAGGAACTGTTAAAATATTGTTAAGTAGTGGGATTTAAAATAAACTTTAAAAAGATTGATGTTCTGTTCATCAACATTGACTCCAAATTACAGAAAACACTAAAGGATAAATATTACTTGAAGATTTATCATAAACACATAAATATCTTGGGATTTTAATTGAAACAAATTAGTTCTAAATTGCAATTAGTACAAAACATTATAATTTGTTTATCTATAAATTAAAGATAAATTTAAGCATGGCGCTTATTAAGCCTATTTATTTTGGGGACACTGCATCCTTAACAATGATTATACTTCTTAAAATATTACCTATTTTTCAAACATTGCCAGTCTTCTTAACTAGGAACAACCTAGTGTCATGGCAAAACATATTAATAAAATTTGCATTCAAAAGGAAAAAGCCATACATAAATAGAAAAATCCATGAAATCTTGATAGGTGGATAGGGATTTCCTAATACAAAGTTATAATTTTAACCTTTTCAACTGAAACACTCTCCATTGTATTGAAAGGTAAATTTTTAAAATGGATAGTTTGAGGAATCACATTTACTGTATATAGTCAAGACCTGTATATAATACTGCATTAACAAGAGGTCAGATTTCAATCGGCAGGAAAAAAAAATCTATAAAATGCTTTTCTGGAGTACATAACTGAAATCTGGTAAAAAGTAGTACCAAAATTGAGCACCATGTCACTCCCCATTAATGTCTCTTGCAGGATATTAATCATCTTGGTGAATTGGTGAAGGCCCTCTGGATAAAGAGGTGAAACAGGCAGATCTGAAGCTAATTTAAAAGACTGTTTTATAAATGGAGGAATGATACCTAAGATAAACCACAGAGCTAATACTTTATGACTAAATTGGCTACAACATTCCCAAGCTCTATTATCACTAAAGACGAAGAGAGAAGGGAAATAGCCCAGCATCTTCTAACTGTCTTTGAAATAATAATTCTTCAAGAAGAGGAAAAATGTAAAAGGGCAATGTCAAAATCTATAATGTTTTATTAAAGTTCTCTGGCTGTTGAAACATTTATGGGAATGGGAGCTTGGGAAAAAATATTGGTGATAAAATACTTTATGGAGACAAAAACCGTTGAGATTTGGTTCTGAAAGGACTAGAAGAATCCACTGAAAGTAATATAGGAATGGTATTAGACTCCAATCTTTTTGACAAAAATGCTAAGGCCTATATCTAAGGATTGTTGGAAGGAATGTGGTTACATTGGCACATTTGGTGGGTTATGCAAAATGCCAACAGTTCTGAAAATGAACAAGAAAATCAGTAAGTTCTCTTCATGCTCTGTCCTTCCAACACCAGAATTATGTTTTTTATCACAGCTGAGAGGAAAAAATGATCTGATCTTGGTGAAGTTATATGCCTCCACCATTCCCTTTGCAATCCTTGGAGGTAGAATTTGTTTTCTAAAAAAATTTCCCACTCCTCTTCTAAAAGAAGGTGCCAAAATGAAACAGAAAGCATGATGGCATTAAGGTGAGCTGCAATGTTCACTGCTAATATATCTGAAATGCTGTTCCACCACACCACAACAGTGTGTAATGATGCAGACAGGGTTCTTTGGTGCAAGAATGGGTATTTACAAACTTCCAAATATCCTTTCTAAACAATGGTTAAAATTATTGAGGAGTATGTAATAATGACTTTTCAACAAACTTAGTTTCTCTTAATTTTTTTGAGATGCCATGAGAAATCTTGCCTAAACCAAACCCAAGTTTGAAATGTTGATCTCCTCAGCAAAAAACAAGCAATGTATAGTTTGTCAGCTGAATGCATCTACTGCAGTCTCCTCTCACAATGAATGAACTGCATGATTAACATATTGGAACAATATCAGTAAAACTTTGGGTGTCACCTGCATACATATGCCACCCAGGAGAAAAACACCTGTAGAAAACATACCAAAACTATATTAATATATGCATGACTAGATGAACTGGTATGTAACTGAGCATATGGGCTTTAAAAAAATCTCCAGTTTTCTATTTTGGTGGCAAGCCAAGACAGCAGCAATTTTAATAGCAAGTTTGCCACCATTTTTCACTCTATTCCTGTTGTTCCCCCTGTTTTGCCTTTGCTGGTTCTGTGGCTTGTTCCTGTCCTTTTCCTTCCTGTCAGCAGCAGGCAGAAACTGCTGGGTGGAGCTGCTTTATTCTGTGATGCATTGCTCATATGCAATTTCTCAAAGTGGATTGTTGCACTTTGTGATGGTGAAAGGCCCCCTGTGCAAGCACCGAGTCATGTCTGACCCTTTGGGGGGGATGCCACTTTCACAACGTTTTCTTGGCAGACTGTAGCGGGGTGGTTTGCCATTGCCTTCCCCGGTTGTCACCTTCCCCAGCAAGCTGGGTGCTCATTTTACCGACCTCGGAAGGATGGAGGGCTGAGTCGGCCTGAGCCGGCTACCCAAGAATCCAGCTTCCGCTGGGATCGAACTCGGGTCATGGGGAGAGTTTTGGTTGCAATACTGCCGCCTACTATTCTGCGCCACAGGAGGTTTGTTGCACTTTAGCACTTAGCAAACCAGAAATGCATTGCTAAAGGTGAGGGGCTAAATGCCCCAGGGGCAAGTCTAGAGAAACTAGCTTGCAAAGAGAAGGAAATGATCAAGACCATTAGTAGAGCACTGATAATAAGTTTCATTCTGAATGAGACTTCCAATACCCATATACTGTTAAGAGAAAGAGAATGGGATCGCAGAAAATATTTGGCGGAAGTACCCACACTGGCCCAGGACACTCATCCTTACTTCAGCCTAGCTCTATTTATGTGGCTGAAAGCTACATGAAATTGTTACAAATACTGCTGTCCCCTATCAGCAATTATCATATGATTATTTAAATAGAGGGGGGGGAAAAACCTCAAAGCTTCATGCATGAAAAATGCCAAGGATGCTTCCAGGGAACTAATGGCAAACTGAAGACAGCTCCACTAAAAGCGGATCTGATGACTGAAGCGGAATTAAGAGCAACTTAATAGTTGCTATCTCTGGTAACCCTTAATGGACTTTTGCTGATCAGGACTGAACGAGGAGGCTTTAAGGATTTGTTTATAGACAAGAGATGGGATATGGGAAGAAGGGATCATTTGTTGTATTTTAAGAGAAGGTGGTAAGTTACTGAAATTGTTTATACTTGTTGTGATGAAGGGGGAAGTCATTTCTTTATATGTTTCTTTTCTTTTTCGTTACTATATTCTTATTTTTTCTTTCTTTTCTATTTTTCTTTCTTTTTTTCATTTTTGCACTTTCTATTTTTTATTCTTTATTTTTTAGTTTGTATTAGTTTATATCTTTTTAATTGTAATTTTTAATAAAATTACTACTTAAAAAAAAAGAAAAATGCCAAGGATCAGCCTTGATGGGATATAGAACAAAACAAAAATATCTTAGTTAAAAATATAATAATTAATGAAAGTCTCTTACATAAAGGACTGGCCTCATAAAGAGAAAGAGAATGCACCACAGAGAAGGTTAAAAAATAAGTAAAACCTGTCAGCATCATCTGCTGCTGCCTTTAATATATTACTTGTTGCATAAATGCTTCCTTGTGCGGATTCTAATTTAATCTAAAACAGCCTTCCCCGACTTGGTGCTGGGACTAAAACTCCCAGAATTTCCAGCCAGCATAGATGTAGATGAGTACCAAACTGAGAAGTTGATCTAATTACTGAAATAACGAAATACTCTCTGATATAAGTTGCCAACTCTTGGGATGAGCAGCTACAGATACAGAGCTCAGTAGAAATATTACAAGATCCAGTCTGATATAGTGATTGGTCAGGCTAGAAATCGGGAGACAGTGAGTTCTAGTCCTGCCTTGGGCATAAAGCCAGCTGGGTGACCTTGGGCCAGTCACTCTCTCTCAGCCCTAGGAAGAAGGCAAGGGCAAGCCACTTCTGAAATCTTGCCAAGAAAACTGCAGGGACTTGTCTAGGCAGCCTCCGAGAATTGGGCATGATTGAACAGATTACAAAAAGAAAGAAATACTACACTGAAATAATATTTAGAACACAAGGGAGCGCTTACTTAATATTTCATCAAAACAAAAATGTAGAGATTAAGCAATGGAGAAAATATTCTAACCCCAAACTTTGCTTGCCGAGCTGGCTTTCTGCTTGGTTAACATAACATTTAAAAATACACCCTGCCCCTATCCCTAGGTGCCATCCAATGTGGATCATTCTAACAACAAAAAATTAAAACTTTCCACAAATACAGCAGCAGCTTTGGTTGGTCAAATAAGAACCCCCCCATATGTATATATGTATATGTATGTATATATACTGTATATATGTGTATATATACACACGCGCGCGCACACACCTTATTCATTGATCAAATGTGTGTTTGTGTCTGTGTGTGTGTGAGTGAATCTTACTCATTGATCAGACACAGAATAGCACCACATTCATAATCAAATTTCACTAGAGAAAATATTTTTCATGTTCGCAATTTCAAAAAGTTTATTACTACCCTTTTCTTAATATTTTCTCCTGGTTTCCCTGGCACTTAAAATTCTCTCTCATTTTAATTTCCATACTCACAGGTTGCCTTTTGACACTCAGCCAGTTCTTCCATAGCAACACCCACAGGTGTCGGAAGAGCGAAGCCATGCTGGGAAGAGCTCCGGGAAAAGAAGCAAGTCCTTGTCTTCTCTCCCACCCGGCCTCAGGTTGCCAAAAACATAGGCTGGGACCAGGAGTTGTAGTACTTTGCCTGTGGACTTCTTCTATACAACCCAGATAGCTAGCTCATCCCTTTGCCTCTGCTCTGCGCACATCATTGACTTTCCAGCTGCAATAGCCCCTAGCACATGCAATAGGTTGATTCAACCAATGAGAAACAAAGAGTGCGCATTATAATACGATGTACTCTCTCAGCTTTCCTCAGTCCCTGTGTGAGAAGGCTGGTGTCATTCCAAGAAGATGCTTCTGCTGAAATTAAAGAAGCCTACCTGTTCCCCCACAAGGAACTCCCTACCACCTACACATATAGCCTACAGAAGAATTGACAAAAGAAGCAAGCAACCAAGTGGCTTGCCAAGCCAGCAGGGCCTGTTTTATTTCTTTTCCCTGATTTAATGCACACAAATTGGCTGGGAGTGATACAAAGTAGAAACAGGCATCCTTTGTAGTCTATTTAAATAAAAATCAGGTCAATGTTTGTCTAAGTCAAAAGACAGAACATTTTTTTTTCCATGAGGG
This sequence comes from Candoia aspera, assembly GCF_035149785.1. NCBI lineage: Eukaryota > Metazoa > Chordata > Lepidosauria > Squamata > Candoiidae > Candoia > Candoia aspera. The sequence goes on along the minus strand of NC_086153.1, from coordinate 169,860,281 downwards.
CATGTAAAAAATTCTGGACCATAAACTTGTTCATGATAGTTCTCAATAAATGGCTTACAGTAGATTGACTCATTAATTATCATTATATCACACTTAGGGTCTTTTCCCACTGCTGAGATGAAATGTGCTCCACCCTTGAACCAGCATAAAATTATATCAGCATGGAATTTGCTGTGCCCATGGCTGAGTTCTATCCGGCCTCCATTGTCTCTCTTTCTAGTCACTGAAAATACACCACTTTCTTCCAAGTTGAAAGCCTAAGAGTTCTTATACACCTTGAGTCTGCCTTTGGATAGAGTCAGAATAAGGGAGAAAATACTGCACTACGGACAAGCTTAACCTGGTCTCCTTCATGAGCTGGGAATGAGATAAAGGCAGTGGGGATTCAGCAGAACCAATATAGTGTCAGGACATGTTTGTTCTGTAGTTAGATGTAACTGAGGAAAGGTCCACAGTTAGGTCTTAAATCAAATGAACTGTGGTCCAGTTGGAGACATTAGGTAAGATTCTGGTGGGATAATTACCTCCCAACATAATAGAAAATTGAGTATTAAAAAAATGAATTTTTCTTTCAAAACTATGCACATCAGCACACAATGTTGTCGTGGATTAGTTGGGACAGTCATGATTTGCCTTTGTCAGAACAAGCTACCTGGGAAATCCCAGTTTGGTAGTGAGAGTCAGCCTGGTCTATGGGTTTAGTGGAAGAGACAAGTGGAAGTATGTGCAAAAGAGTATAAAGTAATGTACCCCAAATCATTTGTGGGCCCCAAAATATGACTTCCTTGCCACATGGCTCTATCTGGAATCTTTGGGAAGAAGGGTTAGGAGGGGCTGTATATATCCAAAACTGGGCTTCAAAAGGCAAAAGGTCTTCTGGAATATAAGTAATTCCTAACAAATATTCCCTCTAATAAGAGGTGTGCACTTGGCTAACCTATGGAATTTGGAAATCAGAACAAGAAAGTATAAAGATGTCACTCTTAAGTTATGCATGATGGGGACCTTCAGTCATGCAATGCAGTGTGGCCTGTTTTGTTTTTAAACAGGAATACCAGCTGACATGCATTTGCAAATGCAAGGTTCTAGTAATTCTTAAAAGAAAAAGTCAAAGGATTAGTACCGCAAATGGCCATACCACAGCTGGTCCAAGATTTATCAGATCAAAGGAAGAATGCTCTGAAACATGTCCTGACATGGGAAGCAACTCTCCATAAGGAAGAAGCTCAAAGGAGCAAATCCAGTAACAATAACCAGAAGCAAGAAGCACAGAAGATATTTTGCACTACAGAATTCAATCAGCTTTCAAGCCCCTGCAGAAGAAACTGGCTCTGGATCTTCAGAAGGGTTAAGAGAGACACTTAAGAAATAGAAGACAGGACACGGCATGCAACTGCACCCTATGAGAAAACAAAGAGAAGAGTCAGTGGCTCACAACTATGAGGAATAGCAGCCCAAGTGGCATACATTTGTAAAAATAAATAAAAATAAATGTATAGCAGCAATGAAAAAATATGCCCCAGACTAGCATTTGGCAGAGTACCAAAGAAGGCTTGGAAGAGGAGTTCAGATGCCAGGATGTGTCTACACCCACAAAAATCAGAATCATGCAGGCAGTGATTTTCCCTGTGACACTCTATGGAAGCAAAGGTTGGACTTTAAAGAAGCAGGATAAGAAAAGTATGGATGCTTTTGAACTATGCTGTTGGAGAAGACTGCTGAGAGTACCGTAGATGGCCAAGAAAACAAACCAATGGATCACCGAAAAAATCAGTGCATTTGAGGCCCAAAGAACTGGCTCAAATTTTTGTACTTTGGACACGTTATGTGAAGACCTAGCTCTCTAGAGAAGTATATAATGCTGGGAAAGGGGGAAGGGAAGGGAAGGGGCTTAATTACAGCAGCAATGGGAGTACTGTTAGAAAACCTGAAGGACCAGGTTGGAAACAAATTGTTATGTGGTCACTAAGAATCAACACCAACTTAATGGCTTATGATCAATCAATCACTCAATCTGCCAAGTGAACTCATAGCCCATGAAGTATACCTTCTGCTAGAAGGAGGAGCAGTGGATCAGAGATGTAACAGAATAACATAAAAGGCTTATCCACTGACAATTAATTGAACCCTAATCCACATGGATATGAATGATACTCCAAAAAGCAGACCAGACTGTATCCTATCATGATACAGTAAAGAGCATCTGGGTTAAAAAAAATAGAGGAATGAATAAACAACTTTGTTGTTGGTGTCCAGTATCAGTCAGCCAACCAAGAAACAGCAGGTAGTACCTTCTGGAAGCATCCTGCAGAGTCTTCAGAGAGGCATGAAATAATAGTGATGGGTTTTCTTTTTCTTTTGACGTATGAAGCTGACAGCATTTTCCTTCAGAGATTCAAAAAAGGAACTTGATATTAAGAACAGGGAAGGAAAGGCAAATCACAGGAACACTGCAGGGAAGTGACTGTGGAATGATCTGAATTAGCTGAAGGCTGTGAAGTTCCTTCTGAGCAAATGAGTCCAACTCCTGCTGTTCACGAATACGAGAAGTTAAGGGAGTAGGGCCCAGTGTGGTGGCAAAATTTTCTGGGCTCAGTATGGAGGCCAAAGGTGCCTCCCCAGCCTTGGATCCATAGTTTGATAATTGTGAAAGCACATCAGCCCTTCTGTTGCGAGTCTCTGGTACATAGGAAACTACAAAGTTGAAATGTGCAAAGAAAAGTGACCAACAGATCTGTCTCTGATTTAGTTTGCATTCTGTGGGTAAGTGCTCCAAATTTGTATGGTCTATTTGTACTTCAATCAGATGCCATGACCCTTCCAAATGATGTTGCCAGGTCTCAAAGGCCTTCTTAATAGCCAGGAGCTCTTTCTCCCGAATAGAATAGCTGATCTCTGCTTAAGTTAGTTTGTGTGAATGAAAAGCACAAGGTAAAGGGGACAGTCGGGAGTTGACAGTTGCAGGAGGACAGCTGCAACAGTGAGATTGGAAGCATCTGGCTCTACAATGAATAGTTTTGCTGGGTCAGGATGCTGTAAAAGTGGGGCTGACAGGAACCTTCCCTTGAGCTGTTGGAATGCCTGTTGATTCTCAGTCCCCCAAATGAAGGGAACGTTTCTTAATAAGCCCAAGAGAGGTGCAGTGATCTTGGAGAAGGCAAATATGAATTTGTGGTAGAAGTTGGTGAAGTCCAAAGATCTCTGTACATGTTTTTTTTTGGGGGGGGGGTTACAACTTCTGCAAAGCCTCCACCTTATACCCCAGGAATTCCATGATACCCTGGGTGGAAATACAGTACCCCAGGAATTCCACCTCTGAAAGATTAAAAGCACATTTCTCTAATTTAGCATGAAGGTGGCACTCCCAAAGATGATGCAAGACGGCCTTGACATGAGTTGTGTGTTCTTGTGGGGACTGGGAGTAAATTAGGATATCATCGAAGTACATGATCACAAATTGTTCCATGAGGTCCCAGAAGATATTGTTCATTAGGTGCTTAAAGACAGTGTCCTGTTCAGACTACGAGATGGCCAGGCAGAGTTACTAATAAAATTATTTATTGAATAAACTATTTACAACAGTAAAAGTTCTTCAACAGATTAGAATATGTAATTCAAATCAAGTCCAACCAGGTGGCAAAGGACATGCAGGCATCAATGCAGGGTCAGACTGTGTCAAGAAAGCAGGGCAGAACTTGGCCAATCCTCTGATTGAAGCTGCAAGGCTGGAAGGAGCTAGAGTGCATGGCAAAGGAGAGGCTGAATGCTCAGATTGGCGCCCTGGCATGCAAGCTGGATCAGGCTGGCACACCAAGGCTGGACAAGGCTTGAATGGAGTATCTAGGCAGGGCTTGGTTCTAGAGACAAAGGCTAGACTTGGTTGAAGCATCTAGGCAAGGCTTGATTCTGAAGGCAGGACTAGACTTGGCTGGAATGTCTAGGCGAGACTCAGACCTGGAAACAAAACTGGACTGGGAAGGAACATATTGGCAAGGCTTGGATCTGGAGATAAGGCTGGACTGGACTGGGGCACCTAGGCAAGACTGTGATCTGGAGGCAAGGCTGGACTGGACTGGGGCACCTAGGCAAGACTGTGATCTGGAGGCAAGGCTGGACTGGACTGGGGCACCTAGGCAAGACTGTGATCTGGAGGCAAGGCTGGACTGGACTGGGGCACCTAGGCAAGACTGTGATCTGGAGGCAAGGCTGGACTGGACTGGGGCACCTAGGCAAGACTGATCTGGAGGCAAGGCGGGACTGGACTGAAGCATATAGGCAAGGCTGAGATCTGGAGGCACACTCAGATTGTGATGGAGTGACATGGCAAGGCTTGAAGCTGGACGCAAGGCTATGCTCAGCAGGGACAGCAAGGAGAGGCTCGAATGGAGTGACCTGTGCAGGAAGCAGGTCCGCAAAGGCAGGAGGCACTGGCGCTGGTTCCACGCAGGCTACAGGCAAGGCTGTAAGGACTCTTCTGCAGGTTCTGTGAGCTCAAAGGATTGGTTGTCTCCAGCAGCTTGATCTAGGCACAACTGCCTATTTATCCACTCCTTTTTGTGCCATTTTCCTCTAGCAGCCAATCGGGTTTCTTTGTCCTTCGCGCGCTTCTCTGCTATCTACTCTCGAGCACTGATTGGAGGCTTCAAATCTCCCTCTGGAGTTTGTCCAATCAGCATCTGCGATTTCTCCTGCTCTGCTGAGTCACTTCCCGGTTTTGATTCTCCAAGTGCTTCCTGATAGGTTTCGTTTTCCCCTTCTGACACCGAATAAGTTTTGTTTTCGGATTCAGAAGCAGGCTCAAACCTCACAGATGGCGGGTGTGTTGCATAGGCCAAAGGGCACCACGTGGAATTCAAAATAGCCAAACTTGGGTTGGAACGCAGTCTTCCATTCATCCCCTTCTTTGATCCTGACTAGATTATAAGTTCCGCAAAGATCCAACTTGGTGAAGATCATAGCAGAGTGCAGATGTTCCAACAAGTCAGATATCAAAGGGAGAAGGTACCGGTTATGTATGGTAATCTGGTTCAGACCTCTGTATTCACAAAAAAGCCAAAGTTCTCCAGATTTTTTTTTTTTTTACAAATTGCCCATGAGCACCTGCAGGAGAGGTGGATGGTCAAATAAACTCCTGCTTCAAATTCTGATTGATGAATTTATGGAGCCCTTCGGTTTCTGGCTCATATAGCACATAAAGACAGCCTGTGGGGATGGGCACTCCTGGTATCAGGTCAATGGCACAATTGTAAAGGTGATGAGGAAGTAAACGATCAGCTTCTTTGATGCTAAAAACTTCTTGATATTCATGGTACTTGGGTGACAGTTGATCAGCTTCTAATTCTGATGAAGAGGCTATCTGTGTGGTCTGGAGAGCCTCCAAGGAAGATTTGCAATCTTGTTCCAGGAAACACAGGTTGCCCTTGGACCAAGAGATCAAAGGATCATGTAGCCGCAACCAAGTTAACCCCAATACAAATGGAAACTCGATTGCTGGTGTAACCAGAAATTGAATTTGCTCCTGGTGCTGTCTCTAACGCATGGTTACAGGAGTGGTAACCTTAGTAATGGGACCTGATACCAAGGGGTGACCCTCAGTGGTCTCTACTAACACCAGTATCTTCATAGAACATATAGGAAGGGCCACTTGGTCCACAAACAAAGCGCTTATAAAGTTACAAGAAGCCCCAGAGTCAACAGTTGCAAAAGTCTGAACACGGTTATGGCTGGAAACTGCAGTTTGACTGGAACCTGGAAATGAGGTGGATAAGTTGTAGAGTATGACAGGCTTGTAATATTCACCCCCAGATTCCGCACCTGTGACCTTCTGAAGATATAGCATTTCCCGGCAGTTCTTTTTTATCCTGCTTCTCAGGACATTGTTGGGCATAGTGGTTTGGTTGGCCACAGTAAACACAAAGGTTCTGTTGGTGCCGTCAGCTCTTTTCTGTATCTGTTAACCACCCTCGAGTGCTACTCAAGTGCATGGGTTCCTGAGGAGTCACTTCTGGAGGAGCACTACTAAATGAACCAATGATGGAGGGCAAAAGCAGTTTAGTTCTCTTGCAAGTATTGGAACGCTCCCTTTGAGCCTTGTGCGCCTCTAGTCATGCATCAATATGCATGCATAAGTGGATGAGTGCTTGTAAAGTAACGAGTTGATCCACTTTGGCCAACTCATTCAAGATTGCAGTAGAAAGTCCTTCCTGGAATTGATCCATGAGCATGGCCTCATTCCATTTTAAATCTTGCACAATTAACTTGAACTCAGCAACATACTGCATCATGGAGCACCCTCCTTGGTATAACTGTCTCAGTTTTCAGTTGGATACACCAGCCTTGGCTGGGTCTTGTGTGTTTATCTAGAATAAGTTCAAGTCTGTGACTCTTGATGAAGTGGACAGAGTCTGCGAGCTTGGCCAATATTTACTCCAGATCCCTCCTGAGTTGTTAAGGCTCCCTGGGAGGTGACTTGTGGTTGAGTCCATGTGGTGGTATAAGCCTCTTTGAAAGAGGAAGAGGTTCCTTCAGCTTTGAAAAAGAAAATGGCATACCCACTTCTTAAGAAACCATAATTGGACCCAACAGTCCTGGACAATTTTCATCCAATGTCCAACTTTTTCTTTTTAGGGAGTGTTGCTGAGTAGATGTTCAATAACAACTCTCAGAATCCTGGAGGAAACAAATGATATGGACCCATTTCAGTCAGGTTTCAGGCTGGGATATGATATGGAAACAGCATCAGTGCCTGCATCAGTACCGTCACTTGCCAATGGTACTGGCAAAGCTAGGATGGGAGTGATGTGTCCATCCCAGTGCTCCTTTTGCTATCTTTCTGGACCACTGTGAAGATTGGGAGTGGGGGAGCCCATATTGCAGTGATTCTCCTCCTTTCTCTGTCCATCCCAGTGCTCCTTTTGCTATCTTTCTGGACCACTGTGAAGATTGGGAGTGGGGGAGCCCATATTGCAGTGATTCTCCTCCTTTCTCTGGTTCCAATTGCTGTTGACAGGGAGAGGGGTTGGGCCCATGGCCTATCATGTATTGAGTGCCACAAGGCTCAAGGTGCTCACTCTTTTGTTTAACATCTACATAAAATCACTGAGTGAGATCATTTGCCATTTTGGAGTCCAACATCATCAGTATGCTCATGGTATCCAACTGTATAACTTAAATCCTGGGGTACCAAAGTGATGCTATTGATATCCTGTCTCAGGGTCTAGAGGCTATGTGGGTGTGCTTAGGTGGAACAGACTTAGGCTCAATTAGACCAAGTGGCTGTGGATATTTGGGCCTCTGATTCTGGGGACTTTCCATTTTAGTCTTGGATGGGGTAGCACTTCCCCATTCAATACTGGTGCACAATCTGGGGTCATCTTGGACTCACATCTCCTATTTGAAGAGCAGGTAGCATCTGTGACCAAGAAAACTTTCACACTGATTCATCTGTACCTCTGATGCCTGTTCCAGAATCAGGAGGCCCTTCAGGTGGTCACGCATGTCCTAGTCATGTCATGAATTAGAGGAGTGGAATGGTTAAAGAATATATATTACATATTATAGTAATTATGGTATTCTTATTTTATTGCTTGAGCCAATTGCAACAAAATTTCATTTTAATGTACACTTTGGTGTATAGTGAAATGACAATAAAAGTTCTATTCTATTCTATTCTATTCTATTCTATTCTATTCTATTCTATTCTATTCTATTCTATTCTATTATTCTGAATTGACTACTACAATACACGTTACCTTAGGTTACCCTTGAAGTTCTATAAAGGCCACAGCAAGTTCTAAAATGCTAATCAAACTACTTAGTTATAATCACCCAAGTACTCTGCTTTCCATTCTAAAGGTCCACAAGGCAAAAATCATATCAGTGTTGACATATGGTGCCAAACTGTGGGGCCTATCAAAGGCCTCCTTGCTCAAACAAAATCAAGCATGCTTTTTAAGAACCATTCTGGGGACCGACAGGAATATGCCTGCAGCAGCAGTAAGAGCTGAAACAGGCACCCGTTCCATTTACAGTCTAGCAGTAAACAAAGTCTTCAACTACTGGTGGAGGATTCTTCCAATGGAACATGATAGACTACCAAAAATGTGCCTTGAAGAACAGATGGGCACACCTCAACCCACCACATGGATCAATCAACTCCTCCAAACTATCACATTCCTCAGCTTTTCATCACAGTACTTACTTTCAGCTGGAGACCAGGCCAAGGTAATATTTAAACAAAAAGTCTTGGATGTTAACACCCAAATCGATATTGAGTCACTTGCAAACATTAGGTTGCTGAAATGGCTGGCTCAGAATAAAATGTCTTTTCAAACAGAAAAATACCTGACAATAGGTTTGAGTCAATACCATAGGATAGCTCTTACCAGAGCAAGATTTGAGCAGTTGGATTCTATGGTCAGATACGGACGATTCCATCAAGTGCCGTATTTTGAGAGAACATACGTCTGTGGAGCATCTGAAATAGAAGACATTGAGCGTGTCCTATTTAACTGCCAACTATATGCCCCAGCAAGGGCTCAGTACCTACAGACACTACTTGACAGAGACTGTAACAAATGACTATGTTACTTCCTTCAGGGCACAAACACATATGTAGTCACTAAAACTGCTAAGTTTATAGTCAAGGCTGTCCAACTGAGAATACATTTTATAGAACACATTGGGGTGGCATGCAAAAGTGATGAATTCACCTAAACACATATTGTTTTTGTATTTTATTGATCAACTTATTATAAGCCTCTGCATTATCTTATATTCTTTTATCTAACTCTTTTAGTTCTATTTCATCTTCCTATATTTTGTCCTATTTCTTTACTTGTCTTATCTTACTGTATCTTACCTGCCTTATGTTACTGTATTTTATTGTGGCTAATGCCCATTTTTTTTTATATGGTCAATTGACTAATCAATAAAGTTATACTACTAGTAGTCCCTTTGATTAAACAGTGTCATCTATTGGGACCCAGGAAGTATGCCTTCTCTATCATAGTGCCTGGCCTCTGGAACAGCATCCCCACTGAGATTGGTCTGGCTTCCACCTTAGATGACATTCAGAAAGTAATTGAAAATCTGACCATTCTCCTAGGCCTTGGGGTAGGGAGGTTGTTGAACCCCTATGGGATGTTTTATTTGTTAAGTAATACTGTCATCCGACAACAACTAGACGTGTCATTAATTACAGAGAAGATGAGAGAAAGCCAGCTTCGTTGGTATGGACATGTCCTTAGAGCAGAAAGTTCCACTGTCTCCAAAATAGTTTACCATCTTAAAATCCATGGCCAGCGACCACATGGGTGACCAAAACAGAGATGGCAAGACACCGTCAATAAGGACATGCAAATTGAGGGCCTGTGCCCTAAGGATGTGAACAATCAGGCAAAGCGGCATTTCTGGATCTGAAAAGCAGACCCTGTGATAGTGGAAAAATGCTAGGAAGAAGAAGTTTGTCATCTGGAGACATACGATTTTTACCCTTGTTTTTATTTCTTGCTTTTTAAATGTAAGCCACCAAGAGTCACTGGGAGTTGGGCAACCTCTATATTGTATAAACAAACAAATAAATGTCTACAGGGCAAAGGAAGAGTTCCTATGGGTGAGAAAACGGCCATCCAGTAGCTTAGCAGAGCACCATCACATATCGGCCTGAGAAAGTAACCTTGGACACATGCAATAACCCAAACATACATTCCTCAGTTACAGTAAGGAGATTACAGCCTGGCACGGCTGAAAATCTCCTCCCAGCAAACGTGAAACACGGATCAGGAAATTGACATGGGAAACGTTATGATGTATTCAGTACATTGGAACGATGAAGATGACATACCGCCCCCCTTAAAGAAACCTAAATTAAGGAGCAGGCTTGGCAGGGTAGGCAGCATGAAAACGGGTCACTAAAAGAGGGGAGTGAACATCGGGGGCAGCAACCCACTCAGGATGAGGGAAATGTTTCCATTGGATAAGATATTGCAGGGTAGAGCGAAGGCGCCGAGAATCGAGAATCTCCTGGACCTCGAAGTGTTGTTGGCCATCAATCATAATGGGAGCGGGCGGTGATGGCTGTGGGTGCCAGCGATCCGATTGGTGAAATGGTTTGAGCAAGCTGCAATGAAAAACGGGATGCAAACGTTTAAGATTATGAGGCAAATCCAATTTAAAAGTAACAGGATTGATTTGGGCGACAATAGGGAAGGGCCCCACGAACTTGGGTGCCAATTTCTTAGAGGGCTGCGGGGATTTGATAAATTTTGTGGAGAGATAAACTTTATCACCCACTTTGAAAGGTGGTTGAGGTGCGCGTTTGGCGTCAGCATGGCGTTTGTAAGCGGCTTGTGCATCGGCAAGAGCTTGTTGAATTTTTGGCCAGGAGTCACCCAGATGTGCTGTCCAGTCTGCAGGGGACAAAGGAGGAGAGGTTGGTCGAGGCAGTTCAGGAATGGGCACAAAATCTCGACCAAAGACAGTACGAAATGGCACCTGCCCAGTGCTCTGATGCACGGCATTGTTGTAGGCGACTTCAGCAAAGGGCAGTAGATCGACCCAATTATCCTGCTGATAGTTAACAAAAGCACGCAAATATTGCTCCAGTGTGGAATTAAACGCCTCTGTAGATCCGTCAGTCTCAGGATGTGACGCAGTGGACAGTGCTTGTTTAGTGCCCACCAATTTCATAAAAGCCCGCCAAAATTGGGAAGTAAATTGTGTGCCTCTGTCAGTCACCAAACGGGAGGGGCTCCCGTGGAGCCTGTACACGTGTACAAAGAAGAGGCGGGCTAGTTGCTGTGCTGAGGGAATGGAAGTGCATGGAATGAAATGGGCTTGTTTTGAGAAAAAGTCTTTTACAACCCAGATTACAGTCTTTCTCTGGCTTGGAGATAAATCCACGATAAAATCCATAGAGATTTCCTCCCAGGGGTGAGAGGGACTGGCCACTGGCTGGAGCAACCCTTGAGGCTTACCAACCTTCCGTTTGGAGCCAGCGCACACAGGGCAGGATGCAACATAGTCTTTAACATCACGCCTTAGTGTTGGCCACCAGAATTGGCGTCTGACCAAATGGAGTGTTTTCACAAACCCAAAATGCCCAGTCAGCTTGTCATCATGGGAACAGAGCAAAATGTCTTTTCGCAAAGCATTAGGCACATAAAGACGATCGTGCTTCCAAGCGAAATCACAGTCAAAAGTAACACTGTGTAAATTTGCTTGCAACCAAGTGTCAGATTTCAATTGGGAAAGAAACTGTTGTTGCAAGTCTGAGGAAATTGGCAAGTGTCCCGGACGGGGTGAAAGTGAAGCGTCGGGTTGCTGTGCGCAAGTCTGGCTGCGAGTCACAGCTGCCAGACTCAATTGCGGCTCCGTCCACAGTGTGCCTACTACATCAGGCACAGTACTGGAAACTTGGGGTCTGCGGGAAAGTGCATCAGCCAGAAAGTTTTTCTTTCCCAGAATAAATTTTAATTTGAAGTCAAACCGGGTGAAGAATTGAGCCCATCTGATTTGTCTTGGGTTGAGCTTACGAGGTGCACTGAGCGCTTCGAGGTTCTTGTGATCAGTCCAAACCTCGAAAGGGTGGGTAGCGCCCTCCAACAAGTGGCACTAGGTGTCTAAAGCAGCCTTAACAGCAAAAGCCTCTTTCTCCCAAACATGCCACCGTCTTTCTGTTTCAGAGAATTTGCGGGATAGGTAAGCACAAGGCTTCAAACATCCCGACTCATCTGCTTGTAGCAGGAGCGCTCCAATGGAGAAATCAGAGGCATCCACTTGCACCACAAATGGTTTGTTAGGATCGGGATGCTGTAGAATAGGTTCATCTGTGAATAGCTGTTTGAGCTTTTCAAAGGCCACCTGGCATGCGGGCGTCCATTCGAGCAACGCCCCTGGATTTTTTGCCCTCCGTGTGTCCCCCTGCCCCTTTGTTTTGAGTAACTCAGTGAGGGGCAGCGCTATCTCCACAAACCCCTGGATGAACTGCCGATAGTAGTTCGCGAATCTGAGGAAACTTTGGAGCTGCCTACGCGTGCGTGGCGGCTTCCATGCCAAAATGGCTTCAACCTTAGCTGGATCCATTTCAATACCTTTGTCTGAAATTCTATAGCCCAAATAGTCAATTTGAGATTTATGAAAAGCACATTTGGACAATTTAGCATACAGTTCAGCCTTTCTCAGCTTGCTGAGCACTTGTCTGAGCAGTGCTACATGTTCTTCCATGGTTTCAGTATAAATTAACACATCATCCAAATACACCAAGACCCCCTTGAATAAATGGTCATGCAAGACCTCATTAATTAATTGCATAAAGACCCCAGGTGCTCCCGCCAACCCAAAAGGTAATACTTTATACTGGAAAGATCCCAGAGGGCAATTGAAGGCGGTTTTCCATTCATCCCCCTCCCGAATGCGAATCCGGAAATATGCCTCTCTCAGGTCTAACTTGGAGAATATTTTCCCCCTCGCCAGATGTGCTAACATGTCTTTGATTAATGGTACGGGATATTTATTTAATATTGATACTGCGTTCAATCCACGGAAATCTGTACAGAGTCTCAAAGTTCCATCTTTGGTCTAAAGAGCACAGGAGCCCCTACTGGGGAGCTGGCTGGTTCAATGAAACCTCTAGCTAGATTTTTGTCAACAAACTCCCGTAGCGTTGCCAGCTCCTTTTGGGACATAGGATAGATTTTTGGCTTCGGCAGTTTCACATCAGGAATAAACTCTATAGCACAGTCAGTTTTTCGGTGCGGTGGCAGCCGATCAGCCTCCTTTTCACCAAACACATCTGCAAAATCCTGGTATTGTACTGGTAGCCCGTCTAGCGGACCATTGAGGAAATGCGGAGTTGCCACTGCCACCCTCCCCACTGTCCCATCGTCCGTATCATCCCCCTCAGGGGCTTTGTAGAACCCATCTGCAAATGTCACAGTTCTGTGCACCCAATTTATATGGGGGTTTTGTTGGACAAACCAAGGCATCCTCAAAATGACAAACGGACCCCCCACAGGCGCCACCACAAAAGGCAGTTTCTCCCAGTGACTGCCCATCTGCAACGCCACCAACCCTGTGGAAAGAGTCACAGGCGACCCTCCCGCTGTAGATCCATCCAATTGCGTGAAGATCATAGGACGTTTCAAAGGGAACTTGGGTAACTCTAACGCAGCCACCACATCAGGGTGCATCAAACACCTAGAACACCCCGAATCAATCATCGCCCACAATTCCACCATTCACCGTGAAGGGTGGGGGTCTCGCTGCTTCTGGTCACTCAGCCCTTGGCACGGCCCCTAGCGAGCACCTCCTCGCCGAAGGGGACCTCGAAATTGTCACCCTCGGGCCCCTCTCCTCTCCTCGGCGCCTGGTCCTGCTTCTCCCTCTGGGGGATATTAGGGGTGATGGTGGGGTGGAATGCCTGTGGTGGGACCCTTCCCTTCCTCTTTCAGGCGAACCCCAGCCCATTGACATTTTTTTCAGCATGAATTCGACCGAGTCTAACTTTGACTCCAACACCTTTATACGGTCAGGGGTGGGTGATCCCTCGGGCGCCTCTTGTCTGACCACCTTAGGTGACAGCGGGTACCGCCGCTTCCAGGAGGCTTGAGTCGCCCTAGTGACCGAGTCTTCATCCCAGGTGATGTAGTCACCAGCCGAAGTACTGGTCATTTCTGGTGCTTTTTGACGTCCCTCCTTCTCCTTTGGGTTGGGGTCGGGTTCTGCCTGACCCTCTGGAGCGTCGCTGCAGGGTACCTTCCCCGCTCTCACCACCGTGGCGTCCGGTTCCCCTTCACTCGATGCCTCGCTCTCCATCTCTTGCAATCTCGGTTCGCTCATCGCTAGCGCTCCCCTTCACAGACGGATCTGGATAGGGGCTAGCGGAATAAGTTTTTTAGATTCCCAGCTTTATGTAAGGGTTGCCTATTCTAACAGACTCAGTCTCACAAGCAGGTGCTTAAGGAAAACTGGTTTATTGAAAGAATAGTGTGCAAATACAAAGAAAGCTGGGAATGAGCAAAAGCGCGCCAAATACAAACTAAAAACCCTCGCTTCAAACCCGATCCCGCCCTAGCTCCCACTTAGCAACCACCCCCTCCCAGGTGTTGGCAACCATCACATATCGGCCTGAGAAAGTAACCTTGGACACATGCAATAACCCAAACATACATTCCTCAGTTACAGTAAGGAGATTACAGCCTGGCAGGGGCTGAAAATCTCCTCCCAGCAAACGTGAGACACGGATCAGGAAATTGACATGGGAAACGTTACAATGTATTCAGTACATTGGAACGATGAACATGACACTTGCACTGCAAAGAAATTGCTTTGCAATGATTTCAGAAACTGGAACTGGCTTTGCTTCAGTTTCAGATAAACAGCCAGAGAGTCAGGAGAAAAAAAAAACTCTCAGAGTTTTTTGCCATGGTTCTATCACAATTGGTTCTAAACCAGTGGAAAGCCTCTGTGTATTGGTACCCATCAAATAAAACAAATAAATGTTTGAAAACAGTGGTAGCATGACAAAAAAGAAGCATCAAGGAAGAGGCATAGAAAGACTGAAAAGAAAAGATAGTGTCTTGGTTTATAACCGGTTACAAAATGAATGCTAATATATCTCCTGAACTGTTCACTTTAATTTGTAGGTGGAGGGTTTCCTGAAAAACATATCTAATACATATGGCTAGACTAAAACAAATGCTTTTCTCAGCTTTTTCAGATGTTGTAGTTGCTGCTTTGTGTTACTGCTGTGGTTTGTTGTTGCAAGGGTGCATTGAAAACATGCAACCCTTCACCTGCAATCTAAAACTGGCTTTTCAGCTTGTGGAAATTAAGAAAGAGTGAAACAGTATTTACTTTTTAAAAAATAACTAAATAGAATGGTTCAAAATATCAGGCATAAAAGGAAACACTAAAGAAAGATGGTCAAGAAAAAGACTGACAAATACAGGACTGTAGTTGGAAAGTTCTTGTACGTGATGCTGCTGCAACAGTCAGAATCCTGTTTAGGAAAGTGAGTGCTCCAACCAAAGGGGACTGGATTGGAATCAAGAAGGTGGAGCAGATACCTAAAGGCCATTATGAACTTAGCTCTGAGATTTCCAGGGAACAGCAATCCAAAGTCCATTAAGAGTCTATATAGCAAGGCTCTTGATACAGTCTCTTGATACACATGTGATGCTGATACATACCCTGCTTTGGTGGATCATAGACGATAGATGATTGTTCGTGGCTTGCCCAACTTGCCCTACTGTGATGGTCCTGATCCTTTTTGCTATTAATTCAGAGACTTCCAGTACAACCCATCAAAGGAAATAAAGTAGTCCTTTATTAATACAAGTGATCAATGCAAGTGCAAAGACTAGACTGGAAAACCCCACACAAAGGGGTAGTTATTGTCCTAACAGCCAGGAACCACGCTGAGACAAGGAACAGGTTTCTAGTGTTTTATTGCTGCTACATAACAGGAAATCCTAACAAACTGAAGAAGCGTGGGAAAAACCCAGACATATCAACCCCAAAGGTTAAGGCGGGCCCGATCTGTGTCTCTTGGAATGGTTACCTAATTCCTCAGTGCTACGCATGCGCTTTACAGCCTGGATGGGAGCCCCCTGCTCGCCATCCTTACTCATGACAGTTATATCTTCCACTTCCACACCAGCCCCCACCCCCGCCACTTTGCTCTCACAGCTTCTCTTCCTCCCAGTTACAAATCCTTCAGTCCCAAGTTGTTAGAGCCCCTTGAGCTGGCCTTGGTGTCAAGCTGTTCAAATAAATGACCCTAATCCACATTCCTAACTGCTATTTCAAAGCATTCCTAAGGACCCTGCAGGCATCCTAAACTAATTACTGCATTGCCCATTACACACTGGTAAGATATCCCATCCTGACACCTACCCCATAAAGGAGCAGCTGTTGACTTGTTTACTTATGATCTGTCCTGTCTTCTGTCCAGCCTGTGTCCTTGCAGTGTACTAGGGGCTGCTGTTCCCTGGAAATCTCAGAGCTAAGTTCATAATGGCCATTAGGTATCTGCTCCACCTTCTTGATTCCAATCCAGTCCCCTTTGGTTGGAATACTCACTTTCCTAAACAGGATTCTGACTGTTGCAGCAGCATCACGTACAAGAGCTTTCCAACTACAGTCCTGCATTTGTCAGTCTTTGACCTTGTTGGCTTCAGTCAGCAAAACAAGCATTGATTGATTGATTATGTAACATCAAGTTGTTTTCAACTCCTAGTAATGACGTAGATAGATTTTCTCCATGGTGTTTTTTCAGGTCTCCCAACGGTGCACTCATCACTACTGTAACTGAGTCCATCCACCTTGCTGCTGGTTGTCCTCTTCTCTTTATTTTCTTTCTTTCCACCTCTCACAGCATTAGAGCCTTCTCCGGAGAGCTAGGTCTTTGCACGTGTCTGAAATATGTAGGGTAATTTGAGCCTGGTCATTTGTGCTTAACAACCTAAGAGACGGCTTTATACATGGACTTCACCAGATGGACAACACCGAAATCAGATTGATTACATCCGTTGCAGCCAAAGGTGGCGGACATCTGTACAGTCGGTAAAAACAAGACCTGGAGCTGACTGTAGTTCTGATCATGAACTTCTTATTGCACAATTTAGGATCAGACTAAAGAGACCCACAGATCAGCTAGATATGAGCTCACTAATATTCCTAAGGAATATGCAGTGGAGGTGAAGAATAGATTTAAGGGACTGGACTTAGTAGATAGGGTCCCGGAAGAACTATGGATAGAAGTTTGCAGCATTGTTCAGGAGGCGGCAACAAAATACATCCCAAAGAAAGAGAAAACCAAGAAGGCAAAATGGCTGTCTGCTGAGACACTAGAAGTAGCCCAAGAAAGAAGGAAAGCAAAAGGCAACAGTGATAGGGGGAGATATGCCCAATTAAATGCAAAATTCCAGAGGTTAGCCAGAAGAGATAAGGAATTATTTTTAAACAAGCAATGCGCGGAAGTGGAAGAAGACAATAGAATAGGAAGGACAAGAGACCTCTTCCAGAAAATTAGAAACATTGGAGGTAAATTCCAGGCCAAAATGGGTATGATCAAAAACAAAGATGGCAAGGACCTAGCAGAAGAAGAAGAGATCAAGAAAAGGTGGCAAGAATATACAGAAGACCTGTATAGGAAGGATAACAATATCGGGGATAGCTCTGACGGTGTGGTCAGTGAGCTAGAGCCAGACATCCTGAAGAGTGAGGTTGAGTGGGCCTTAAGAAGCATTGCTAATAACAAGGCAGCAGGAGATGATGGCATCCCAGCTGAACTGTTCAAAATCTTGCAAGATGATGCTGTCAAGGTAATGCATGCTATATGCCAGCAAATTTGGAAAACACAAGAATGGCCATCAGATTGGAAAAAATCAACTTATATCCCCATACCAAAAAAGGGAAACACTAAAGAATGTTCAAACTATCGAACAGTGGCACTCATTTCACATGCCAGTAAGGTAATGCTCAAGATCCTGCAAGGTAGACTTCAGCAGTTCATGGAGCGAGAATTGCCAGATGTACAAGCTGGGTTTAGAAAAGGCAGAGGAACTCGGGACCAAATTGCCAATATCCGCTGGATCATGGAAAAAGCCAGGGAGTTTCAGAAAAACATCTATTTCTGTTTTATTGACTATTCTAAAGCCTTTGACTGTGTGGACCATAACAAATTGTGGCAAGTTCTTAGTGGTATGGGGATACCAAGTCAACTTGTATGCCTCCTGAAGAATCTGTATAACGACCAAGTAGCAACAGTAAGAACAGACCACGGAACAACGGACTGGTTTAAGATTGGGAAAGGAGTACGGCAGGGCTGTATCCTCTCACCCTACCTATTCAACTTGTATGCAGAACACATCATGCGACAAGCTGGCCTTGAGGAATCCAAGGCTGGAGTTAAAATCTCTGGAAGAAACATTAACACTCTCAGATATGCAGATGATACCACTTTGATGGCTGAAAGTGAAGAGGAACTGAGGAGCCTTATGATGAAGGTGAAAGAAGAAAGTGCAAAAGCTGGCTTGCAGCTAAACCTCAAAAAAACCAAGATTATGGCAACCAGCTTGATTGATAACTGGCAAATAGAGGGAGAAAACGTAGAAGCAGTGAAAGACTTTGTATTTCTAGGTGCGAAGATTACTGCAGATGCTGACTGCAGTCAGGAAATCAGAAGACGCTTAATCCTTGGGAGAAGAGCAATGACCAATCTTGATAAAATAGTTAAGAGCAGAGACATCACACTGACAACAAAGGCCCGCATAGTTAAAGCAATGGTGTTCCCTGTAGTAACATATGGCTGCGAGAGCTGGACCATAAGGAAGGCTGAGCGAAGGAAGATCGATGCTTTTGAACTGTGGTGTCGGAGGAAAATTCTGAGAGTGCCTTGGACTGCAAGAAGATCAAACCAGTCCATCCTCCAGGAAATAAAGCCAGACTGCTCACTTGAAGGAATGGTATTAAAGGCAAAACTGAAATACTTTGGCCACATAATGAGAAGACAGGATACCCTGGAGAAGATGCTGATGCTAGGGAGAGTGGAAGGCAAAAGGAAGAGGGGCCGACCAAGGGCAAGATGGATGGATGATATTCTAGAGGTGACGGACTCGTCCCTGGGGGAGCTGGGGGTGTTGACGACCGACAGGAAGCTCTGGCGTGGGCTGGTCCATGAAGTCACGAAGAGTCGGAAGCGACTAAACGAATAAACAACACATTTGTGCTTAAGCACTGAAGAAGATCCTTTATCGCCTGTCTTTGGCTGAGGAGGTAATTCCCATCCTTCTTTCTTTCTGTGTGAATGGTATGCTTCCTACCTTTTTCACTTTGATTTATTTCTTGAGATTCTTTAGAATTTATTATTGTTCTGATCTTGCTAGAAGATAATTATATCATCCATATAAGTTAGGATGTATTCTGTTGCTTTTACAGTAAATCTGGAGTAAAGACAGGGGTCAGCAATACCTTACATGAAGACTTGCTTGATGAGCCTCTGGTACAACTTTTTTACTTTTTACTATCTGCTTGCTTCAGATAGGAGATACCCATCAAAAGCTTGCACACTAGATCCTGGTTCCTCAAACCTGGGTGGCTTCTTCATATAGATGTTTTCTTAGATTTCTCCAGGCAAGAATTATATCAAAACATTCTACTTGTGTGTTTCTTGTTCCTGTTATACTAAGCAGTGTCCTTGATTACAGGTGCAGAAATTTTATCATAATCCCTATCATACCTATGAGTGTAAACCTTGGCCGCCAGTCTGGCTTGATGGCACCTTGAAAACCCATTTGCATCCTATGGTTTTCTTCATTGTTTTCTTCATGGTAAGTTTTCATGTGTCATTCTTATGGAGCCCTCCAATCTCTTCCTCTGAAGTCTTTGTCTTAAGTGGCTGATATCCTTTCAACGTTCTTCCATGTGGAGGTTAAAGTTTATGATCTTAAAATAAATTAATTCCACAAAAGTGCTTTTTTTCATTTTTATTGGACCTCTGAGAATGTTTAGAAAGGGCTGGTTGTCAATTTCATTATGGTGGAACTGTAAAATGATGGAGGAAATACTTATACATATGAGATCGGCTCTCATTATAATCCTGTTTCAGTTTAAAGGTAAAGGTAAAGGTTTCCCTTGACGTAAAGTCCAGTCGTGTCCGACTCTAGGGGGCGGTGCTCATCTCCGTTTCTAAGCCTTGGAGCCGGCGTTGTCCCTAAGGACCCGTCCGTGGTCATGTGGCCGGCATGACTCACGGAACGCCGTTACCAATTAATCTACTCACATTTGCATGTTTTCGAACTGCTTGGTGTGCAGGAGCTGGGACGAGCAACGGGAGCTCACCCCGCCGTGCGGTTTCGAACCGCCGACCTTCCGATCGGCAGCTCAGCGGTTTAACCCGCAGCGCCACCGCGTCCTTTGTTTCAGTTTAATATCCATAAAATTGTTAATATGCTTTTGAGAAGTAATGTGATTTAAAGATATCACCATATCCAAAATGTCAAATAAATCAATGTACAGGTAGTCCTCGCTTAATGACAACAATTGGGACCAGCAACTCCATTGCTAAGTGACACAGTTGTTAAGGAGACATCATGTGAACATGACAAATTTAGGACCTCACTTCCACCATGGTCATTAAGCAAATCGCCCACAGTTGTTAAGAGAGACATCATGTGGCTGGGACTTGCAATTTTACTGCCAGCTTCTCCATTGACTCTGCTTGTTGGAAGCCGGCTGTGAAGCACAAATGGCAATCACATGACCGTGGGATGCTACAACGGTCGTAATGCACACTGGTTGCAAAGTGCCCGATCTCGATCACATGACTGTGAGATTTTATAGATTTATAGATATATTATAGATTATTTATAGATTGTTACTATAATTGAAAGTGAGTGACATCTTCCCCATTGGTTTAAAAGAAGCTTGGGATGCAGATTTAGGAAAACAAATGGAAGAGACAAAGTGTTTGCCACTTTGAACTCAAGCAGCTAAGTAGGGAGGTGGTTGTGCAGCAAGGAGGTTAGTACTGTACACAAGCAGCAGTCGCTTCTGGCTCCTACAGCCAGCATTCACAAACAGGGTTCCCACTTGGCAATCTGTGGAGCAGTATCCATGAAGGCTAGTAGGGTTTCTCAGATGACTATAGCCACACCTCCACCCTGACCCAGTTTGTGGCTGGTTCCACATGCGAAACCTGGCTGGGCACATCTCCAAAAGGGGACACACCCCCAACCAAGCCAAGTTTTGGTGATGCAAACAAGGTCAGCCCTCTCATCCACAATTAGATCATGCATGAAGTCAACTTTATTACAGACTGCTTTATTAAACAGCAACAGCCTAAAGCCAGGGTGTCTGGGGCTCTGGTTACCATGCCTTGTAGCACAGAACAGAGGGCTGAACACTGTGGTTGCCTTCCACAAGTGCAGACCACCCCCAGTTTCCCACTGCATCTCCCTCTTTCTACAAATCTGCCCCCAAAATGTATAAATCTCAGTTTCAGGGACAGAGTGTTCCAGGGAATCCCAGAATAGTTTATTTTTCTTCTGAACCCCCTATAGAGAGTAAGGAAGATGACCTCTATAGAGATAGGACAAATCCGTTACCAGAGTGACAAGGGGAAAAACATCCTTAAATCCAAAACAAGAAGAAGGTATGTGCAAATGACCTCCCTAATTCACATGAGTATGGAGGGGCAAGGGGGAAGGGAAGTAAAGCACAGTCAGACGTGCAAGATTCTGTTACTAGAGCCAATATTAATAAAAGCAATTTTAGCCTTCTTGTGGAGCTGATTTCTTGGTTTGGTCTACATAGCGGGGCTGACACCCCTTGACCCAGGCATTCCAGATACAGTTAGGTAGTTTTCCAAAAGTAAGTCTTCTGGAAGAATAAGTGATTTGCAGAGTTCCTGGCCCAGGGACAGGAAGTTGAAAGTAGCTGTCTTCTTTGAATGGGTTTCCCAACATTACAGTCCATCTACCTGGGGAAAAAAGCTGTGAGGCTGCTTAGTGCAGAACTAACTTGTTTGTGGATTCCACATTTTGTTACCCTAACTGAACTTTAGAAAATCCCAGCATGTCCTGGTTTTGAATTCTCCCTCTGTCCAACACCTACCCTTCCCCACCCCTCTGACATGATGATACTATGCCTGAAGCAGGAGGTCCACATCTTGGGGGTTCTTCTGGAGTCTTGCTAGAGTAGCAAGTGGAGATCACAGCCAAGTGGTCTTTGCCCAGCTTCAGCTGGTATACCAGTTACAACCCTACTTGGAGCAGGACACTCTTTCTCAGTGACTCACACCATCCTCATCACCACTTAGACTACTGCAACACCCTCTACATGGGGCTGCGTTTAAAGATCACCTGAAAACTGCAGTTGGTTCAGAGTGCAGCAGCCCTTGTGCTGACCAATCTTCACCAACAGGAGCACCTTACACCAGCTGTGGGCTCTGCACTGGTACCAGTGGGAATCTGGGGGCAATTTAAAATGCTCGTGCTCATCTTTAAAGCCCTGTATGACTTGGTGCCTAGTCATCTGCAGGGCCACATTTTTCCATTGGAACTGGCCTGACCAGTTCAATCGGCCTGAGAGAAACTGTTAGTGGTGTCCCACTGTAGAGAGGTGAGGGGGGTCGAGGCTCAGAGCTCTGCTTTTCAGCAGTTGCACTGGTTCTTTGAAATGGCCTCCCAGTGGACATCTGGTTGACTCCAAGCCTGACTGCCTTCTGGAAGCTGCTCATAAGAGAGCTCTTCCAGAGGGCACTGGGGCCTTGACTCCATCTTGGTTGGGTTAGTTTAGTTTGATTAATTTTATTCTATGTTTTCATTTGCTTGTGGACATTTTATTTGTATACTATTAGTTGAATGCAAATTGTTTTTTATGTAGCTTATCTGTAAACTACTGAGAATTATTATTGAAAATAACAACAACAACAACAACACTTTCAACACATTGCTTATGATTGAATAATTTTTATAAGTTGTGCATTTCTATTTGCATCAAGCCAAAGATATTTATGAAAACCGTTTGGGAGTCCTGCTCCTTCAATAGAAGTAAACCAGCTGCAAGATGATATATCCAGTCTGGGACTCAGGTTAGGCAGCTGATTTGAGAATACAATTTGAAATTTGGTAGTGCCAGTCCACCTCATTCTTTCAGGACTTGAAAAACCTTAAACTGTCTTCTATTTGACCATATAAAATTAGTTGTTTGTTTCTATTATTGCTGCTGTTTTCTAACTGGGATTGTTTTAACTTCTCCATCTTAAAATATCTGCCATTGTATTTTTTTTCTACTCTGTGAATCATTATTCTTAAATAAGTCTTTGTTTTTTGTTAAGAAAATTGCTGGGAACCTAATCAGCTTAACACAATATTGAACCCTGTTATGACTGCAGATGCTGCCTTTCTTCTTCAGGTAAATTCAGTATAGTCCTTTGAGCCTTTTTCTTGTTAACCCAATATCCTGATACCAAACCATATTGCTGTGTACGTTCCATTATTGATTCTAAAAAACCTTTTGATGAGTAATTGTATGTACAACATCATCGGCATGCATATAATTTTAATCTGCGTTCTTCATGCCACTTTGGTTCCTGAAAATTTTATTTTCTTGTCCTAAGTTCTTTGCAAAAGGTTCTAATGCCAGTAGAAATGAGAAAGGGGGGCAACCTTGCTTTTATCCCCTTCATTATAGTCCATTTTTGTGGTAAAAGTATACTTACTATTATCTTAGCTTCTTATTCTTTATAAATTATAAATTATATTTGATAAATCTTATTAAGTTATAACACATAATTGTATTGTACTATATTCTCTATATCCATGTAAGAACATTCAAACTTTCAAACATTCCAACTTTCAAGCATTCAAAAAAGAGAGCCAGTTTGGTCTAGTTAAGGCTCCAGGTTAAGGCTCCAGGCTAGAAACCAGGAAACAGTGAGTTCTAATTCTGCCTTAGGCATGAAAGCTGGCTGGGTGACTTTGGGCCAGTCCCTCTCTCTCAGCCCAACCCACCTCATAGGGTGGTTGTTGTGAGGAAAATAAGAGGAGGAAGGAGTATTAGGTATGTTCCCCACCTTGAATTATTTGTAAAAACAATAAAGGTGGGATAAAAACATCTAAAAAAAATGCATTTCCTATTCTTCAGGAAGCTATTCCAAATTATTAAAGGCTTTCTCTTTCTCCATATCAAGAAAAATCATATCACTTTCTTGTTATTTCTTGTTTATATTATCAGTAGCATTCAGGATGATATTGTCCCTCATGTCCAGTCAAATCCAGTCTGATCAGGATGTACTAAATCAATTAAAAGGTCTTGCTGTAAAAAGTTTATAATCCACATTCAACAGAGAGAGTTCTATATGACTCTGGATGAATTGGGTCATCCTCTTCTTTGTAAATCAAAGAAATAAAGGCTTCTTGCCATGAGGAAAGAAATATCTATCATGGCTGTACCTCACTCATTACTTGAGTTAAAGGTTTAATTTGGAATATCTTGTAATATATTGCAGAAAAAACATCTGGAGATTTGTTCACTTTTAATTTCTGAATTGCTTCTTTTGCTTCATCTTCTGTAGTTAATTCCTTTGTGGATCTGTAAACTTCATTGTTGTATTTAGGAATTCTATCTTCTTTGGGTTTGATGTTTGTTTTCTGTATAATAGAGAGTAATATTTAATAAACTGATTCATTGTCTCTCTGTAGCTGAAACATGACTCTTGCCATCCCAAATACAAGTAATAATTTTTTTCTCCTGTTTCTTTTTCATAGTTGATAAGCCACCAGTTTTTCTGGTTTATTATTGTTCTCAAAATATTTCTGTTTAACAAAACTCATCTTGTAAGTTGCATTTGCTTCCATTAGGTCCAACGGATTACAAATCATTTTGATTTTTTACTTTATGTCTAGACCAAGTTCTGCTTATGTCTTGATTCCAGTTGCTTCAATTCATTCAATTGCTTCAATTCATTCATCAATATGTCCTTTTGTTTCTGGTATGGCTTTCTTTCTATATGATGCCAAAATGTGATGCCAAAGAAATAAACAGTCCTCTCATAAATGCTTTGCTAGGATCTCATACTTTAAATAAAGGAACATCATGAGTTAGGTTGGTTTGGAAGAAGCTTTTTAAGTCATGTTGACACTTCAGTTTAATATCTTCTTGCAATTATTATATATAGACCATTCAACCACCATTCAATTATTATATATTGACCATTCAACCGCCATCTTTTCAATTTGGCTTGAGTGTTAGCAGCTGATATTGAAGTGTTTTCATTATTGAACTTTTTTTAAAAAATTGAATATTGCTATTAATTTCATAATTATAGTTTACTATGGATGTTTTAATACTATGTATGGTTTTTTGTTAATCTCCAGGACCTATAATTATGATTGTATACACATGGAATGAATTAACATAATAGTATTCTGTGTGGTCATGATTTAATTTATTTAATATATTTAAAAACTGATCTGTTTTCTCTATTTATTATATCTTTTTATATTTTTGTATCCTTTTCTTCTTTATTTCTGTTCATTAAAGCAAATAAACATTTTTTTTTTAAAGTTTAGCCTTGAGAAAAGATGACCAAGAAGGCATAGGTTGGAACTTTTAATACATGAAGAGAAGTAAGCTGTTGGTGTACTGTATTTTTTTTTCCTGGCTGACTGCATGTCTGATGCCCTGGTTACTAATTACTGAGGAGTTCTGTTCCCTCCTCAGCCTGTGGATCCTCTCATGTGATGTTTGCTAGGAGTGTTGGATGGTTGTGTTTTTGTTTTTGTTTGTTTTCCTGGTCAGAACAAAACACATGGGCTGGTCATGCTGGAGATACTCAGCTGCAGGTTGTTTGACTCTCATTGCAAATATAAAGTGGGAGAAAAATGAAGTGCCAGGAGTGAGAGGGGAGGAGAGACCATAAAGAGAAAATGATGGCAGGAAAAAAACCTGCCAGATGGGAAGATGATAATGGGCACTGGTGGGCTAAGTGAGTAGATGACACAGGTTGTGGTATCTCTGAGTTTGAAGCACTTTGTGATTTCCAGTGCCCACTAGCACCAAGCCTGGCCAAAGAGGAAGGGACCATTGCTGTGAGGCACTGCCAGTATTACAGAATCATAAAAGAATGTGGGATGCATGACTAAGGCAGGGATATTGGATTCCACAGATTTGTGGTCATCCACAATATGCACGTCTGTCTTGTCAATGATGACTGAGAACCAGCCTTCTGGCTAGCCTGGCTAGACATATTGTGTGAACACAGATGACTGCTATTGCCCTTTTATCCAATATTAAGCAAATTTACAAGTCACCATTCTCCAAATAGAAGCCATTTTTGGTATCACTTAGTAAACATCCAGAATTAAATTTCCACGGATAGTCTGCTCACTGATGAATGAAAATGCAGATAAGCTTGGTGTCATGCGCTGCCTACCTCTGAATAATTCTCAGACACTGGTTCTGTGGAACAGGCTCTGATTTATTCACAGCGTAGATACAGATTGGAAAAAAAGCTGAGAGTGACAGGAGCGCGCCGGTGCGGGGTTTAAATACCCCGCGCCGGACAGCGCCCCCTCACTCGCGGTTACGTCACCCCCCTTTGTCCAACACGTTGTCCTGCCGGTAGGTGAGGGGTTGCGAGGCCCCGCTGGCGTTCCGGGATCGCCCATCATCGGTTTCTCTATTCCTCCGGTGATTGCTGTCAGCTGGGCGATCTCCGTTGCGTTAGCGCTAACAGCTCGGGTGTGCCTCGCGATCCGTTTAGCCATTGTTTCTTGACCTTCAGTCTTTGTGAGTTGATGGCTACTTATCTTGAGCCCCTTCCCCTGTTTCCTTTCTATTGTCATGTGTGCCATTGCGCTGATGTCTTCAGCTCAACGGCACTCATGACATACTGCCCCCTGTCCGAATAGTGCCCCCCCCCGGTTTTCTGGTTTTTTTTTTTTTTTTTTTTCCAGGAGAGCTGTCAAAAGGAACTTTTGAAATTCCCGCCGGAGTATTTTTCGCCCCTCCCTTTGTTCCGCCCTCTACCACGTGCCTTCCTAGGGTGTGTCCTTAGTGCGCATGCCCAGGTCACCCCCTGGCGTGCGCATGCTCCGGCCACACCCTGCTAGTTTGGCTCAGTTCGGCGAGGCGAGAGGCGTGGCTGGTCGGGTGCTTATCGGTCCAGGTAGGGCCCTTCTTTTTTATTCAAAGTGCGTCGCCTTTGTTATGTGTGCTCCTGGGCGTTGCCCCAGGATGCCCCGTTGACTTGCTTGCCACTCCCCCGTGGGCCCGGGGCAGGGGGAGGGTGCTGGCGACCACTTGTTACTGCCTCGTGGGCCCGGGGCGGGGGGAGTGAGTCCCGGGGGGGGAGGTCCACCCAAGTTGCGGGCTTGGGGGGGCCCTTTCCCTTGGGGCACGGGAGGCGGGGGGGCCGCGGGGGAGGGGTTTTGCAGGTGACGGCTTGCTGGCCTTGGTTTTGGCTTGTCGGGGTATGCCCGGTGAAAAGCCCGGGTCAGGTCAGGCGCGTTAACGTTGTGCGCCGCCACCCATTCTGGGTGGGGGAAGTGTTTCCACCTGACCAAATAGTGTAAAGTTCCCCGTTGCCTGCGAGAGTCGAGTATGTCCCTTACATCAAAGTGATGTTGCCCGTCGATCATCACCGGTGAGGGCTGTGGCGTGCTTGGGTGCCATCGTGAGGTGGTTGCCGGTTTCAGGAGGCTGGTGTGGAACACCGGGTGGAGTCTCCGTAGGTTGTGTGGCAGGTCCAAGCGTATTGCCACCGGGTTCACTATTTGCGTGACTCGGAACGGCCCGATGTACTTAGGCCCCAGTTTTTTCGAGGGTTGGGGTGACTTTAGAAATTTGGTGGATAGGTAGACCATATCCCCCGCCTGGAACGTCGGTTGTTGGCGCCGGTGCTTGTCGGCCTGCTCTTTGTAGGCCGCCTGTGCATCCTTTAGCGCTGCCGTGATTATTGGCCACGATTCCGCAATCTTCCGTCCCCAGTCGCTAGCGTCCACCTGGGGTTCCGGGGGTTGTGGTAGCTCCGGTATGGGGACGAAGTCGCGCCCCGAGACTACCTCGAACGGAGTTTTCCCCGTGCTCGTGTGGACGGCGTTGTTGTATGCGACTTCGGCAAACGGGAGCGGTTCGGCCCAGTCGTCTTGATGATAGTTGGTGTATGAGCGTATGAATTGCTCTAGGGTGGCATTAAGGACCTCTGTGGCTCCGTCCGTCTGGGGGTGCCAAGCAGTGGATAGGGCCTGTTGGGTCCCCGTCAGCTTTAGGAAGGCCCGCCAGAATTTAGAGGTGAACTGTGTACCCCTGTCGGTCACCACACGTGCGGGACATCCGTGTAACCTGTACACGTGGATGAGGAAGAGTTTGGCTAGTTGTTGTGCGGACGGGACCGACGTGCAGGGGATGAAGTGGGCCTGTTTCGAGGAGTAATCCTTCACCACCCAAATGGCCGTTTTCTTCTGGCTGGGTGGGAGGTCCACTATAAAATCCATAGAGATTTCCTCCCATGGGCGGGAGGGTTCTGCCACCTGTTGTAATAGCCCCGCGGGTTTGCCTGGTGCCCGTTTGGCCCTAGCACACGTTGGGCAGGACGCTACGTATGCTTTCACGTCTCGTCTGAGCGCAGGCCACCTGAATTGACGCCTTGTTAGGTGTAGGGTCTTGAGGAACCCAAAGTGTCCCGCTTGCTTGGCGTCGTGTGCCCTATGCAAGATCGCTTGGCGTTGCGAGTCCGGGACATAGATTCTGCCTTCCCCCCATGCCAGGTCCTGTGCCATCGTTACCTTGTCGGGGTTTGCCAGGAACCAGGGGTCGGTTTTGAGGGCGGCGGCGAGGTCCGTGTGTATTCCCCCTGGTAGTTGCGGTTGGCTTCGTCTGGTTGCAGGTTGTCCCGCCGTCGGCTGCGCCGTAGAGTCGAGCTGCCTCCGAGCGCCGCTTCGGGTGGTCACGGCCATCCCCAGTTGCGAGGCGGATAGGACCGTCCCAATGGTGTCTGGGGCGGGTTCTTCGTCCTGGGGCAGTCGGGAGAGGGCGTCGGCCAGGAAGTTCTTTTTTCCCGGCATGAACTTCAGCTGGAAATTAAAGCGGCTGAAGAATTGGGCCCATCGGACCTGTTTTGGGCTAAGGCGTCTGGGCGTTCAGAGGGCCTCAAGGTTCCGGTGGTCGGTCCAGACCTCGAATGGTTGGGTGGCTCCCTCGAGTAGGTGTCGCCATGTTTCCAGCGCCGATTTTACCGCGAAGGCTTCTTTCTCCCAGACGTGCCATCGCCTTTCTGTCTCGGAAAATTTCCTCGACAGGTAGGCACATGGTTTCAGGAGTCCCGTGGGGTCCTTTTGGAGTAGGATGGCCCCCAGGGAGAAGTCTGAGGCGTCGGCTTGGACCACGAACGGCCGTTCTGGGTCCGGGTGCGCGAGGATTGGCTCCGTGGTGAACAGCGCTTTCAGCTTGTTGAATGCAGTCTGGCACGCGGGAGTCCAATTCAATACTGTGCCCGGGTTCTTGGCGCGTCGGGTGTCCCCCACCCCTTTGGTTTTGAGGAGGTCCGTTAGGGGGAGGGCTATCTCTGCGAACCCCCGGGCGAATGACCTGTAAAAATTCGCGAAGCCGAGGAAGCTCTGGAGTTGGCGTCTGTTGCGAGGGCGTTCCCAGTTCAGCACCGCCTCGACTTTTGCGGGGTCCATTTCTATGCCGTCTCCGGAGATTCGGTACCCCAGGTAGTCTAGGCGCGCTTTATGAAATTCGCACTTTGTAGGTTTGGCGTAGAGCTGTGCCCTTCTGAGCTTGTCGAGGACTTGCCTGACTAGGGTCACATGTTCTTTGTGCGTTTTCGTGTAGATGAGGACGTCATCTATGTAGACAAGGACCCCTTTGAACAGGTGTTCATGCAGTACCTCATTGATGAGCTGCATAAACACCCCGGGGGCCCCCGCGAGTCCGAACGGCAGCACTTTATACTGGAAGGCGCCTAGGGGGCAGTTGAACGCAGTCTTCCATTCGTCCCCCTCCCTGATTCGGATGCGATAGTACGCCTCGCGAAGGTCCAATTTGGAAAAGACTTTGCCCGTGGACAGGTGGGCGAGCATGTCCTTCACCAGGGGTAAGGGGTATTTGTTGGACAGGGAAGCCGCGTTTAGGCCCCGGTAGTCGGTGCAGAGCCGTAGGGTGCCGTCTTTCTTCTCCCGGAATAAGACGGGGGCTCCGACCGGTGAGCATGCTGGCTCTATGAATCCCCTGTCTAGGTTTTTATCGATGAACTCCCGGAGGGTTGCCATCTCCTTCGGGGTCATCGAGTAGATCTTTGGTCTAGGTAAGGGGACGTCGGGCAGCAGGTCGATCCGGCAATCCGTCTTGCGGTGGGGGGGTAGTTGGTCAGCTTCCGCCTCTCCGAAGACCTCGGAGAAGTCGGCGTATTGTTCCGGTAGGTCTGCTATGGTAGCGGCATTGTCCTGTGTAGTCGCCTCCGCTCGTCCCACAGTGGGGTTGGTTCTGCCCGCTGGAACTGGTGCCCGATACTCGCCGTCGCCGAATGTGAAGGTGCGGGTCGCCCAGTTGATGCGCGGGTTGTTTGTCGCGAGCCATGGCATCCCCAGGACTGCAATGGGCCGTCCGATGTGAGTGACGACGAACGATGTGCGTTCGGTGTGAGTGCCCATTTGCAGGGTGACCGGCTCGGTTTGCAGCGTAGCTGGTTTCCCTTCCGCTGTAGAGCCGTCCAGCTGGTGGAATGCCAACGGCGTGGGGAGGGGGAAGCAGCGGAGGTCGAGTTTGGCGACTAAGTCTGGGTGGATGAGGTTTTTTGAGCACCCCGAGTCCACTAGTGCCGCGGCCGTGGTGGCTCCGTTGCCGGCATAGAGTTTAATTGCCGCCATTATTACGGCGCTTTCGCCGTTCCGTCGAGGTGGTTCGCGTTGCTGTCCCACCGCCTGCCTCGCAACGCGTTTCAGGGCAGGCGGGGAGCTTTTCCCGCCGGCTGGTCTGGGTCTACATTGTCCTCTTCCCCCCAGTAGGCGTCCCAGCCTTCCTCTGGTGTCGCTGTGGCCACGGTCATTCGGCGGTGAGGGGGCGGCCCCGGGTTAAGTGGTTTGGGGCTAATTTTCGGGGTGGGTTTAGGCGCACTGGTCGGCGGTCGGTTGGCGAAGCAATCCGCCGTCTTGTGCCCTAGTTTGCCACACTTCCCGCAGGGCTCCCGATTGAATTTCTTCTTTGGGTATGTGGGGCCGGCCGTCCCCACGTGTGGTGCGGGTACCTTTTTGCAGGTATAGTTTGTGTCTTCCGTGGTTGTCATGAGGAAGGTGCGGTGCGCGTGTTCGGCTTTCCCCGCGAGGTGGATCCACCCGTGTAGCGTTTCTGGGTCGTCGCGGTAGAGGGCCCATTGGAGTACGTCGCGGTTGAGCCCCCTTTTGAACATTTCCAGCAGGGTGGTCTCGGACCAGTCGCTGACCTTCCCCGCGAGGGCTTTGAACTCCAGGGCGTAGTCCGGGACAGTGCGTGCGCCCTGTTTAAGTCTTTGGAGTGAGCTTTTCGCCCTCACTTTGGCTAGGGGGTCTTCAAAGTAGTTTTTCATCTCATTGATGAAGGCGGGGAAGTTGGCGAGGGCGGGGGAGCTGGACTCGTACAGTTGGACGTACCAGTCCGCCACCCTGTCTTGTAATTTGATCGCCACAGTGGCGATCTTCTCCGCTTCGGAGTCGTAGGAGTGTCCGTGCCTCCCCATGAACTCCCTGGCGTTCGTTATAAAGAACGACAGTTTCATGGGGTTCCCATCAAAGAAGATGGGGAAGTCCTTTGGGGCCCGGGCGTTTTGCGTGGCCCTTCCTCTCGCTTCCCAGCCTGTGGTGTCGTCCGCCTGGGCCGTCTGCTGACCTTCATCTGGCCCGTGGGGGTTCGGTGCTTCGCTCGGGGCGTGGGCCTGTGCGGGGACGTCGTTGGGCGGCGCGGGGGGCATGAGCGACTGCAGCATGGTCCGGAGTTCCTTCAGTTGGGTCCGCATGGCCGCGAGTTCAGCTCGTGCTTCCTCGTCCACGGTCCGCGCCGCCGCTGGGGCCGGTTCCGTCGGTGTGTCGGCGGGGGTGGGTTGCCGGCGGGGTTCATCCTCCCTCTGCCGTTGGTCCGCTTCCTCCGCCGTCTGCTGGGTGTCTCCATCGTCCTCCTCCATGCTGACCGCCGTTGGGCTGTCGCTCCACGCCCGTTGCTGGGGTGCGATGTGGGGCGCGGGGTCCTCCGCTGGTTTCGGAAGGTATGTTGCTCCCTCCCGCAGTCGGGTCGCCTCCGTCGCCATCTCCCCTTGGGGTTGGAGCTGAGGCTCGGGTCGGGTCGGGTGGGCGTCCATGGCTCCGGGAGTCCGCGGTGCCTCTGGCCTCGGTCGGTCCTCCTCTGCTTCTTGCCGTGCGGCTCGCCCTCCTTGTCCGTGTCGCTCCGGCTTCATCTTTCTGGTCTTCTCGCCGTCTATTCCTCCCGCGGCTCGTTGTCGTCCGGTGGGGCTCGGCGAGGCTGAGTTTATGACTCTCAGCTTTATGTCATGCGCTGCCTACCTCTGAATAATTCTCAGACACTGGTTCTGTGGAACAGGCTCTGATTTATTCACAGCGTAGATACAGATTGGAAAAAAAGCTGAGAGTGACAGGAGCGCGCCGGTGCGGGGTTTAAATACCCCGCGCCGGTCAGCGCCCCCTCACTCGCGGTTACGTCACCCCCCTTTGTCCAACACGTTGTCCTGCCGGTAGGTGAGGGGTTGCGAGGCCCCGCTGGCGTTCCGGGATCGCCCATCATCGGTTTCTCTATTCCTCCGGTGATTGCTGTCAGCTGGGCGATCTCCGTTGCGTTAGCGCTAACAGCTCGGGTGTGCCTCGCGATCCGTTTAGCCATTGTTTCTTGACCTTCAGTCTTTGTGAGTTGATGGCTACTTATCTTGAGCCCCTTCCCCTGTTTCCTTTCTATTGTCATGTGTGCCATTGCGCTGATGTCTTCAGCTCAACGGCACTCATGACACTTGGTCTGAAATCAAATGCAAAAGAGCAAATATAAAAAGAGATTAGCTGTCATCCAGACTCTCCTGAAGGCAAGTCTCAGCATGCTGGGAATTCAGCCAGCAGCAAATCATACCACTGCCTACCTCCAGGGTAGTTTCAAAATTACCTAGTCTGCAAAGTAGGTTATTGAAGTTATGTTAATGAGACAAGGGAAATGAGGATAAACACTAAAGAATGTGGATCATAAAGTTTTTTTCTATATTATTTATTTTGTTCTGTGCTATAGTATTTTAGGCAATCTTCGGAAAAACAGCCAGAGAAAAGGGTAGCTGATTGATGACACTCATAAAGATGTGACCACTGTTGGCATTATTAGCTTCATAATCCTTTAATACCATTCAGGTCTGCTTCTGAACAGCAGGTCACATGATAGCAGATGATAGAATATGTTGGGCAGACCATCATCACTGTTACTTTATTTTACTGATTTGTAGTCAAAGACCAAAAACAAACAAAAACAATTTTACACTTAACCAAAGGTTATACAGTAAAAAAATGAATTAAAAATGCAAATAAAAATCTGCTAGTAAAATAAACTATTAAGTGTTGAGCAACGCTAGGAATTGGACGGGTCTCAGATGACCTGTCTGTTAAGAAGAGTGTTCTGCTCCTGTGAGCTCCCATAAATATTAGCTAATAAAAGCATTATTAGCTCATTTCACCAAGCTCTATAAAAAAAACACATGATAAACTGATTTTCTTTCCCCCCATAGACAGCAACGAAGTCACTTGTACCCAGGAATATCATTATATTCTCCTTCTAGCAGAAAAGACAACAAAACTTCAAATCAAATGAGTCTAGGGGCTCTCCTGTGGATCAAGCAAATAGTAACTAGATTCTTGGCATGGGAGAAGGATCCTCCTTACTAACCAAGCTCTCTGACACCAAGCGAGGTCAGCTACTGAGCTGATAGGCATCAGGTTTTCATAATCTAGATCATCACCTCCATTCTATGATGATATAAAGTTACCCTGCAAAGTTAAGAAAGCCAGGGAGCTGCTACCAAAAACTAATTTGAGTTCAGAACTATAGGTAGCAAAGTCTCATGTGAGTCTGTAGATTCCATTCTCAGCAGAGAAATAGAAACACACTGGGGAACTCCCAAGAGGGCTTCTAAGAATTTAGACAGGGCAGTTTCAGAAGAACATAGATCATGACAATGACAAATCTGTGCTATGGTCACTAAAATATAATGAATGCCACTGCAATTGACATGTCACAGGACAGCATTCAAGAGTTTGTGGTCCAGGGTGGTAAGAGTCCTATGTGGTTCTTCCCAGATTGCTGATGCTTAGAAAGAAATACCCATATATTTTAAATATCTTAATTTGGTCAAAACTAAAGCCATTGGTTTTCCAGGAAAGAAGACTTTTAATTTAGGCAGACTGGGGGTTATTATTTTAATGTTCCCTTGTGTAAAACAGATTGTTCTAATAGGGGAAAACTAGAACATCAGAGATAATTGTCCTCACCCAATCCACAAACTATTATTCTAGTTTTGTAATTGCATGGAACTTCTTATATGCAGGAGAGCATTCAAACTATGATCCTCCCCTGCAGCCACAAGTGATGAAATCCCTTAGACTGTACCAGAATTGTCCCATCTGATTCCCATCTCATCCTGTTGCAGTGTAGACCTAGCCAAACCACTTAGACAGTTTTCTCTATTGCCAGCTATTGCCACTCTCCCCTGTGCTATTCAACAGTAGCAAGAACTTTTCTTAGGAGATGGTGGAATCTCCTTTGCTGAAGATGTTTATACAAAGGCTGGATGGTCATCTATCAGAGATGCTGTAATAGTGGTTTCTGTACTAGGGAGGGAGTTAGACTAGATGATCTACAGGATTCCTTCCAATCCTTCCATTCTGTGATTCTTACAGTGCTGTCTAACGGGCTTCTTTTTCACCACAGTCACATGCAAAGAGACATGGAGACCTAACTGGGGCCAGGAGCCATAGTTACTCTCTTAGGGCCAAGTGATAATAGCAATAGCGGTGGTATTCTTGTTTTTCCTAGAACTAGACACAGTCCAAAATGATGAAAAATTACACTATATGTATGGTAGGGGAAGACCGACCTTTTCCACAGCCCCATTTGTACATGAAAAGGGCAAGGGGGCAGTGTTCAACCAAGCCAGGAGCAGTGAAGATGCTGCAGCAGGAGTGATTCTGGTTTTCAGCATTTGACTGTATGACTGGAGCCTGGAGGCAGAAGAAAAATCAACCAGTGTTTAACAGCTTCTCTGGTTTCATATAGTGACCTATATGCTTTTAAACTGTAGTTAATGCAAAGTCTTAACCACAATTCAACTCTCTCTTTTAACCACAATCTTAGTGCTGCAACTGACTCAAATACCCTGCTAATCCTAACTCTGGTATTGTTTAATACAACCTTCTCCAACCTGGACTTCCTTCTGGTAGGTGGATTTCAATTTCAATTCCCAGAATTCTCCAGCCAGGTTGGCAATTGCTGAAAATTCTGGGAGTTTGCTCGCTCATATGGAGGCGCCCACGATGGGAAAGGCCAGCTTATCTATTGTAGGTTACAGTATATGATTAAAACAGCATAGTTTAGTATCATGTGTGAACTCAAGATAATTTTGTACAAATGTTTTCGTTACATTTCCTCTTTTGTGGTTTGCCTTTTCTTGTCCCATTACTAATATTTAGTTGCTACTTGCATATGCAAGCTTCTCCTTCTCATGTTTACCAAAGTCAACTTTTCTGTTATCAAAAAGAACACCCCTCAAAAGTATAATTATATTTAATGTGTTCACTATAAAGTGATCGATTCATTTTGACAAGGAACAAAAAGAAATTCTAAACAGCAGTAGATGGCCACTTAGTTTAGTGATGGTTCAGTACATGTGTGAAGTAGGTGGATGGACTAGGTGATCTTGTCCTTCCCTTCCAATTCTTACATTATATGGATTTTTGAATTAACTTTAAGCATAGTCTCTGGACACATGACCTCAAGAAGATACTACATTTCTACAGATATTGCCTCAGAACAGAACTCACTTTTACAAGCCCTGGTACAGACCCAATTCTCAATGGTAATTGTACACTGTACATGTGTCCCATAGATCTCTAATGCCCCCAAGTCTTGCCTTTATTATTTCCTTGTCAGCCTAACAAGAGGAAATATGAAAGTAACAGAATTTCATGAGGACAACACATCTAGATAGGTGACATTTGTAGGAGCCTTCTGCCCTGGCTGCACTGCTCACATGAGATAGGACACATCTTAGTTCCCTCTGTATATATAATAGTGGCAGTGTATTGTATCATCAGACAGTGACCAAGCTTCTAGTTGAACTTTATATGAAAGCAATTGAAAGCATCTCATTTTTGTGCAGCAAAATTAATACCATTAGAGAAAATAGCATATTGCCAGTGTCATCACAGCTCATTGCCCAAATCAGCTGAATATTCATTCTGGCTGATGGTTGTCAGCACACTGCTGCTTGTGTAATGTGCCTGGGTGGGAAGGCTTCACTGACAGGTCTGTTGGGGCTGTTTCCCTGCCAGCTTGTTTTGTTGCAAAACAACCAT
The DNA here is from genome assembly GCF_035149785.1 of Candoia aspera. NCBI lineage: Eukaryota > Metazoa > Chordata > Lepidosauria > Squamata > Candoiidae > Candoia > Candoia aspera. Next base: position 169,824,186 of record NC_086153.1, on the reverse strand, counting down.
GATTGTTGAGTAACAGGAGGCAGGAAATGCAATCTTCCCTGTCAAAGCAAAGGGAGAGAGTTCAAAGCATTGTATAATTGATCCTACATCTGATTTACATTCTTAAACATTGGCTCCCAAGCTGTGCTCTTTTGGAGTTTTAATGGTACATTTGGGGCTTTTTTTTTTTTTTGAATCACAGGGTTCCTTATTATGAAATACATTGTAGGAGGAGATCCATGTTAGTCTATGGGAGTAAAAAAAATCAGGAGTCCACCAGCACCCTTTCCAACTAACAAATTTAATTAAAAGTAATATGCTTTTGTGAACTGATGAAGTAAGCTGCAGCTCAGGAAAGTTTATGCCTTTTAATAAAATGGATTAGTTGGAGATTCTTACCAGACTCTTGATTTTTTTGTTACGAAAGAACACATTTAACATTTCATAACATTCACCAGTGTCTAACATGTCTAAAATGGCATGATTAGGTACATTTCAAAGTGTGAACTACTTAACACTGTAGTTAAGTAGCAATTGTTTGTCTAATAACTGTGAGAAATGAATTCTGAATGAATCCTTGAAGAGTTGCTTCAGGTCTGTGGATATTAGGAATGTGCAAGGATTGTCTAACCTGCTTTGTGGCTGGATCCTTGGCTCCAAAAGGAGCTGAACTGGCTTTGCATCAATCTGAGGAAGAGGGCCCAGCCCAGCTCCAAATTCTAGAGCATGAGTCGGAAGAAACTGAACCCTACCCTCTTATTACCAAGCCTGGGAAACATGACAAAGAAGATAATATTTTTTTTCTTCAGTTTTTCTTCCTAGCGCTTTTCCCGCAGGTGCAGGGTCTGCTTTTTTGGATTAACCAAATGTTGACCCATTGGTTGCAACAGGAATTGATGAAATTGTAATAATACAGACATGTTTAACAATACAGGATGAAATTTTTGGGAAAGTTAACACATTGTAAAGGGACGCGGTGGCGCTGCGGGTTAAACCGCGGAGCTGCTGAGCTTGCCGATTGGAAGGTCGGCGGTTCGAATCTGTTTGACGGAGTGAGCTCCCGTTGCTAGTCCCAGCTCCTGCCAACCTAGCAGTTCAAAAACATGCAAATGTGATTAGATTAATAGGTACCGCTTCGGTGGGCAGGTAACAGCGCTCCGTGTAGTCATGCTGGCCACATGACCACAGAAGTGTCTACAGACAAATGCTGGTTCTTCGGCTTTGAAACGGAGATGAGCACCGCCCCCTAAAGTCGGACACGACTGGACTTAATGTCAAGGGAAACCTTTACCTTTACTAACACATTGTAAGTGGATGAAGTGTGCCAAATTTCATACACTGTACATTATTCAAGGGCTTTTAAGCTACTCACTTTAAAAATCTGTTTTTTTAAATGCCAATAAATATTGTTTGCCATCAAAACAGGGGGGAAAGTATGATTCCATTTAAAATGGTTTAATAAAACAGCAGTGAACATTAAGCAGTGTCTCATTATAAATGTCACACAAATCAAATCAATCAGTTATTAAAATCTGGGACTTTCTGTAATGATTGCCTATCCTGATATACTCAGACTCACAAGCAGGTACTTAATGATATCTGATTTATTAAAAGAATAATATGCAAATACAGAGAAAGCTGAGAATGAATAAAAGCGCGCCAAATACAAACTAAAAACCCTCGGCTCGAAACGTAATCCCTCCCCTCGCCCAACTGCAGCAACCACCCCCCTCCCAGGTGCTGGTAACCGTTTTCCACTGATCCTGGGAAAGCAACCTTGAACACATGAGATAACCCAAACACATTCCAAACCAGCAGCCAACATATAACAACTCCCCGAAGTGGAATCCTCCTCCCTCCCGAGATCACACACGTATCAGGGAAATGACATGCGAAACATTACGATGTACCAGGAACATTGAAACGGTGAACATGACACTTTCTGGATAAGCTAAGAAGGAATTCAGTGCTTTGGTAGAGGAACAGAAGAAATTATAATATGATTGTAATTAAATAAATTACCATAACTTTCTAGGTGAGTTTTATAAGAGCTTCCTAGACTTTATTTTCATTCTTATTTAATGAAGTTTTAATTTCGGGAATTATAGGGCAAAGTAAAAACCTATTTAATGCGTAAGAAGAAAATCCAAACAAAGGTACAGGGATCTACAACCTGAGTCCCAGCAGACCTCATGTAGCCCATGAAATCATTTGTAGAGTTACCTTATTGCAATTCTGTCTTTGCTTGTATTGTATCATTCTGAAGCAGAAAAAGACACCCAACATTAAATTTATTAAGCTTGTATGCTGTGGTATATGTCTTAAAATATGATGCTCAAGTTCTTCTTAAAGCTGCAATAATTTTATTCAGTGGGGATTACTTCTAGGTAGCCTTAGAATTCCTATCTAAACACATGTATTTGTGAAACAAACTTTTCCCAGAACTCAAGCTAAAATGTAAAACTCAAAACATTGCTGGAATATAAGGAGTAAAACAGCAAAAAGAAAATTAGTCAAGAAGCTCTATGGCAGCAAAAATGTTAAGTATTAGCATTAACATAATAAAAGCCTAAGAAAACAGAAATGTCACTGGAAAGGTAATAAAATAGGCCTGACATCCCAACAGGATGCCATTGGACTTGCACCCCACAGGAGAGTGAAGGAGGTGGGGATGCAGGTGGTATTTTATTCACTCTTTTCTGATGAAGAATGTGGAAAATGAACAAATGCTACCAATGGGAACTGTTTGGATTGACTGATACAAGGACATGTTTTGAGAGGGAGTCCTGGCAAGAAATGGGATGCACCTCACAAGAACTGGAAAGAATGTTTTTGGAAGGTGCCTTGCAAGCCTAATTTAAATAGAATCCTATGGGGGAGAGAGAAAGTGTGATGCCAAGTACTGGGAAGGATGTACAGGATGTGGAGCATTTAAATGTAAGAATGAATACAAAGAGTTGTGAGACACAAAAATTTCAGCATCAGTATTAAAATCTACAGAATATGGGGAACAAACAAGAAGGACTAGAAAATGCAGGAAGGCTAATTTTATTTAGTAGGCATGACTGAAACCTGGTGGAATGAAACTCATGAGTGGAATGCAAAGCAGATGCGTACAACTTAAATGGAACAGGCCAGATGAAAAGAGAGGAGTAACATTAAGGAAGTGCATTCATATTTGAGATTAGGTGGCAGATCCTTCCGATCAAAAGGTTCACAGAACCCCTTATCGGAGTATCTTCCTTTAGTCTCTTATCACTGGGAACAGACTCCGTGTTGCCAGATGGGAGGGGGCGCTGGGTTGGAGTGTGAAGTGGATTATTATGGCAAGGAATTTATGATGTTCACATGTCAAGGCCAGTGAGAGGAGATACACCAGGGAGCCACCTGGATTGGGAAGGGGGGTGACATGCTTTATTGGGGAGTGGGGGGGAAAGTAATTATGTGAATGTAGTTTTAAATGTAGGTTTTGCGCGGGAACTTTCCATTCACAGCTTTGCTCTTGTACTGCTCATTTCGCTTCATTAAAACAGTAAAAGGAGCTTGAACTCTAGACTGTTATTGTGTGAATGCCTGAATGTGCCAGTGCTTACATTAAGCTGCGAATCCTGCATTCGGTAACTCTTCCTGGGAATCCTAACCAGTTGAGAGTTAATGAGAAAAGATGCCAAAACGTGGAAAGTCCAAGGTGAAGGAGCCATCGCTCTCCTCCAACACGAACCAGATTGTGCTGTATGCCAAAGTGGAGGAAGGAAGGATAGAGTCGGCGGACAGTTCTGGAAGCGGAGAAAGTGAAGGAGAAGCCGAGCCCAGACTGAGCACAACAGAGCTGGAGAGTGCACTCCTCACCCTTGATTTTGTGGCAGACCCCCAAACCGCAGATGTGAGAGTGGGGGACCAACAGATGGGTCCATCAACCTCAAGCTCAAAGGGGCTGGATGGGAGAGCCCCCCAACCCGTGGAAGCCCAAGTATGAGTGCTGAGCCCAGGGTCCCGTGGAACAGCATCTGAGGTAGATGGGACCCTGCAAGCAATCAGAGGGCTGGAAGCAAGGATGTCAGCCATGGAGGTGATGATGCAGCACATATCGAAAGCGGATACCCTTGTACCCGCCAGGTGAGCTCTCAACCCAGCTTTCCAGAGGGGCCTCGCCTGATTGCCACCGTTGCCATCGCACTGTGACGCCTGTCGAGGGGTTCGACTCTCCTACCTGGCGACGGAGGGGTGGTGGCCACACGGAGAGCCAGGATGGATTGATGGGGGCTCCTGTGGCAGAGGCGGTGCACACAGGGGCCCTGAAAGAAATACAAGTGAAGTTTAACAGCGACCCCCAGCAACTGTCCTTTTTTTTTGATCAACGTGTCCATTTATATGTGGGAGTTTGGGACTTGTTTTCCTATGGAATACAAGAAGGTGAGCCAGGTCGGGGCAAGGCTTTGGGGAGCCACAGCCAACTGGTATGTACAACTTCACGACGCTATGGCTCCTGAACTGAATAATTTAAAAGAATTCATGAAAGCCCTCAGGGAGAGGTTCGAAGACCCTTTAGACAAGATGAGAGCTAAATCAGCCATCCATCAACTCAGGGAAGGGGGGAAGAGTGTGGCTGAGTATGCTATGGAGTTTAAAGCCCTAGCTGGAAAAGTGATAGATTGGTCTGAGACCACCAAGATAGACTATTTCAAGGGGGGCTTGCAGCCAGAGATCCTAAGGTGGGCACTCTGCAGAGGGGATCCCCCCACATTAAAGGAATGGATCTGCCTGGCAGGGGAAGTCAAAAACACCCAGTACCAGTTCTGGAGGCAACTGAGAGTGCAAGCTGCAGGAAGAAACACTGGAGCCCTGGGTCAGTTCCTGTTCGCCCAACGGAGAAATGGAGGAGCCCAAAGACAGAACCTTGGAAGAGAGGGGGATGCTTCAAATGTGGCAAAGACTCCCATTGAGTGGCAAAGTGTCCCCGTAGAGGAATTGAGGCAACCAAGCCGGCAGGGAAGGTCACCAACCCCCACACACACACCAAGCGCAAGGGAGCTGCTGCAACCGCCCTGAGTGGGTCAACAGCATTCATGTCAACGCTCCCCTTCTAACAAAAAAGTTTCATGCAAAATATCCTCTAAAACCTTTCCCTTACTAACTACAAGCCCTCACCTTTCCCCCTCCCCATTCTTTGCATTTTGATTGTCTGTTTTTTTTAGGGGGGGCAATATGTTAGATCCCTCCAATCAAAAGGTTCACAGAACCCCTTATCGAAGCATCTTCCTTTAGTCTCTTATCACTGGGAACAGACTCCGTGTCGCCAGATGGGAGGGGTTGCTGGGATGGAGTGTGAATTGCATTATTATGGCTAGGGATTTATGGCGTTAACACATCAAGGCCAGTGAGAGGAGATACACCAGAGAGCCACCTGGATTGAGGGGGGGGGTGACATGCTTTATTGGGGAGTGGGGGGAAAAGTAATTATGTGAATGTAGTTTTAAATGTAGGTTTTGCGCAGGAACTTTCCATTCACAGCTTTGCTCTTGTACTGCTCATTTCGCTTCATTAAAACAGTAAAAGGAGCTTGAACTCTAGACTGTTATTGTGTGAATGCTTGAATGTGCCAGTGCTTACATTAGGGGTGTTAGCATGAGGATACAGTTGAGAATATAGGGAAGGGGCATCAGTACAAAGAAAGGAAAATAATAATGATGTTATTGTACATATGTGTTTTAGACCAGGGGTCCCCAAACCCCAGGCCTGTTAGGAACCGGGCCGCACAGCAGGAGTTGAGCGGTGGGCGAGCGAGCAAATTTACAGCCTGAATATTTACAACCACTCTCCATTACTTACATTACTGCCTGAGCTCCACCTCCTGTCAGAGAAAGCAAGCCCATTGGCTGCTATCTCCAAATGGTGCAAAGAAAAAGGAATGAAAGGTCAGGAAAAAGAGGAAGCGCTTGAATCATCCCGAAACCATCCCACCCCTCCCGACCCGACACCACCCCAAAGGGGTTTTTTCCCGTGCTTTGGTGTATCGCGTTGTTGTATGCGACCTCTGCAAACGGGAGTAGGTCCACCCAGTCGTTCTGGTGGTAGTTTATGTAGGAGCGGAGGAATTGCTCCAGTGTGGCATTAAGGATCTCTGTGGATCCGTCCATCTGGGGATGCCAGGAGGTTGATAGGGCTTGCTGGGTACCTATCAGTTTCAAAAAAGCCCGCCAAAACCTCGAGGTAAATTGTGTGCCCCTATCGGTCACCAAACGGGAGGGGCAGCCGTGTAGGCGGTACACGTGGACTAGGAACAGTTTCGCCAGCTGTTGGGCTGACGGGATCGAGGCGCAGGGGATGAAATGGGCTTGTTTTGAAAAGTAGTCTTTTACAACCCAAATGACCGTTTTCTTTTGGCTGGGTGGTAAGTCTACTATGAAGTCCATTGAGATTTCATCCCAAGGGCGGGAGGGTTCAGCCACGGGTTGCAGCAACCCCTGGGGTTTGCCAGCCGGTCACTTGGCCATAGTGCACACTGGGCAGAACGCCACATACATTTTGACGTCCTTCCTCAGCGAGGGCCACCAAAACTGCCTCCGAGTTAGGTATAGGGTTTTCAAGAACCCGAAGTGACCAGCCTGTTTGCTGTCATGCGATCTGTTGAGGATCGCCTGCCGTTGTGAGTCGGGTACATATAACCTTCCCTCCGCCCATGCGAGGTCCTGTGCCATAGTGACCTTGTTGGGGTTGGCGAGGAGCCAGGGGTCAGATTTTAACGCCGTTGTAAAATCTGCCCGTAACCCACCTGGCATTTGAGGTTGCCTGCATCTAGCTGCGGGTTGCGCAGTAGTTGTTTGCGAGGGGGGGCAGGTTGTCCCCGAGTGCATCCCCGGGTGACAGCTGCCATACCCAGTTGGGAATCGGAGATAGGCTCCACATCCTGGGGCAGTCGGGAGAGTGCGTCTGCTAGGAAAAATTATTTTTTCCTGGTATGAACTTCAGCTGGAAGTTGAACCGGCTGAAGAACTGAGCCCAGTGTATCTGTTTGGGGCTGAGGTGCCAGGGCGTACGGAGCACCTCGAGGTTGCGGTGGTCTGTCCAGACCTCAAAAGGGCAAGTCGTCCCTTCCAAAAGGTGACGCCAAGCCTCCAGTGCTGCTTTAACCGCAAATGCTTCCTTTTCCCACATGTGCCAGTGCCTCTCTGTCTCTGAGAATTTCCTCGAGAGATAGGCGCATGGCTTCAGGATTCCAGCAGCATCCTTTTGCAGCAGGATGGCACCTATTGAGAAGTCAGAGGCGTCCACCTGCACCACAAAAGGCCGTTCGGGGTCCGGGTGAGCTAGAATTGGCTCCGCTGTGAACAGCGCTTTTAGCCTGTCAAACGCGGTTTGACAGGCAGGAGTCCAATTAAGTACAGCCCCTGGGTTTTTGACCTTGCGCGTCTCCCTGACACCTTTGGTCTTGAGCAAATTGGTTAAGGGCAGGGCAATTTCCGTGAACCCCCTCACGAAGGACCTATAGAAGTTCGCGAACCCAAGGAAGCTTTGAAGCTGGCGCCTGGTGCGTGGGCGTTCCCAGCTCAAAACTGCCTGAACCTTCGCGGGGTCCATCTCTACACCTTTGTCAGAGATTCTGTACCCTAAGTAGTCCAAGCGTGACTTGTGGAATTCGCACTTGGACAGCTTAGCGTAGAGTTTGGCTTTCCAGAGCTTAGTGAGAACTTGCCTCATTAACCTCTCGTGTTCCCTCTGCGTCCTTGTGTAGATGAGGACATCATCCAGGTAAACCAGTACGCCCTTGAATAGGTGTTCATGCAGTACCTCGTTGATGAGTTGCATGAAGACCCCCGGGGCCCCCGCAAGACTGAATGGCAGTACCTTGTATTGGAAGGAGCCCAAGGGGCAGTTGAACGCCGTTTTCCACTCATCCCGCTCCCTGATGCAGATTCTGTAATACGCCTCACGGAGGTCGAGTTTGGAAAACACCTGTCCTTTTGACAAGTGTGCCAGCATGTCCTTTACGAGGGGTAGGGGGTATTTGTTGGATAGGGAAGCGGAATTTAATCCACCGGTAATCGGTGCAGTCTCAGAGTGCCGTCCTTCTTTTCATGAAATAGGACGGGTGCTCCAACCGGCGAGTTCGCTGGTTCTATGAAGCCCCTGGAGAGGTTTTTGTCCAAGAATTCCCGCAGCGCCGCTAATTCTCTCTGGGTCATGGGGTAGATCTTGGGCTTGGGTAATGGGACGTCTGGGAGCAGTTCAATTGTGCAGTCCGTCTTGCGGTGGGGGGGGGGGTAATTGGTCTGCCTCCTCTTCTCCAAAGACATCTGCAAAGTCCACGTATTGCTCTGGCAGTCCTTCTGGGGGGGGAGTCGTGGGTTTGGTCGACGACTTCTGCCCTCCCCACCGTCAGAGCAGATGGTTTGTCCGATGTTGGTGCCTGGTAGACCCCGTCTTTGAACTTGATGGAGCGTGTCCTCCAATCTATGTGTGGGTTGTGGCGTGCTAGCCAGGGGATCCCCAGCACTACTATGGGTTTCCCCATCTGGGTTACCACAAAGTCTATGGATTCCTTGTGGGTGCCCATTGTCAGGGTGACCTTTCCAGTCCTCTGGGTGGCCAGTCCCCCCCACCCCGCTGTAGAGCCGTTGAGTTGTTGGAATGCCAGCGGTTTAGGGAGGGGGGAGCAGGGCAGTTTTAATGCGGCGACAATGTCTGGGTGGATCAGATTTCTGGAGCATCCAGAGTCCACCAGAGCCTCGACCGCGATGGCTCTAGGGCCGTATGAGAGTTCAATTGTCCCTGCCAGGATGGAGCAATCGTCACTCACCCTGGGGTTGTTGCGCCCCTTCTTCACCACCTGCCCAGCGGCGCTGCTTAGAGCAGGTGGGGGCATTTTCCGCTGGCTGTTCTTGGGCGTCGATCGCGTCCCCTGTGAGGTAGGCGTCCGTGTCCTCATCCGGGGTTGCTAGCGCTCCTGTCAGACGTCTGGGGGGGTTGGATGGCTTGTGCAGCGTCTTCGGTGTGGGTCTGGGCGGGCAATCCGTTGTCCTGTTCTTGAAACAGTCCGCCGCTCGGTGGCCCATCTTCCCACACCTGGTATATTGCCCGTGGGCAGGCCTCCGTTGTTGGTCTGCGTGCCAGGTTGGGCCCGACTGTGGGATGGGTCCTCTTGTGCTGGGAGGGACTTTGTCATCTGTGGTTGCGAGCAGGAACGTGCGCTGAGCGTGCTCCGCTTTTCCGGCTAGGCAGATCCACCCGTGAAGGGAGGCTGGGTCATCCCTGTAGAGTGCCCATTGTAGTACCTCCCGGTTGAGGCCACACTTGAACATGTCGATCAGGGTGGCCTCAGACCATTCCGTGATTTTGCCTGCAAGGACCTTGAACTCGAGGGCGTAGTCAGCCACCGTTTTTCTTCCCTGGCGAAGCGCTTGGAGTGTGCACTTTGCCCTTTCTTTCGCCAGGGGGTCCTCAAAGTAATGCTTCAGCTCAGCTAGGAAGTCGTGGAAATTGGCCAAGGCTGGGGCTCCGGACTCGAACATCTGCACGTACCAGTCCGCAGCCCTGCCTTGGAGCTTGGTGGCCACTGCCGAGATTTTGGCTGCTTCTGTGCTGAAGTAATGGCCGTATTGGGCCATGTAGTCCCTCACATTCATGAGAAGGAAGGACAGTTTCGTGGGGTCCCCGTCAAATTGTACGGGGAAGTCTTTGGCGAACCCCCCAATTTGCGGGACCCTTACCTGTGGGTGGTGAGGGATGGCTCCCACTGGCCTGGGGCCACGAAGCCCTGCGACAGAGTCTCGTGCTTGGCCCCTTCCGCTCGGGGTTGTTGGCAGGGTGGGTAGGGTGCCCCGATCCCCTCTTGCCCCCTGTGCCACCTCAGTCTTGGAGCACTCGCCTACGATCGTTGCCAGGGACTGGAGCATGTGTTCCAGGTCTTGTACCTTGGCTTCCAGGGCCGTGACCTTGTCTGGCGTGCCCTGGTCTGCCGATGTTGGGGACTGGAGCAGGTGCTCAAGGTATCGTACCCTGGCTTCCAGGGCCGTGACCCTGTCTGGCGTGCCCTGGTCGTCCGACGTCGGTGCTGCCAGATGCTGTTCGGTCTGTAGTCTTGCGCCTTCCTGCTCGGGCGTTTGGGGGTAGTGGAGCCTCCAGGTGGAGTAGGGTGTTCCTGTCCAGGATCCTGCTCTGCCGGCCCATGTGAGGAGTTGTTGGTCCCCGACTTCATCTTCCGTTGGGGCTCTCCCGTCTGGGTTGGAGCTCCAGGTCTGGAACTGGGGTGCGGTGTGGGCAGGGAGGGTGTCCGTGTCCCATTTCAGGTGCATCGCCTCCAGCAGCTGTCGGGTCGCCTCTGCCTCTTGCGGGCCGTCCTTCACGCCTCTGGTGCAAAGTGCTGGCTCCATTGCTGTCCCCAGTTCCATTATCGCCAGTTGATCTCTCCTGCGGAAAATTTTCGTCCGGTGGAGCTTGGCGACTTTGATTTGGTGACTCTCAGCTTTATGTCAGGCTCTGCCTGCTACCCAGTAAAAACATAGATGCTAGTGTAGGCTTAGGTTCTGGTTTTATTTGAGTAACAGTATGCATGCCCTTTAAGAAAGCTGAGAGTGAGTGGAGCGCGCCGGAACGGGATTTAAATAGCCCGCGCCGGTCAGCGCTCTACCCCTTCTTACTCTGGGTGTGCCCCCGAGCCCCGTCGGTTCCGTCTTCGGTAGGTGAGGGGTCGTGGAGCCCCTCCTGTGCTCCAGGCGTTTCCTTGATTGCTTCCCTGGCCGGTGATGGTTCATTGCTGGGCGATCAGGTTCGCTATCTCTTTGACAGCTCGGGCGCGCCTCGTGGTCTGGTCTTGTCAATTGCTTTCTTTGCATCATTGTATCTTTCTCTTCCGTGCCTCCGGCTAGAGTTGATACTTTGTTGCCAGCACCTGTTGCTCTCTTTTGTTACCTAGTTGCCTTTTCCCTTAATCCGCCCGGGACCCATTTCCCTGCATTGTCATGCGAGCCATTGCGATGTCACAAGCATTGCAACGATGATCATGACAGGACGGGCCTTGGTGCCGTGGCTTGGGGCACAAGGTGGCGGTTGGGCAACCTAGTTACTGTATTTCGACGAGCCAGTGGTCTGACACAACAGCAAATTGCAAACTGTGAACTGACACAACAGTTAATTGCGAACAGTGAACTGCGAACTGCGAACTGCGACCTGATGGAAAGACCCAGGTGGGCCCTGGATTGCGGGATTGACCAACACCAATACAGAGTCCCTTGGGGAGTTCGATTACTTGCATCCAGTTGACTTTGGAACAGCGGTACTGAGACCACAACGCAATCTAAGTTCGCCATCCCTTGTTAACCATCCCAGCCTCCCTGCTGCATGGCAACCTACCTGCCTGAACTGCTAGAGGCTGTCTCCAGTTTTACGGTGGAGTTCCCCAGGCTTATGGTCTTGGGGGACTTCAATCTGCCTTCCTTGGAGCGTGCCTCAGAAGCAGCTCAGGAGTTCATGGCCACCATGGCGGCCATGGGCCTGTCTCAAATTATTCAGGAACTGCCTCGAGACAGTGGCCTCACTCCAGATCTAGTCTTCTTGTCAGAGCAGTGGCAATGTGGTCTGAGGGGAGAGTTACACCTTTCTCCTTTGTCATGGTCAGATCATGCCCTGGTGACCTTGAGATTCTCTTATGCTGCCCCCCTCCGCAGGGAGGCAGGACCCATTCGATTGGTCTGCCCCTGGTGACTGATGGACCCGGTAGGGTTTCAGAGGGAACTGGGGGTTATATCTGAGGACCTGCTGCACAGTCCGGCAGAGGCCCTGGCTGCTGCCTGGAATAGGGAGGCAGCCGGGGCCTTGGATAGGATCGCGCCTGTGCGGCCTCTCTTGTCCATTCAGACCTGACACTCCCCATAGTTTACAGAGGAGTTGAGGGTTCTGAAGAGGGTTAAGAGATGCCTACAGCACTGCTGGAGGAAGACAAAGACTGAATCTGATCGAACACAGGCTAGAGCTGCGATTAAGGTCTATCTTGTGGCGGTAAGAGCAGCGAAATGCCAATATTTCTCTGCTCTTATTGCATCCTCAGAATGCTGCCTGGTGGCCCTGTTTAAGATTACCCAGTCCCTTTTGGGGAGAGGGGATTCAGAATTCCATCTCCAGGGCCATGCTGAGGAATTTTGTGGGCATCTGCAGGATAAAATCACTTGGATTCGTTCCAAGTTGGACTCCGAGTGCGAGACAGTCTGAGAAGAGATCTAGGGAACAAACTTACCGTGTTATCTGAGAACAGTTCAATCCTGTTGAACCCGAGGAAGTGGACAGGATCCTTCAGACTATAAATTCCACCACTTGCCAGTTAGATCCATGTCCCTTCTGGCTGGTGAAAGCAGCTCGGGAGGTGACATGTGGTTGGGTCCAGGCGATGGTGAATACATCCTTGAGAAAGGAGGTGTTCCCAGCAGCCTTTAAGGAGGTGCTGGTGTACCCACTCCTCAAGAAATCATCCCTAGACCCTACCATCCTGGACAATTTTTGCCCAGCTTCCCACCTCCCCTTTTTGGGGAAGGTGGTTGAGAAAGTGGTGGCGTTACAGCTCCAGAGGATTCTGGATGAAACGGATTATCTAGACTCCTTTCAGTCAGGTTTCAGACCTGGTTATGGGACAGAAAAGGCATTGGTCGCACTTATGGATGATCTATGGCGGGAATGGGATGAAGGCAGTGCATCCATCCTCGCTCTTCTTGACCTCTCAGTGGCTTTTGATACCATCGACCATGGTATCCTTCTGGACTGACTTAGGGAGTTGGGGGCAGGCGGTGTGGTCCTGCACCGGTTTGCCTCCTTCCTCCAGAGTCGGTCTCAATTGGTGTTAATAGGGAGCGAGAGATCCACCCCGCGGCCCCTACACTGTGGGGTTCCACCGGGTTCAGTACTCTCCGCTCCTTTTTAACATCTACATGAAACCACTGGGCAAGATCATCCATCACCATGGGTTGAGGTATCATCAATATGCAGATGATACTCAATTATACATCTCCATCCCAGGTGAAATAAGTGATGCCGTCACCACCTTCTCTAGGTGCCTGGGGGCTGTGGGGGTCTGAATAGGGAACAGCAAGCTTTGACTGAACCCTGGTAAGATGGAGTGGCTGTGGATTAATGGTTCCTCGGTCTCTGGGAAATTGTCATCTTTAGTTCTGGATGGGGTTGCACTGCCCCAGACAGATCCAGTCTGTAACTTGGGGGTCCTCCTGGACTCATGACTCCTGCTTGAAAAGTAGGTGGCAGTTGTGGCCAGAAGGGCCTTTGCGCAACTTTGTGTTGTGTGCCAGTTATGCCCCTTCCTGGAATGAGAGGCTCTTCGAACAGTCACTCATGCCCTGGTTATCTCCCATATAGACTAGTGTAATGCGGTCTACATGGGGCTACCCTTGAAGAGTATCAGGAAGCTACAGCTGGTCCAGAATGCAGCCGTGTGGGTAATTTTAGATGCCCCAAGGGTGGCACGTGTAACACCTTTACTGCACGAGCTGCACTGGGTTCCAGTTTGCTTCCGGGTCCAATTGAAGGTGTTGGTTATCACCTTTAAAGCCCTACTGGCATGGGGCCAGGCTACCTGAGGGACCATCTCATCCCCATCACATCAACCTGCCCCACCCGGTCATGCAGGGAGGGCATGCTACAGATCCCACCTGTTAGAGAGTTTCATCTGGCGGGGTCACGGAAGTGTGCCTTCTCTGCAGTAGCCCCTGCCCTTTGGAACATTCTCTCCCTGGAGTTGAGGCAAGCCCCCTTGCTCCTGGACTTCCAAAAAAATTTAAAAACCTGGCTTTGTCATCATGCTTGGGGTGGGACAGAGAATAGTTCCTCTTGGGGATGGCTAGCTCCTTAGAACTGCCCTGTTCTGCTTATGGACAGAGAGAGAATTTTAACCATCTGGATTCTATTATATTTTAATACATATTTTATTGCTTATTTAGATATATAGTATAGTATTTATATTATTTTGTAGTCAAGTGTTTTTATTGTAAACCATCCAGAGTCCCTCCTTGTGGGGGAGATGGGCAGTGATAAATTTGATAAATAAATAAATAAATAAAATTAATAAATGTAGTCAAATTTGTAGAGTCAGTTGCTCAGGCCTACCTCAAAAGGCTGACCTTTGACCAATCAAGTTGCAATCAAGAGCATGTATTTTCTGCAGGGAGGTTGCCATGTTAAGAGAGTGGTAGGAAGATCCGATTTGATAATGTGAGCAAAGGAAAGGACAGTGAAAACAAAGACCATGTACTTTGCACCATGACTAAAATGACTGGAGAAACCATCAGGTAAGAAATTTCTTAGATGGTGGCAGTGGTGGTGGGGTGGCTCTTTTAAAAAACATTTAAACAGTCACATTAAAATACTTTGTTATTTCCTTGGGTTGTTCTTAAACATAAAGATGTAATGAAGGGAAGTCTTGATACTCTACACATCAAGAGTTTATAATCATAGTACATATGATTTACACGTTCATTCCATGCCTGGATCCTAGGAGATAAACTTGTTGATACAAATACTTTGTTCTGAACTTTGTGTATCAGTAATCTGAAATATGGCAGAGCATAAAGAACCTCTAAAGAATGCTTATTAGACTCCAAGAAAGGTCAGAAGATTTTGGAGAGGAAATCCATTATTTCAGCAGGCCAAAAATCAGTGACACAGTGACTAAAAAGCTAAAAATTATATCCATGGAGAATTTCCATCCTGAACATTTTCCTCCCAAAGGAAAAAAACCTGCTGTTAAATGGCTTAGATGTGAAAACTGAATTGATAGGTAAGACAGAGCCTAATGTCATATGTGTCAAATAACAGCCATTAGAATTTGTACATTTTTTGGGCCTCCCTGTTGCAAAAGAAGGTGACAATAATCCCAGCTGCCTGGTTTTGCTGATAACCACTGTCACACACTTGGTATATCATTTGAGTGTGAAAGTATTTAGTTTCCCAAGAGGAAGCTGTGGCAACAGTTATGAACACCTGTTCTGGGGTCAATTATAAATTATACATTTGGTTGGTAACAACTCTTTTGGCAATATTTACAGTAAAAAAATTGTGTTAATTTAACATGATGACACCAACTCACAGCACTCTGGGTGGTAGACTGCAGAATCCTACAAAACAGTTCCAGCTCAGTTTTGAAGATGGATACTGTCACAGTACTGACAGTTGGCCAGCATATGAAAGACAGATGTCTCTTAATAAATTGGGAGCAATACGCAAAAGCTCCATTTGATCTCATTCCACAGCAAGAATGGAGAGATTGCTATTCTTTGATTAAGATAAGAAATTGTGAGCAGAATTTTGATTTGCTGAGTCTTCCCAACCCCAATCAATATGATGGTAAGTAGTGTTTTGACAACCTGATAGAAATAAATCACAGAAGAAATGCCTTGTTGGGCTACAGGTCACATGGACAGCATGTAGCTAACCCATATCCTATCTTGAAAACTGCACTCAAAATATTTTCTTTGGCACATTTGTTTCTAAGGGCTAGCCAAAGAGAATTTGTTATAGTGACCCTTGGAAATGACTGTCAGTTTCCTGTTCTACAATCTGTTAGAAAACTTTGGAAAGCTATTTGACAGAGGATAGCAGGGGAGAATTTCTAATCCCCTAATCTATGTCTTTTTCTTAATCATCATGAGATTAAAAAAAAAATGCCAGCAAGGCCTGTTTCAGCCCAGACAAGTATTGGCCCCAGATTCCGTGATCACCACTGTGCATTCTTTCAATAGCAGCACTCTTAACATGTAAATTCAAGAGCTACATTCTTGTGATTTGGAAATAAATGATCAAATTATGGTATATAGGAGAAAATAAAAAGAAAACATGAAGCCTTTTTGTTACCACAAGGCTTTTGTAATAATAATAATAATTATTATTATTACTATGCCTCCCAGTGACTCTGGTTGGTTTTATTTTATCATGAGTTTCACAACCATGCTCCCTAATAAGCTCAGCACAGATTGTCTGTGCCACTGTATTACCCATAAACAACCATTTGTAGACAGCAATTTTGTACTTTGAGAAATCAAGCACAACACTACTATGCATTAAGCCAGACTTTGCCCCAACCCTGTCCTACACAACACGAGAAAGACTGAGCAACTGGACTTCATCCAGAACTTTTGGGTAACTGACCGGATGCCCATTAAAGATTTTAATTTAGCTAAAGAAAAGCACTCCAGCCTTTAAAGGTATGTTTGGTGGTAATATGCTGGAGGCTGACCAAATCCATTTTATTTGAGCCATTTAACAATTTTCGCTTTCCTTTATCAGCTCAGGAAGAAACAGTGTTTTGCTTCATTTTGGTTAACAGAAGCCTTTTTTCTTCTTAGATCTTGTGGGTAGGCTGTCCAGCTCTTCTTGGAACACTGTATCAGAATTAGTTGCAGCTGCTTCAAGAGTTTGCTGCAGCCAAGACAAAAGCAGGCTTCATTTTGCCTTTCTCTGTCATGAGTTTCATATTTGGAAAGTTTCATAGCATTTAGCTTTCTTGTACTCTGAGTCAGACCTTTGAGGAATCTTCTGCATGTTAACGTTTAAGGAAGAGCTTGTGGCCCTCCTGATCTTTTCCTTCTTAGAGGAGGAGGAATTTCCTCCTAGAGCAGGTAGAATCAAGATTTTGTTTTTTGGCATATTACATTTTCACTCAGATAAAAATCTAGTAATCAGAGGGATGGCAACCATAATAATGGGAAAAAAAATTCTGCAGACTGTTTCATGAAACATCTCTCCACTTTTAGAAAAAGTGTTTTGTTGCTTAGGGCTTTGATGCCACCACAGTTTTGCTCAGGTAATATATCTGTTGAGATATATTGGATTTTAAATTTCAGAGATGACCTCTATTACGATCATCTCAGCTATGTCAAGTATGGCTGTCCTCTGGTAGGGGATAGCCTTAGTAGATACTTCCGAAGGGCCATACTGTAGTCAGATAGCTCTGGGTGGGAGGCAATAGCAACAGACTGCAAAGTAATGAAGTCAGAATCTTATGTATCCAGAAGTGATGTTTTCATACTTCAGGCCAGCCTGGAAGCAAAACAAAGCAAAACAAACAAACAAACAAAAAACAATTCCCTAAACAATAGGATACAGGAATGGGGACATTTAAATCTACCAAAAGATAGCCCAGGGGTGTCGGGGGGGAAGGGAAGGGACCAGAGTGGCAGCTGTGACCGCCCAATCAAAGCTCTGTCCCTTTACACATGAATCAATGTCACATGCCTGTACAAAAGGGTGGGGCTTTGAACATGCGACCATGCCCACCATCTTGGCTCCTCTGAGGTAGCCATATGATTTAAATGTGGCATCATGGAAAGTTTTAGTGAAATGTTAATTTCCATGGAATATTTGGCTAGCCAGAAATACAGTCTAATTTTTCTCTGGGATTTTTAAAAAACGGGCCTAGTGCTCTGTCAAAAAGGAGCCTATAAATGATCAGACCAGCTCTTAGGAAAGCATCAGCCAGGTATTGCCCAAGGAGATGGCTCTTTGTGCCAGGCGTCTGGTTTCTCCTGCAGAGGGCAATGCTGAGCAACCCAAAAGAAGGGGTGGGGAGCTGAGCCTGCAGAAGCCCAAAGTGGTGAATAGGAGCCGGGGGTATCCCAGTTCTGACTGTGTACCAATTCCAGGGTCAATGTTCAGGGTAAAATGTGTGTGGGGAGAAGAGGGAAAACACTACTATGAAACCAGAACTGCTAAACATAGCTTTAACCTGTTTCAGCTGCCGGTTAGGGATGAGGTAAAAGTAAGGTCACAGACAGCTTCTGCAGCTGTCAGTTTCTACTGTGGCTCCTCTTTTTTTTCAGTGATTAAACTTCCCTGTTATCAGCTAAGCAAGGCCCCTCTCCATTCCTGATCCAACAGCTATTCCCTGTGACCATCTCTGTAACGTTTTTGATTTGAGGCAGATGCTTTTTATAATAAAAAAAATTCACACCTCTTTGTTGTGTCTAATTATATAACATTAGGTAAATAATTGTGACTGATTCTTTGTTTCTGTTTCTCACATCTTCATTTTTTAAAAAATGTGTGGCATACCTGTGAATAGTATCACTTTGATGTATTCTAATGAAGAGATGGTTGTAGCTCTTTTCTACTTGTAAATTTTGTATGAGCCAAGAAGTATCTGTTCAATACCTTCTGACAATATGGATGGCATGAAACCAGGGAATATTTTATTTATTTAAAGAACTTATATGGCCACCTGTTGCACACAGTGATCCTAGGTGGCTCACACCAGCCAATAAAAAAAAATATAAAAACAGATCATCCCCTTCTCACCAGGTGCCAGACCACCCATACTGTGGACCCTGACTCAGCCCCTTCCTAGCCCCGTGCCAAGGTTTTCATGGCCTTCTGGAAGGCTAAAAAGGTGGGGTGGGGGCTGGATCTCAGGTGAGAGGCTGTCACCAAGGGCTGGGGCAGCTACAGAGAAGAAACAGCTCCAACGTCCCACCAATGACAGCATTTGCGGGAAGGGACCTGGAGTGCAGTTTTTTCCTATTTCCATAGGGCATACATTGTTCAGACCCCTCATTCTTTCCAAGAGAATTTTCATTTGCCTTGTCCACACTTCATATGCAAAGCTTCTTGTTTGGCATTTAATCAAGGCTTAATATAAGTTTCGGATATAAAAGGATTACACACGCACATGTTGCAGCAACTGCCATTCTTTTTAAACCATTTGTACTGGTCACACCTCCTGTCATATCTGTGCATTCAGAGTTGCTCATGATTTGGTTTAGCTGTTGGAAGACTTGCGATTTTTCAGACTAATTGATTTAATTAATATAAAGGCTGAATGACCTCATATGACTCTGGGCGGCTTACATTTTAAAAGCAATTAAAAATAAGGAAAAATAGTATAGATATCCAGAAGATGACAGAAACCAAACAAAATAACAGGTAACAACCTACAGAGGCTAAGCAGCCACCCTACCCCAAGGCCTGGGAGAACAGCTACATTTTCAAAGATTTTCAGAACATCATGGGCAGGGGGTGGGTGGCATACAAAGTTCTGGGAGATACTGTTCCTGTGGGCAGGCCACAATGGAGAAGACACATTTCCTAGGCCTGTAAGATGATATTGTTTAATTATAAATAGTTTTCCCAGTATTTCTAAATCTTCAAGTTGCTTTAAACTTACTGAATCACAAGCATAGCACATAGCACTTACAAAGGGCAAATATAGCTGATGTGGGCTGTTCCCTAATTGGTCTAAAGATTAATGGAACACAGTCTACAAAAAACATCAGAACGGTATGTACCGTCCACCTTCCCTTAAGCTCTCAGCAACCAGTAAAGCTTTTTAATACCTCTAGTGGACAGAAAATGAAGTGCAGTCATTTCCTGTCTCCAGAAACTTTCAACAATAGAATTCAGTAATAATTTAATTGCAAATCTTTTCAAGAAAGAAAAAGCACACCATAATGTTTACAACCTTCTTTAAAGAAAGGGAAACGTGCTCATCTTGCTGGGCACTACTATGGATGCTGAGAAAAAAATGAGTCTTTTTGATAAACGTGCTTACTAAAAGTTGAGCTCGAAAGAACACAGACAGATAGCCCAGAACTGTGGAGCTAATATTAGGAAAGCAAAAGTTCAGAAAGAGTTTTATTTATTACATAGATTTAATGAAAGTCTGACTCCATCTGATTCTATGTACTCTACATAATAAAAGAAGTCAGAACAACAAATATGATGCTATGATATGCGTCCAGAAAAGACATATGAAGCAACATAAAAAAATAGTACAAGGGCTCACCCACCACTTTGCCCCAAGGCCTGGGAAAACAGCTAGGTTTTCATGCCTTTTGGAACATCACAGGATGGGAGCTATACAGATCTTTGGGGGAATGCCATTCCAAGGGCAAGTGCTGCAACACAGGAGGCACACTTCTGAGGCCCCAGTTGGTGACACTGTTTAATTGAGGGGACCTGAAGTGCACCCCTCTGACAGATATTACTGGACAAGCAGACACTATCAGAGATAGGTAGTCCCCCAATAGCCAAGCCCTATGCCGTGATGTGCTTTATAATGATAACCAGCTCCTTGAATTGCAGCCAGTGCAGCTCATGGAGAAGTGGTGTCACACTGAAGTCAAAGTTAGCAAATGTGTTCCACAAGAAAATTGTGAAGAGAAGGATGAAGGGGCAAAACTGAAGCTCAACACTGATGGAAACATGGACAGGAAATATTTCTTGACTTTGAATGAGTTTAAATCTCCCAGGACCAAATGAATTGCATCTAGAGAACTGAAAGAAATAGCTGTTGCTGTGGCTGAATTCTTAGATACTTCCTTTCAAAAATCCTGGAGAACTAGTGCAATGCCAGATAACTGGAGGACAGCAACTACTGCCTCTATCTTCAAAAAGGGGCAGGCAGGGCGGGGGGGTGAATGAAGATCTAATAAAGTCAAACTAGTCAGTTTGATACCTGGGAAGAAAATTTGAAAACAGTGTGGTAATTACCAAAAGTCTGCATGGATTTGTCAAGAACAAATCTGGCCAGATTAATTGTATTCTTTGATAAAATAGCAGAAATCCTATTGACATCATAAATCTTCAATTCAGCAATGCATTTGACAAATTATTCCATGACATGCTGATAAGTAATCTAGTTAAGTGTGGGCTGGATGGCAGGACAATTAATAGATACATATGTACTAGAATTGAAAATCGTTCTCAAAGAATCCTAATCAATGGTTCCTCATCAAATTGGAGAGAATTATTAAGAGGTTGCCACAAGATCCTTTCCTGTACCTGTAGTATTTTTTTTTTAAATTAATGACTTAGATGAGGAGATAGAGGGAATACTTATCCGATTTGAAGTTGATATAAAACTGAATGAGCTAGCTAGTACCTTAAAAGACAGAAAAAAGGTCAAAACAATCTTGGTAAATTGGAGGAATGGGCCAAAAGTAACAGAATGACATTTAATAGAGTCAGAATCAGATGTACAGGTATAGGATGGAAGACATCCCCAAGCTTGGATAATGGTACTTCTGAAACACAATTTTAGGGTGCATCAACAGAAGTATAATTTTCAAATTATAGGAAGTACTAATTACTCTCTAGTCTGCATTGGTCATACCACACCTTGAATACTGTGCCCAGTTCTGGATATTACATTTTAAAAAGTATATTTGAACAGGTTCAAGAAAGGACAGCAAAGATGACCAAAAGATTAGAAACTAAGACCAGTGAAGAAAGATAAAAGGAACTGGTTGTATTCAACCTTGAGAAATGTTGTCTGGGATGTAAATAACTCCTCTTTGTTCTTGCTAAGCTAGGGAGCTAAATCACCAACACATGCTCTACTTTGCTATTTGGTCTGGATGCATATGCAACATCTAAAACTCCTGAAGTACTATTAGCAAGGAAATATGTTTTGGATGATTGAAAATCCAGTGTTCTTTTCCTAGACAATTAAAAAGTATTAGTAAGGGGGATATTGATTATTTGCATAAACTTTGGAACAAAAAGTTGGCATAACTCATATTAACAAATCAAGGGTTCAGAATCTTAAAAATATTAAGTATGTTTTTATTAACTTTAGGTGTAATTAAATCCAAAATAAATTTTTATTCATGTGTATTGGCCACCTTAGAGGATGCGTAGAAAGTCCTGCCTGTCAGTTTCATTGTGCTAAAGTATAAAATTCTAGAGGAAATACTTAAACATATTATATGTGCTTGTCCTGTTGTAATCCCATTTTGGTTTAATATCCATACATTTGTTAATGTCTTAAGAAGCAGAATGAGGTTTAAAGATGCCAACATGTCAGCCCTTTGAGGTAGGCCGGGTCAGGAAACAGATGGTGCAAAGACTTCAGGAACTCTGTTGCTGGGGGTATAACAACAGAACATTGAAAACATGATAGAATTTCCCTCTGCTCCCTCTTATACTAAAAAGACTCAAGATGGGAATATCTTGAGTTTCCTTCTCATTCCCTCTTCCTTCCCAGGGCTAAGTGGATATTTACCTAATACTTCTAGCATTTTTTTCTTCAAGATTAATTTAATACTTTTTTACACAACCCAGTGTTATATTACAAACCAAAAATCTTGAATTCATCAATGTATGAAGAGTTTGGGATTTACCAAGCAATGGAGCACTGCAAAGAAATTATTCTGCTATGATTCAAAGATAGTGCCACACCAAATGAACACAGACACAAGGACTGTATTTGTTTTTCCCCATACAAAACTGTTTTATTGTACAAAATTAAACTCCTCTCTTGTTCTACTATCTTCCTATTACTGGAAGTTTTCAACTATTTCTATTCTTATTTAATCTATTAATTTCTATCTCTCTGTTCTATTTCCATGTTCCTATTCCTATGTTTGTAGCACTATGTTTTATTTATTTCTCAGCTGTTTAAATCTTTCCTTTTCCTTTTATGTCTTTCCTTTCCACCCAGGTCTTCAGCTCTTGTAGCCAGTCTCAGTCCATTTGCCCCTGAAAACCCTTTTCACTCCTTTATGGACTTGCAAATGGGCTATTCTGTCCCCATCCCTGCCCCGTCCTCTGTTTCTGGAGCTGGCTTGTGGAGTGCTGCCCTGGCGGGGCTGCTGCACGCAGCGGGCTTGGCTCACTTGGCAGTCTGCAGGCTTGCCTGGGTTTGCAGACTCTGGTCGGGCCCTCTTCCTCCCCCGTCTTTCAGCCCAGCCTCTCTGCGGCCTTGCAGCTCCGAGAACCGAAATTTTCTCTTGCTGTCTGCGGACGGCTGCTGAGGTGCTTGCCTGGCGTTGGCGTTTTTCTTCCCGCGTCTCTGCTGTCCTCTGGGCTTGACTCTTTTCCTCGACACAGCCTCCCCCGTGCTTGTGTTCAGCTCCATCTTAATAAAACAAACTCTCCAACTGGGGGGGAGGGGTCTGTTTTAACCCTCCTTCCCAGGGAGCACCAAGACTCTGGATCTGAGGGAGAAATTTGCCTTCAGTCCAGGGCGTGACTTCACTCTTCCACAAAATAGTAAATTTTTACCCTCTTTTTTATCCCCCCGTTTTGGAATTTTTTTTTAATTTCTGTAAAAGAAAGCAAATATATATTTTTAAACCAGAAAACGCTGCTTAAGAAAAGATAGTTGAGGGAATTTATATATATAATTAATTAATTAATAATTAATATCGGAAAGGATGTCACACTGAAGGTCAGGCCTGCTGTACCTCTTTCCAGAATGCAGGACACAGAATAATGGACTTTAGTTACAGAAAGACAGATTCTGATGGAATGTTAGGAAAAAATAAATTCTACATCCCTTTTTAACACTATGATTCCGAGAGTGTATGAATGCAAAGAAAAAGAAGAAAGTTGTTATCTGTTGTCAAAACCAAATCTACCTCTCATAGAGCTTGTTTTTTTTCCCATTTGGGTGGTTTATAATATTTTTGCAATCGGCCTGGAGTAATTGGTCAGAATTTAAAATGTCAGCCAACTGTGTGCTCGCATTTATTGACCATTTTATATAAAATTTTGCATTTACAGGTAGTCCTCGCTTAACGACCCTAATTGGGACTGGTATTTCCATTGCTAAGCAAAGTGATTAGGCAAAACATCACATGACCATGCCACTTAGCGATGGCACTGCCAGTAGTCCTGGTTGCGGTTGTTAGGCGAGGACCTCACGCTTCTCCTGCCCTTCGTGAACTGCCAGCTCTGCCCTGCTGCCTCCTCCCCAGCCAGGCCAGGCGAGCTCCCTTTGGCAGACAAAACTCCACTGACCCATCACACTCGCCTCTGCTTCAACTCCCCCGCCTATCTCCCCCCACCTCTGCCCTCTGTTGCTGCCGCAGCCTGCCCCTGCTGTCCCCGCCACCCCAGCTGACCTCAAGAGGCCTTGCACAGCACCAACAGCTGCCACCTTCACCCAGGGAGCCACTGCCTGCACCGCCACCCTGCCTCCTTCACCAGCTCTATCCCGCTGCCTCCTTCCTGGCCAGGCCTGGTGGGCTCCCTTCAGCAGATGGGACTCCACCACCCTGCTGCGCTCACCTGGATCCTGGGCCAGCAGCAGCAGAAAGACGGCGAAGGTAAGCTTGGGGTGACGGGGGCAGCAGGAGTGGGTAGCAGTGGTGGAGTGCAGGGCAACCAAAAGGGCAGAGACAGGGGGCAGATAGGTGGCTGGGGGGAGTTGAAGTGCACACCATGGTCATAAATGTGGGCCAGCTGCCAAGTGCCCAAATTTTGATCATGCAACTGTGGGGATGCTGCAACAGCCATAACTTCGAGAACTGGCTATAACTACCATTTGTTCAGCACCATCATAACTTTGAATGGTCACTGAACAAATGGTCATTAAGGAAGAACTACCTGTATAATTGATGACAGTGAGCAATTAAGAAACACATACTTATTTGTTGGGTGAAGGCTCATTATTGGTAGATTATCACTGAGCAACAAGGAAGTGTAAAATTTCCCAGCTCATTTAAAAGTTCCTGAGTGAGAATTGTGTAGTCATTAGAGCTCTGTCTGATCCAGCCCTAAAAATATGTTTCCATGGTCAATCCAGTAACAGTTGCATTTAAACTGGAGAGATCCACTTTGCTAGTAAACTGCACCATGTGAATGTATTTTAGAGCAGTGGTCCCCAACATTTTTGGCACCAGGGACCAGTTTTGTGGAAGACAATTTTTCCATGGACCGGGGGTGGGGGGTGGGGGATGGCTTTGCTCAAATTCACAAGGCACCTGTCAGGCACTAGGCCCGGTACAGAAACCAGCAGGTTCAGGCAAGGTGCTCCAGCCTGGTAACCCTTGGAGGCTTCACAGCAGCACAGATGAAGCTTCGCTCACTCCCCCCCCCCGCCACTCACCTCCTGCTGCGCGGCCCGGTTCCTAACAGGCCATGGACCAGTACTTGTTCGCGGCCCAGGGGTTAGGGACCCCTGTTTTAGAGGATGCTGCTAAAAATTTAGATGACAACTCTAAGTCATTTGGCCCTAAACTGGCATGAAACACTCCCCTTCAGATCACCTGAGCTACAGGGTACCCAGGGCCACAACTGCAGGGGGCAACAGGGGCATGTGCTCTGGGCGCCATGCTGGTGGGGTGCCAAAATGAGTGCTGGGGGGGTGCCAAAATGGGCGCAGAATCCATGTTTGCCCCAGGTGACACAGACCCTAGTTGCGGCCCTGAGGGTAGCTGCCTGTCAGTTAAGCTGTGTACAGTAGTTTTATCATTCATGTTTTAGATTTTTAATTTGCAAGTACATCTTTACCAACAATGCAGTGCAGTGTTTAAACTCAAAAGGACTGCCAGTTTAGTATAACATGTATCTATATCTTCATATATCTCATAGCACAATCAAAGCAACTATTAACCATGAATCTTCCAGCCCACTCTGCATAAACAGCTACAGATCTGAATCTAGCAAAGAACCAAGCAACAATGATCAGACTTAGTTTAAAACATTCCATGATCACAACAACAGCAACAACAAAATACGCTGTTTTGGAGACTGACTTGAGGTTTCTTTCTAATGTAGACATACTGTATAGTGCATACTTGGGTACCTACCTTCACACAGAAAGAAAAGAAAGGGGGGAGGGGGAGTTGCATTTACTGTTTTGCAACCTGAAAGTCTACAGCTGTTAATGCACACAGCTCATAATTCTGGGTTTGCAAATTCAATAAAAATAGATTTAGCATTAGCAACCTGAAAAGTTAGGCACCAGCTGTATATTGTAATAGAGACTGCACTTTGCATTTCAGCAGTCAGCTTGGCTGCTACCCTTCTGGGAGACTGCCACCTTGAGGTGACAGAATGGCTTGGGCGCTCCGATGGCAGGAGAGCAACATTGCCAGTAAATCTGAAGGGGAAAGGGCAAAGCTGTGAGAAATCTACAATGAGTGATTAGGAGGCTTCTGGTGGGAATGGAGGACTGAATGGCTGTGCTCACGGATTCAGCAGGCGGAGCAGACAATGCGGTAACTTATTTTGGGCTCAGGCACGTTCTCCTGAAGCCCAGAAACATTTTCTGGATAAAGGAGAATATTGTAGCCAGAAGATCGCAAATAGTGTTTTGCATTCCACTGGTAAGAGCCAGCTGGGAGGCTGGGACTCCATCACTTTCCAAGCCATGCTGTAGCCTTAAAGGGACACTAAGACTGGCCACCCCATTTCTAAGTCACCAATTTGTATTTTTTTTAAGTATATGGACCCCAAGAGAGGCTTTCTACAGCGAGGAGTTCTCTTGGTGCTTAACGTTATTTTTGGGATTACTTTTTAATTTTTTTTTAAGTTTTGGATTCCGTTTTCCTTCCAAACATAAAGGAGGATTGAGAGTAAACAATTGTCTTCCTGTTATTGTTTTTGTATTAAATTTGAAGATATTAGCATTTTCCTACACATTGAATCAGCAGACTTAAACCTGCAGCTTTCTGTTTTCACTTTGCCTTGAGAACAATCTGCTAATTTCACTCTCACTTTATGTAAACACACTCTGGAACTCTTCCATATCTTCAACTTTTGCTGGTTAAGCTCCTAGGGGGTGCCATAATCTACTGCGTGTGACATGGAGGATTTCAAACAGATTCTTTCTGACTTCCAACAAGATTTTAAACAGATTTCTTCTGACTTCTATCAAACTTTTATAAAAGCAAGATATCGAGGACATTGTGGAAAATATGAGATCTAAAAATGTGCCATCTGTTTGGGGATGTGGTGGATGAAATTGAGGAATTTAAGAGCGATAGAAAGGTCTTTTTTAAGAGTGAGATTGGGATTTTTATTGAGATGCTGGATGATAGTGGAGTTGTAGAAATCTAAGGGAGAGAGTGATCTGCAATCAGTAAGTAAAATTAATCTCCTGGTGGAATGCCATGAAAAGAACTGGAATCTTTGAGGGGGGCAGTTGGGCTGTTTGATTCTTTCAAGAGGAAAGCTCTGTGCACATTGTGGGGATGTGTAACTGATCTGGTTTATTTTGAAGTGGGATAAGGGTTGAAGAATGTTCATCTGACTTGCCTTAAGGATTTGATTGATGCTATTTGCCTCTAAAGATTTGGATTTACTGTTTTGAATTGGCTTTGTTTTTGGGGTTTATTAAAATTATTAAAACTGTTGTATTGAGGTTAAAGAATGTTTATCTGGTTTGCTTTAAGGATGTGATTGATGTTATTCCCTTTTAAAGATATGGAATTACTGTTTTGAATTGGCTTTGTTTTTGGGGTTAATTAAGATTGGGATTATTAAAATTGTTGTACTATTAAGTATAATAGCAGACAACATACGTGCTTTTTAACTTGATTATTATAGTAGACAGAAAGGTATAGAACAGTGGTAGGAAGGGAATAATTAAATATGTTTTATCTTTTGGAGGGGAGAAAGATGTTTAGGTTTATATGAAGTTTTTTTCTCTTTATTTTAATATAAGGGGGAGGAGTAACTGTACTTAGTGATTTTTATTATGTGTTAAAGTGGAATGATTTATAGAAATAATGTGTTTAATATAGAGTAAGCGATTGATTATGGAAATTTTTGTATATCCTTGCTGTTAAAAGTCAGAAGCCACATCTCTTTGTACATTTGAAAAAAAAATTATCTTGTGTTTCTGCACTTTAGTTTTTTTTCTTTCTTTGTAGTTTTTTATTTTTCTGTAGTTTTTATTCTTCTCTTGAAACTTAATAAAGTTTACTATAATACAACAAATGATTAGGCCAGATGGGACTGTATAGGCAAGAGGGAGACCAATCCCACTAAAGAAAAACAACCCCAAAATTAAAACCAGAAAGAGATAATGCAAACCACTTCTGCATTATTGCTGAGAAAACTGCATACACATTGATGAAATATTGCAACAAATTTGGGTTCCAGATGACAAGACTCCACGTTGAAAGGGATCTGGTTACTGGGAAGTGCTCTGAACTTCCATGAGTACATTGGAAGATGATGATGTGGCCAAACAAAACCAGCAAGGAACTCTGGTCACCAATGGTGCCAATATTAACAGAGGATTTCCTTGCTTTAAAAGGACACATACTCTCTGAACATAATAAGTGAAAAGGCTGAACCAAGGGAAACCTATAATTATTAAAGTAGAAATAAAGTATGCCAAATTAGATGTTTAGGAATAAGTGAATTTAGGTGGGCCTCAATGTGGCATTTTAACTCAGATGACTTCATGTTAAATTATTTAGAAAGGAGTAGAGTGACTGTGATACTGAAAAAGGACATCACTATATATGTGTTCAGCTATAATCCAAAAAGCAGAAATTATATCAATCAGAATTAATGGATATCCAGTAAACAGCTGTATTATACAAGTATACACACCTATTGCAAGACACAATGTTAAGAAATTCTATGACAATTGGCAAGAAGTGCTAGTTGCATCATGGACATAATAGCATTAATAGAAGAAACATTAACAATCTCAGATGTGCAGATGATACCACTTTGATGGCTGAAAGCGAGGAGGAACTGAGGAGCCTTAAGACGAAGGTGAAAGAAGAAAGTGCAAAAGCTGGGTTGCAGCTAAACCTCAAAAAAAACCAAGATTATGGCAACCAGCTTGATTGATAACTGGCAAATAGGGGGAAAAAACGTAGAGGCAGTGACAGACTTGGTATTTCTAGGAGCAAAGATTACTGCAGATGCTGACTGCCGCCAGGAAATCAGAAGAGGTTTAATTCTTGGGAGGAGAGCAATGACAAATCTCGATAAAATAGTTAAGAGCAGAGACATCATACTGACAACAAAGGTCCACATAGTTAAAGCAATGGTGTTCCCCAAAGTAACATATGGCTGTGAGAGCTGGACCATAAGGAAGGCTGAGCAAAGGAAGATAGATGCTTTTGAACTGTGGTGTTGGAGGAAAATTCTGAGAGTGCCTTGGACTGCAAGAAGATCAAACCAGTCCATACCCCAAGAAATAAAGCCAGACTGCTCACTTGAGGGAATGATATTAAAGGCAAAACTGAAGTACTTTGGCCACATAATGAGAAGATGGGATACCCTGGAAAAGATGCTGATGCTAGGGAGAGTGGAAGGCAAAAGGAAGAGGGGCCGACCAAGGGCAAGATGGATGGATGATATTCTAGAGGTGACGGACTCTACCTTGAGGAAGCTGGGGGTGGTGAAGCTCTGGTGTGGGCTGGTCCATGAAGTCACAAAGAGTCAGAAGCGACTGGACGAATAAACAACAAGAATGCAAATCATTAGAGAAATGAATTACAGAAAGATTTGGATTTGCTAAGTTCAGGGATGCAGTATATAAGTTAATACAGTTTGTTAATGGAATTCTTTGTCCAGTGCCAACAACTGGTTTAAGCAACATAAACACAGCCTTTATACATGAATGTTACCAAATGGACATCTGAATTAAATATATTACATAATAGGAAAAAAAGTGAAGTGCAATCAAATCAGAATGCAGACTATGAAAAGACCATGAATTACTGCATTACAGTAAGATTTGACCTAGAGAATATACAATCATAAAATATGACAATGTAAAGAACAGATTTAGTATATTTAACTTTTACAAAAGTGAACCTGAAGAGACCCAGGAAGAGATGAGACACTGTGAAAACTGAAGTAGGAAAAAACTCAAAAATTTCAAAGCAGAAAAGGTTCAAGTAGTTTTCAGAACAAGCTATCATGAAAAGCAAGGATGAAAATTTTGGGCCACTATACAGATGCATGATGACTGAACAGACTTCCAAGGAAGGAAAGATAGCTGGACCAAGAATGTCAACAAATAACAAGGAAAGAAAAATGAGAAATATTTTAAGATCAAACAGATCATGGGAGGATTTATAGCTAGGGTAGGAATACTCAACAATAATCACAGAAGAGATCTGATAGAGACACATGAAGTTAAAGGAAGATGGAAAGACTATACCAAAACCCTTTAAAATAGGATTATAGAACAATAGAAGCATTTGTTGAGAGTTAATATATTCAGGAACTGATTCCATTAGAAAAATAAGGTATGTCAGGCAACAGACCATCAAATAGGAAAACACACAGGCATGAAAGGACCATGGAATTATTTAAAGCTGCAGATGAGGCAGTTCAAGTGCTAAGACCTCTATGTGAACAGTTATGTAAAGAGACACTGTGGTGTAGAGATCTGAAAAGGTCTGACGGGAGATGTAAAAGAATATGCAAATTAATGAACCATTGCACCAATTCTTCATGCAATCGAAGTTTTGCTTAAGGTCTTACAGAAAAGAATAAACTCAAACTTGGAGGACAATTCCTCATGGCTGCTTTAGTGGGCATTCCTTTCCCTCCCACACAGAGGGAAATTAAAACCACCACCAGTTGCTCTCAATAATTTATGATGGGGCAGAGTTGGGAGGCTCTAGGCACTCCTTCCAGGAGATCAATAGCCCTGTGTCAACAACAAAAGAAAAAAAAACAAATCTGATCTATCAGTTGGGATGGAGCTGACATGCAGATCAACAGCTCCCTCCTGCTTCATTCTGCTCCCCATCAATATGCCCCACCAATTGATCAGATTTTTTTTTTGCCGTTAGACTTTAGGACTATCAATCTGAGATACAGCAATACAAATTATCATCATCATTCTGGCTGGCAGGCCTACTCTGTACAAGCCAGGTGTCCAGTTTCTCTTTCAGCCCAAGTCAAAATAACTTTGAGGGCAATGCCAGGTGCTCAATGTTAGTGCTAAAAAATTTAAATGTCAGTCTTCCACAAAGTCAATGGACAATATTTTGTTGTTGCTTTTAAATCCTGACTTGTCAATCGTCTTTTGACATGAGTATATTGATTGTATGAAAGGCTGACATTTATTTGAAAAAATGCCAGGAGGGATATATTTCCATCTCAAAAACAATAAAAAGACTGCAAAAGCAGATGCACAGTCTCTCTTGCAGTCATAGAGGGCACTGCCATAGAGGGCAATGCCCATAATGTCCAGTGACCAGACTGGGAAGGGGTGTGCCCGAAGCAGAAGTAGCTACTAGGAACAGGATAGATTCCTGATCCTTACCATGTCTCTGTAAGCGTTGACACTGAGTTATTGTAGATTGTTTTTATGGCAAGATGTTTTGGGAGAAGAAGGAAAACACCACTTCAACAGCGGAACAACTAAAAATTACTTCAAGCTTCCCTCCTCAGTGGGCTGGGGTGAGACAGAGACAATGTCATGTGGACATGTCCCTTAAAAATGGGTAGCAAGGCATTTTCATGCTGTGGCAAGCAAGACGTGAGGATAATGCGAGAGAAATGCTGAATCTAACAGATTTTAGAAATGGCAAAGGAACATGTGATCATAAGGTTAATGAAGAGAGCAAGAGGATACAAGAAAGAGGTTTGTTTTGTTAAATTAGTGACAACAAGGCTTTTGACTAGATCATGCCAAAATGTAGACTGTACTAAGGTCAATGAATGTGCCAAGCCATTTGTTTATTGTAAAGATTCCTCAGAGTAAACAAGCAGTTTCTGTTGGAACTGAATTGAGAGAAACAGTAGTTTTGAATGAGCAGGTAAACAAATATGCATATTGTCTCCACATCTGTTCACTTCCTAGAATGTATTTACTGTATGAAGAAAAGATTGTTACAGATTAGTAATAATATGAGACATGCAGATATACTACTTTATTAGCCAAAAGAAAGGAAGGCTTTGAAAAGCCCATTATGAAAATTAAAAGTGAAAGTGAAAATTCTGATTCAAACTTAGTGAAATTATAGTCGACTTAGTTGCTCAAGAAGGTAACACATAGTTTTGTTTTCTTAGATTCAGGAATAGATAAAAAATGGACAGGGTGCTGGTGAAGTAAAGAATTCAGAATGATGAAAGAGGAGAATAGTTACAGCAATAGTTTTTCCAGTAGTAATGTGTGGCTGTGAAAGCAGGACAATGAGAAACAGGGAGAGAAAGAGGATAGACTTCTTTGAATTGTGGATCTGGAAATGTTAATAAGAGTTTCATGGATTTCAGTCACTCCTAATAAAGACTGATTATTGCTTTGAAGTATGTTCAGCAAGCACAAACTCACAAATTTAGGGCATGTGATGTGAACGGATATGGATTAGAAAAAGTGATTATGCTTGGCAAGAGAGAATAATCAAAGACATTGTTCAAAAGTCCTTGGAAAAACTAAGAGTTACTACTGAAGACCTATCAAGATGGTGTATGTCTGTGCAGTCACTAAAAGTGAAAGCCAACTTGGTGGCAACCAAAGCTGAGTGTTGCTGAGCATAAATGTTGGACTCTGAATTTTGATAAAAGAGGTTTCCTTGACAGGAGACAGTACCAGGAAAAGGAGCTCAAGATGGGTGGGAGTTTCTACAAAAGGACATAGTAAAAATACAACTGCAAACAATTCCAATGGAGTGGGAAAATAGAAGCTAATGGCAAAAAAAGTCAGTATGGCTACCCAAACAATTTGGTGAAAATCTACATCCCAAAAGAAGACTTACAGGAAATGGGATGAGGATCGGGTCATCAATGAAGAGTACATACCAAACAAGAATACAACTTAGAACTGTATGAAAGTGTTAAGAATGCTAAAGCTCAGAATGAGCAGGGGGTGGCAAAGATTACTAAGAAAATAAAAGATGACATGTAAAAGGAAAACCAAAGAAATGGTGTATCAGCTGCTCAGTGAACAGCTAAAGGCTAAGACATAATACAATAAAGAAAAGGCACTCCTGTTCAACTCCTATTTTGGTTCTGTATTTTCCAACAAGAAAGTATTCTGCAGTGTTCTAACTGTAAAGAGCAGGATTGACGATGACAGAAACATGGTCAGGAAATACCTCATTACTCTGAATGAGTTTAAATCTCTAGTACCAGCTGAATTACATCCTAGGATCCTGAGTAATTAGCTGATTGGCTGAAGCTTTATGTACTATATTTAAAAAATTCCAGAGAATTAGTACCAGATGATTGGAGGGCCAGCCAGTCTGGCATCAACACCTGGAAAGATTCTGGAGCAGATTCACCTCAAAAACAATACCGTAGTAACTCAAAGTCCACATGGATTTGTCAAGAACAAGCCTTACAGAGTAACTGTAGTGTAAAGGGTTTCTGCTGTCCTGTGCAATCAGGATAAGCTGGGGTGATGCAGCAGTTATTACCCCATTTATTATCACCACTTTCTTTTCCTCTCTTCAACCAGGGTTAGGAGCAAGGCCAAAAGAAGGAAAATGCCTTGTTTCTTTTAACCTAAAACCACCATGTAAACTTAGTATCTGGGTAGCTGAACTGAAGAGGTCTAAGTTTTTGGAAGCAGATGAATAGATCACCAAGCCCCAAGACATAAATTGGCACCAAAAACATGTTTGAAATTGTCATGTATTAAGGCCACACAACAACAAAGAAAAACACTTGTGGGGATTAGGTGTAAAAAACAGGATTAAACTGCAAAAGTGTGTGTGAACAAAGAAAAAATGGGTATGCAGATCCATCTAAGATACTCATTGGACCTCAGAGGGAAAAAACAGCTTTGAAGGAAACTGGGCACTTGCCTCATACACAATACAACCAAACCCTAAAGCCACTGTATCTGCTTAGTCTTAACAGTCTAATATGGGTTACTTCCTGCGTCCTGGAAGATTTCACCACACAACTTAGCACTTAGATGCTTTTCTTCCCTACAGCTCCCCAAAAAACTCAAAAGAATTAAAGACTTCACCAAACTCCTCCCCCATTACTTAAAATCAAGAGGAGAGAAGCTGCTAAGGAATTCAACCCACCACCTGCCCCAGGTTTTCTTTGCTAGAGGTAGAAGGAATTGATTTACAGGTAAATTCTTGATCCATTCTGACCCAACAGGAATCTCTAAAAGCTTCCATTGCTAGAGGTGCTAGTTATAACAGTAACTATACCTTGTTTTTTCATCTGATAATTTCCCTAATAGATTGTAGGATGGACAATATGAGAATTAAGTTGATGCATAGTTGTGTTGAAAATCATACTGAAAGGACATCAATAGTTTTTCATCAGATTGGAGAGAGGTATCAATTGGGTGCCAAAAGGTTCAATACTACCCCCTCTAC
Source organism: Candoia aspera (assembly GCF_035149785.1). NCBI lineage: Eukaryota > Metazoa > Chordata > Lepidosauria > Squamata > Candoiidae > Candoia > Candoia aspera. The sequence continues at coordinate 169,790,227 of NC_086153.1, read as the reverse complement.
TCCTCAATAATTTTATTAATGATTTGAATGAAGAAGCTGAGGCAGAACCAACATTTGCAGATGACACAAAACTGGAATTGCTAATATGCTGGAAGACAGAAATAACATTCAAAATAATCTTGCTAATTTGGAAAACTGGACTGAAAGTAACATGAAATTTAACAGGGACAAGTGCAAAGTTTTCCTCTTAGGAACAAGAAATCCAATGCACAGATGCAGTTGATTGCAAATCACATTTATGTAACATGATTTCTAAATTGTATTAAGTAATCAATCCACTTTTTTCTGCTTGTGAGATTGCCCTCGATACTCAAATTCTGGGCACCACCCTTTATTGGAACAGTTTCAGAGAGCAAACAAGAGTAATCAAGACTAGAAACTAAATCCCATGAAGATAGAAGGCGCTGGGTGTTTTGTCTTATAAAGATTAGACTGGGGGGGTGTTAAAGTACTTAAAAGAATATCATACCCAAGTGGCATCAAGACCTGCTCTGTGAAGTTTCACACTAATGGAAAATTGGATTTAAAGGAAAGCAGATATATTCTATTATTTGTGTAAAATTTATACAAGCAAAAGTATTCCTTTTGTGTGATGTATATTGATATTTAAATTTTATACATTTGTGTAAGTATACTCAAATATGCATGAATACATATTTATGTGCATTTATATTTTATTCAGGTTCATATATTGTTATTTATAATACAGAATAGTTCCTGTATATTTGTGATCCCTGAAGTACATGGAACTTGCCTCAGTAATATAAGCAGCTTATACGAATATATAAAACGGTAGAATCTAAAAATAATTGCCCTCTCTCCCCCTTATTACCCACATTACTGAAACATGCCAATCATAGCTACATGACTAGCTTTACATAAAGAAAAGCCTGCATGTTGAGAACAATTGTATACCGAGATTGCATCCCAACGGTGGAACTAGGGAGTTTTGCATGGTACAAATGAGATAGAAGATACTGTTACTGCATCAAAGCCGTTTAGTCCGAGGTGACTGGTGAATTTGCTTCCAGTTTTTACACCGTCCCTTGACTAGAATTTTAGCGCGTCTAATTCACAAGGAAAACCATCAACAATCGACTGTCTCGCTCTCCTTTTCGTTCGGGACGAGTCCCCCGACGGGAGGGGATGGGTGGGGACAAATTAAATAAATAAATGCACTTTTCCGTGCCAAGCTTTCGGCGCCTCTCCTGCCCCGAAGCCACTGCAGCGACTCAACTTCCCCCCGTTCCCAGCATGCAATCGTAACCCCACCCCTTCATTCCGACTACCACCTCCTCATTTATTTCCACCCGCGAGGGGCAGAGTTTCTCTCTCGCTGCCTCTTTTCCTCCGGGCCCGTTGCCTTGCGGAGGGTCTGCAAACATGGCTACGAGGCAGCAGCTGGGTGAGTCTTTCGATAGCCATGCCTGGCATCTCGGCGCTGGGGGTTCGCTGCACTGCAAAAGTTTCGCTCTTTTACTTCCGCAGCAGCAGAACACGCCTCTCTCTGAAAGGGGAACGGAGCCCCATTGTTTTATGATTGGCTTAGCGGAGGGCTTCTTTTTACCCTGTTGCAGGCTGTGTGCTCAACTTGCCCACTAGCTGGCCTGGCAAGGTTTTAATTGAGCCCGATCCTGCCGTGTTATTCAGAAGCAAGCCGCGCGACCTGTATTGGCGCTTTCTCCCGTGTGACTAATTACAGGTTTGCATTCTCAGATCGAGGGAAAATGTTGCATAAAAGCTACAGGGGCTAGAAAATACAGTAACTGCATGGACTACTTGGTACTTACGTGTTAAAAATCAGTGTGCATAGTTAATCAGTATCCTGATAGGTTAAAAGTTTTAACCCCGCCCCGTCCAAGTTGTAAACTAAGGCCCAGTTTGAAGATCAGCCGAATCAAGCGGAGTTACGTTCTTGGATTGAATCCTTTTCAACTATTCGTAGAACGTATTTTTCTATGCATCTCCTTTGGTTCCCGATGAAAGCAATCCGGAACCATTCTCCCTGATTTCCTTTTTGCAGATATATTCGGGAAGAGCTTTCAGATATGCAGGCACACTTTGCAGTCTAAAATGTAAAGTATAACACGCTCTTCGCCATTTGATTCTCACGACTCTGAAGAGCAGATTCGCAAACTTAGACCTAAATAGTTGTCTTTCGCATTCTATTGAAGGACAGAGTACAAACCTACATATTCTTAAGAGTGGGGGAGCTATTGTCTCCCGTTGTAAGGCATCTTGGATGACTGCTTAGAATGGCAGGGGAAAAGTGTGAGAAATAAAACAAATAGGCAGTCTGGCCTGCTTACTTTTCTTTCCATTTTTTATTCAGGACTAAAAGGAACCTTTTTTTTGCAAAATAGGTACAACAATCTGCAATTGGATTAGGGTGTAGTGTTGAGAAGGGGAGGTAATTTCTCCAGCAAGATGTGTGCTGGAGATGGGGAAAAGCAACTGGGGGCAGAGTTCAGGTCAGAGAGAGAAAGTAGCACTGAATTCAAGGTTTTGTTTAAAATTCCTCCCTCTCTGTCACTGTCACTCAATCTAAAATTTGTCCCTTCCTGATGGATAGATACTGCCAGTGTAGTGGTTAAGGTGCTGGACCAGGAGTGGGGAGACCCAGGTTCTTGTCCTTCCTTGGGCACAGAAAATGGCTGGTTGACTTTGGATCAGGCACTCTCTCTCAGCCCTTAGACTAGGAAGTCAAAAAACATTTATCTACCAACCCGCACTGGAACAGCATGGTAGATTAAGGTCCATAACCTTCAATGAAGTGACCTTCATCCTGCAGGGGATTGATTCAGGCTGATAACAATATAAATATATGGACAGACTTATTTTTGTGAGATGCACTTTAAATCAAGAAAAAAAATGGAGGTGGAAAGGGTTAGGCTTCGTCTATCATCCTAGGAGGATAAAATAATAAATTTTGAAGGCCTTGTGTTAGGCTTAAATTTACCTTTTTCATCCTGGATCTGTTATGTCACATTCACAGTGCACTTCACCCACTTATCTATGGACAATACATTTTCTCAGTTTTGTCCTCTGGAATTCCTAGGAAACATGCATGAAGTTATAAACATGCATGAAATTATTTGTGAGGAGGAGCAAATTGACAAAAAGAAGAGCTATAGCAGCTGCCCCAATTATTCTCAGTTATCCCAAACAGTATACAAGTTAGAAGGAAGAAAAAATGTAAATGTCTTTGTAAAAGCTCTAAGGCTGTTTACCATCCCAATGAAGAGGGCTTATATGACAAACAACATTTCCCCTGCACCAGCGCCCCCCCCCCCCCCCCGCCAGCGCCTTCCTGATTTGGTGAATTACAACTCCAGCAGCACTGAAGATGATGGACCCTCTAGTCTAACACCTGTGGGAAATGCTGGATTGTAGAAGGTTATTGCAGAGCTGTGCTGGGGAGTGGCAGTGTTTTCACTGTAATGGTAGAAGGAAAGGGAATAATGCTCTTGGTGAATGACCAATACCTACTTAGTATGTCAGTTCATAAAAAGCAACAATCTGCTTCTTCACTGGTGATTAGCGGTTCTTAAAATCAGAACTGTAGTGAACTTAGCTGTATAACTTGTCCTGTATGAATGTGGATTTTTGCTATATACTAATACTCTCTTTTAAGAATTTGTTTTACTTTCTTTTTAGCTTTATTTAGTGTCTCAGATAAAACCGGCCTGGTGGACTTTGCAAAATGTCTGGATTCTTTGGGTTTGGCTTTGGTTGCCTCTGGAGGAACAGCAAAAGCCCTTCGGGTTGCAGGTCTGAATGTCAGGTAAAAGTTGTTCATGAGATCACATTCCACACTGAGTACCTGAAAGTAATTGATCTGACCTGGTTTTGTATTCTCTGAATTGGATTTTCGTTTCACATAGCAAACCAGGTTTGGTCCTAGATGAGCAAACTTTGTTTGTGCAACCATCCTCCTCCCTCCCCTTAATCCAACTTAATTAGTTGGTTCCTGGCTGCTTTTGGAAATTAAACTGTGAAACTCATGTGGCTCCCTGATTGTCTAGAGAGCTTCAAGAAATGAAGTAGGTTACCAGTGGCTAAAGTACTAGTGGTTTGACCAAACATATATTAGGGTGCATATATTTATTGGGGTGACAAGCCTCACTTTGTTTATTCCATTATATCATAAGTAGAGCTTTCTGACATCAGAAAGCTGGGAAATGTTATTCTGTAACTCAAAATTCTGCTGTGACAAATTTACAAGGTATTCTGATGATAAAAATTGCTCATAATGCTTCCATTGTTACAAGTCCAAATAAAATGTCCATTGCATCATCCTTTCTGGTTCTGAGAGATCAATTTTCAACATTTGCAGCAGAAATCTTCTTGATCCTTACCATTATAATTAATTTGAGCTAGGTGAGGGAGATTGATGGAAAGTTGAATGCATCTTTGCTAAAGCTGTGGTTCATATAACCCTTAAAGTAACAGTGGTAAGATTACTGCAATTAAAGAAATTTCTGGATCTAGAAAATATATAATTTAACTATCATTTAATTTTCATCCAGTGGGGAATACTTATTTTGAAGGACAATGAGGTCCTAATGGTAGTAGGCTCCCAGCCGCACAGGGCCCTGGATGAAGCAGATTATCTGGACCCTTTTCAGTCAGGGTTCAGGCTGGGATATAGTACTGAGGCAACATTGGTCATGCTGGTGGATGACTTTTGGAGGGCTCAGAATGAGGGTGGTATGTCTGTCCTTGCCCTCCTGGATCTCCTAGTGGCTTTCAATACCATTGACTCTGCTATCTTGTGAGACCGGCTCCAGGGATTGGGAGTGGGAGGCACCATTTTGCAATAGTTTTCCTTCTGTCTCTGTGGCTGGTACCAGTCAGTCATGGTGGGAGAGCAGAAGCCCAGCCCTAGGCCCCTGTTATGTGGGGTTGCTTAGGGCTCAGGTCTCTCTCCCCTCCTCTTTAACATCTATATGTAGTCGCTGGGAGAGACCATCCGACAGCATGGTGTTTGGTATCATCAACTGATATGATATCCAATTATATTTCTCTACCCCATGCTGGGCAAGTGATGCTGTTCAGGCGCTGGCTTAGTGCCTGGAGGCTGTAAAGGCCTGGATGGGGAGAAACCGGCTCTGACTCAACCTTAGCAAGATGGAGTGGTTGTAGGTCTTTGGCATCCTGTGGTCAGGAGAGTTGACATCCCTGACTCTGGGTGGGGTAACACTCCCCTGGAGAGATCTGGTGTGCAGGTTGTAGGTCGTCCTGGACTTGCAGCTCTGGCTGGAAGAGCAAATGGCAGCTGTGGCTGGGGGACCTTTGCACAAATTCATCTTGTGCACCAGTTGCGCCCATTCCTGGAACGAGAGGCCTTGCTCATAGTAACTCATGCCTTAGTCACCTTCCATTTGCTTTACTTCAACAAGCTCTACAGGAGGCTGCCTTTAAAGATCATCTGGAAGCTGAAATTGGTCCAGAATGCGGTGATACGTGCAGTTGTTTTCTGAGTGCAATTCGAGGTGCTGATTTTCACCTTTAAAGCCCTATGTGGCACAGGGCCAGATTATTAGCAGGACCGCCTCTCCGTGAGGATATCTGCCAGTACTACTAGGTTAGATAGGGTGGGCACACTCTATATCTCCTCCCTTAAATGTTGTCACCTGATGGGACCTTGGAGGTACATCTTCTAGGTGGCCACCCCAGCCTTTTGGAATAGATCCAAGGGATCCCTACTCTTTTAGCCTTCTGGAAGACTGTGAAGAAGTTTTGAGCTAGGATGGGGGTTGAGCTGGGAAGTGGTTTGGTCTGGTGCCTGGGGAGAAGGGTGGTTTTGTTTTTATCAGTTGTTGTCAGCTGCCTAGAATCATTATATGAGATAGGTGGGCATAAGTTCAATAGATAATGGTACCCTCACTGGTGTCCTTCAATATTTTTATTTAGACTTTTCACATTTTAGACTAATAATGGGTTGGTGTGGGTATCATTAATGACATCCACTTTGGAAAAAAATAAATATTAGGAGCAGCTTTAGTTCTTCAAGGCTGGACATTTTACTCTTAATTCTTCTTTAAAATTTACCTGTTTCTGTGTCCAAGCCAGCATTCTATAAACTGGATTTCACTACTTGCACTCAGCTTCTCACTCATTGAATTATAAGGCTGGCTTAGAATAAATAATTTGCTTTCAACTTCTGTCTTTCATCTGAAAAACAAAATAGGAATTCCTCACTGCAGCTTGGAAAAATCACTTTGTACATATGCTGCAAATATAAAAATTGACAATTACAAATGCATTCTGTGAAAAATTGGGAATTCCTTAAAAGCAAGGATAAGTCCAATGATTCCATCATAAACATTAATGCTAAATGATTTTTATTTCAAAGACTATTAAGCATGCTGATTACATATGCAACATGATACATCTAGACCCAAGAAATAGACTAAAGACACAACAAGAATTGCTTAATAAAGGAAGGAATCTACCATGATTAATGTATTTGCAAAAAGCTGAAAAAATGAAGATGATCTTGAAGAAGGAGGGACCCTGAGAAAAATGATGGAATTTGAAATACACAGAATCAAAATAATTTATTAGGATGTATTTACAAATTGTTACTTAAATATGACAGAGACAGAACAAATGAAAAATTGTATAAATGGATGCAAAATTTCAAAAAAACAGTAACAGTGGAACAATCTATGGAACAAATACAAATTTACACCAAGCTACAATCTGAGGGAAAATTGGTACAAAATGTTCTACAGGTGGTACAGACATGACCACAAGTATTGATAGCCCTCCACTTTTTCCCAAAGAATCCTAATCCTTATTTTCACTCTTTATATTTATTTATTAAGAGCAATGCTATATTTATATATCATATTTATACTGTATGTTTGTTGTTTTAATCGATTATTTTATTGTAAACTGCCCAGAGGGCCCTGATGGGAGGAGATGGGTGGGGACAAATTAAATAAATAAATTTGTCATGAGGTAAGTTGAAACTGATGCATGTAAATGGTATCCACCGTCTTGCTTTTGATGTATGACTTAACATATTTTTGTAAATGATAAAACAGCAATCCAGAGGCAGCAAAACTTAAGCTAGGATGCTAACCCTTGCGTTACATGAATGCTATCTGTGCTAGGTGATGTTTTGACTCCTCCCTCTCTTTTTGAACAGAGATGTTTCTGATCTTACTGGCTTTCCAGAAATGCTGGGAGGACGTGTGAAAACTCTTCATCCTGCAGTGCATGCAGGTTTGTTTGTATCAATATGTTACTCTGTTGATATTCTGTTGTGAATGAATTAGTGAGTATTTTATTATGGTCCTAGAACAGGATACAAGTAAAATACAGTTCATAACAAAGAACATGCTCTTACACAAAACTGATCCTGTAATTTGCATGGCATCTGCAAAAAGATGGATCGATTGGAGTTACAGTTAATTTGTAGCAGCCTTCCTCAGCTTGTTGCCTTTAGCTGCTTGGAGCTTTAACTCTTATCATTTCAGCCAAAATGGGGATGATGGAGGGATTCAGGGAATTGAAGTCGGGTGCATTTCAGGAACAGCCAGCTGGGGACAGTCGATCTAAAACTGCTGTTATGCAGATGGGTAACTTGTGTCACAGCTGCATCCGTTCAGACTGCAAGCTGGGCATCTGCCATAAAGGATTCTTCCATACAAGTGCATTTCTTCAACATGATAGATGCACATGACAGGAGAAGGTATTTTATCTCTTCTGTGGTACCTTGTTTCACACATCAAAGACTGAAATTAAGTCTTCTATAGAACAACTTATGATAGCATGCATTGCAGATACTGTTTCTCAGTTTATGTTTTTAATAGATGACTTCTTAGGATGTTTCGAAGCAATATTGGGATAGCTTGGGTTAGAAGAAAAGAAAACAGCCTGCCTTTCAAGAGTAAAATCTACAGGAGAACTTGATAATACTTTCTTTTTCTTCATACACCCAACTGTTTTATCTGATTTTGTTTAGTATAGGCCATTCTGCAATTCCCCACTGGCCATCTTTAGCAAGGGCTTGGAGGGCACTGGACAATCTTACACTTTCTGAGCGTCTCCTCCTTTTTCCTCCCACAAAAACTAGGCATCCTGGCTCGTGACATTCCACAAGATAAAGCTGACATGGAAAAATTGGATTTCAGCCTTGTAAGGTAAAAAGGGTAGATTGTGAGTTAATAAATAATTATGAAGTAAATCTTTGATATCAGTTGATGGAAGCTAACTTGCATAGAGATTAAAAGTTTGTTTTCAATTATAAAGTACCTCTCTTCTCTGGGTGTGCATGCGTTTGTGTGTGCACGAGTATTTTCAGAATTGATGCCTTTTTTTGTGAAAGGAACTTTCTTGTAGTTGTGCAAGAGATTGACAAATCTTGACTTCTCATCATTTATTTTGAAACACTGGCAAATATACCCTTTTGAGATTTACCTTGCTTTATTTGGATTTCAACATGTAAATCAACTTCAAACGTAAGAGAACGAAGTTTCAGGGCCAACCAGTCTTTGATGCTGAGATTTTGGTCTGTCGTTTTCCTTAATCTGCCATGACAAAACTCTTGCCCCTTTCTTTAATCAGCTATTGAAAGAAAATGATACTCAGTGAATCCAGTATTGGAATCATTTGTATTCCAAGAAACATATACAAATAAAATGCTTGGTATTAAGGTTTTAAACATGATACTATTTTAAAGTTAATACCACCTCTTAATAGCACAACATCCTTTAATAAGAATGTTCCTTTTCCAATAAAACAGCATAGTTTCAAAAAGTAATTGGGCTCAGTACTTCACTGTGTAGAGTGCATGGGTAGATGGTGTTTTATTGTATATGGTTTATTGAAGAAGAGTGGAAGAGTGAAACTAAATAAACAGTATATAAATCTGAAAGAAAACCATTTGTGAAGTTACAACTAACATTTTTGAGAAAATAAGTCAACCATAGCTACAGCTTTAATAATAAAATAAACAGTTACCAAAAATAAATATTTCAGTCTGAAATGCACAGCTCTGTTGAAAAGGTGTTAGGAATGTTCTGAATTGCTTTGCTGCCATCTAATGGCCATTTGGATATTTGTACTTGGTAGTATTCCGTGCTGCTGGCACTTGGAAGACTCACTCAAACTCTGTCAAGCTAAATCTCTGGCACCACTTCTCTCTCGGGAGCTCAGTAACACCTCCTCTCCCACTTTGCCCTGACAGAGCTTTTTAAAGTTTTTAAGTGCAAGTTTGTCAGGTACCCTGATGTGTGTCAAATGCTGGATTGCGACTGAAGACAGTCATAGGGAAAGTAGAAGCTAGAGTATGACTGCACTCAACTTTTGGTTAGTATTATCCCACATTTCAATAGGATTAAGCCCCTTAACGTTGGTGGATGAATACCATCCTATTTGGAAGTGAACTGTATCTGAGAAATTATCATTACTCGGGCTATTCCCCCAATATTTATTTTCCCTAGTTTACAAACATCCCAGAAGCAGCATATGATGGAGGCAGACCGTTGGTATGATGTAGACAAGTTCCAAAATATCCCATTAGTGAAAACTGAAGGGCTTAATAGTATCAGCAGCATGTGTTAACCAGCAGGAAACCCATGATCACAGAAGTGCTTTTACCCTGGTTTATTGCAGTGCTCTTTCTTTGGCCATACGAGATAGAAACTGTAGGAAGATCCCCATCACCAAAGCACCAGTGTCTTGAACTGCCTGAAAGCAGTTGACGGGTGATGATTCATGAGAGTCTAACTAGGCCATAGCAGGGATAAAATAACAGTTGCATTACACTGAGACATGATGAAAATTCTTGGGTCAGCAGAAAGCCAGGTGAGATTTTAGGGGGAGCACTTGTGCAAATGATAACTTACATCTTGGATTTAATTTAAAGTTACTCCATGTTTCTTTTTCTAGAGTTGTAGTTTGCAATCTCTACCCATTTGTCAAAACAGTGGCCTCCCCAAATGTAACTATCCAAGAAGCTGTTGAACAGATTGACATTGGTAAGTCAGTATGGACTGTGTATTGGCAAACACATTTTGCTTTGAGCCAGTACTTTGTGGGTGCCGTCACCTCTTAAATGAAAGCAGCCTTCACATAATGTGTTCATATATACTCCCTTCCATGGATCCTCCCACTTTTGTTGCATAATACTCTGCCAAGGATAGATTTAGAATTAATGAGTTGGAAGGGGTCATGTAGGCCACTGAGTCCTAGCCTCTGCTTAGTGAAGGAATCCAAATCAGAGCATCCCCAATATATGGCTTCAACTTGAATGCATTGAGTAAAAGGGTTCTGCTATTGATCTTTTTTCTAGCGTTTAATTGAAATCTGCCTTCCTGGAACTTGAGTCCATCATTTTGCATCCTGCACTCTGCAGCTGGGGAGCAGAGTCTTGAACTTGATCATTCCAGGAATTTGAAAAGCACTGTTCATGTCCCTCTTCACCCTTCTCTTCTCAAGGCTAAATGTTCCAGGTTCCTTCAGTCTGTCCCCATTAGTTTCCTGGGACTTTTTTTCTCCATTTGAAGATAGGCAATGTAAATTCATGCAAAGTCAAGAGATATTCAATGATCACATGTCATTCCTACGATTTCAGCTTGCTCTTTCCAACTGCCTGGTGAGACAGATATCTTCTTGTTGAATAACAGTGAACAAAAATTTAAAAGCTCTAACTTTTCTTCATTACCTGATAATATTTCACCATATTCAACTCCTTTCCTCATTAACTTCTGCTGACTACTTATTATTGTTGGAATTGACTTTGTTAATATCCAAGATACAAGTTTATGCTCAGTTTTAGCTTTCCTTGAAATCAAGAACTCGGCATTACATGATCCCTCTCCCCAATATTCTTCCTGCTGGGACTTCGTTAAGTCTTTCCTAGTAGTCAGCAAGAAGTGAAGGGTAGCTGAACCTCTTGTGCCTTCTTCCATCTTTTGAAAGAGAAAGTTATCAGCAACTTTCCTGAAAGAACTGTGTTTTGCAGAGTTTGTCTTCCAAAATACGATTTTATATTGTATTGTTTTTATTGATTGTTATTTTATTTATTTTTATTTATATATTATTCAAATTTCTGTCACTGCCCATCTCCCCCCAAAAAGGGGGACTGGGTGGTTTATGGTCTGTAAGCTGCCCAGAGTCGTCATGTACGAGATGGGCAGCAGAGAAATTTGATAAATAAGTTGTAGAAATTAAAAAGTTACTACTTTGTGCCTTTTTCAAGGATCTGACAGTAGGATGCAAAAACAATATGAGTTCCGTTGCTGCAAAATGTTTTGTATCTCATTTTTGGTTGTCAAATTCTTTGCTTGAGTATCATAAAGAGTTGTGTTCTTCTATCTTTGATCTGATAAATCCTCTCTCATCAACTGAAGTGTGACCATTCTTTTGACTTTTTCAATGCACATGCTACAAATATATGCCAGGTGGTTTCATGCAGGAGCAGAATTGTGCCACAAGCATTGCAGGTATGACTGCAGATTCCTGTATCTTCACATTTGTTATTTTAGATTCCACTAGTAGAAGGGTTTTGTTCATTCCTGTTCCCTTATCAGGTTAGCTAAAAAGTAAAGGGATTCAAACACATCTCTATAGTCCTTTGTCCTGTTTCCTCCACTCAGCCATGGATCAGTTAACCCTGCCAGTCTTGTATACCTTTCCAATCCTCTATGAAATGCTGGGGCCTCATGGACCAGGTGGTGTGTCTCTGTTGGCTTGACATAGTTCTACAGCTTCCAGTGTTACTAGCTTAGTTTTCTTTCTCTTCTATCCCTCTTCCTGGGACAGTTGTGATGACCATAGCTGTATCTTGATCAACCAGTGTTTCCTTGGCTTGGTTTGCTTTCAGAATGCTGCTCACTCTCATGAGGGGAGGGCAGAATTCCTTGTTTCATTCCTTGAATGAAAATATAGTGCAAACAAAATGAATTCTCTGGAAACTATGAAACAAATGTCCACGATAGACTTTTTAAAAAAGTTATTGTATTATTTTGAGAAGCCAGTTCAGAAATGATTGCAGATACATTGTTGTTTGGGTTCTGTTAGTAATGCATTCTTTTGGGTTATTGGAAGGCTGGCTGTAATACTTGTGCTATAAATTGTAGATGTGAAAGACAGAAAAAAAAGATTTTTATATATATAAAAATATCTGGTGTCTGAAGTGCTGTATATGATGTTTTCTGTGCTCTCTTTTATCACAGGAGGTGTTGCTTTACTGAGAGCTGCAGCAAAAAATCATGCCCGTGTGACTGTTGTTTGTGATCCTGGGGATTATACTAATGTAGCAAAGGAAATGAAAAACTTCCCTGATAAAGATACCAGTTTGGAAACTCGACGTCAGTTGGCTTTGAAGGTAAAGTGTACTTATTACAACCTAAAATGTCCATTACAACCAGAGCATTTTCATAGTTTTTAAAATACCTTGATGCTGCATCTCTGTCACACTTTTCGTAGGCCTTTACTCACACTGCTCAATACGATATGGCAATTTCTGACTACTTTAGGAAAGAGTACAGCAAAGGAGTATCTCAGCTTCCGCTGAGATACGGCATGAATCCCCATCAGACTCCTGCTCAGCTCTATACTTTGAGGCCTCAACTTCCCCTCTCAGGTAGGATGCACTCAAAATCCACTCTAAATGCACCGCAGCAGGATCATTAATAAATAACAATACTGTTCAAAGTGTTTCAAGTATAATATGTTGCTTTGTCAGGCAGGTCAGTCTCATTATTTTAATTTTGCTAATAGCTTAAACTTAAAACTGCCTGAGTTACTGAGTAACTCTCCATCACCTGATGAACTGCACCGTAGCATACTGAAGCAGCTTACTGATGGCCTGGCTAAATCTTTGTTATGTGGAGAACAGAACAAGTGGCCAGAGGACCCCCATCTTCAAAAAGGAGGGAAAGAAGGATCCCAGAGCTAAAGGCCAATTCAGTCTGACCTCAGTAACTGGGAAGATTCTAGAGCAGATCATAAAGAGCTCAGCCTGTAAGCACCTTGAAAACAAAGCATCTGATAGAATTCTCCATGACAGGGTTTCTCAACCAGGGTTCTGTGGAACCCTAGAGTTCTGTAAGAGGTCATTAGGGGTTCCCTGGGAGATCATGATTTATTTTAAAATTTTAAATTAGGGCAACTTTACATTAAACAGGTAAGTTTCATTCTTTATTTTTAGTTTAAGAACACTGTTAATGCATATATACAGGTCTACACATGAAATGAATATAATAATTTTGTAACTTCTGGCCTGTATTTGAGCCTGAATGTTCAGGGCTTCCCCGAAGCCTGAAAAATATTTTAGGGGTTCTTCCAGGGTCAAAAGGTTTGAGAAAGGCTTCTCTGTGATATTCTGATGAGCAAGTTAGGGTGTGCTGGATAGCAGATACATACATAGCTGAGTGGGAAATTGTACTCAAAAAGTGCTTATTCATCAAACTACTGTGAAATATCAGATGCAGAGCCACAAGGTTCAGTCTTGGATGCTGTACCTTTGACCATTATTAACGTAGAGAGAATGTTTATCAGACTTGGAGATGACCCAAAATTAGTTGGGGTAGCTAATGCCCTAAAAGAGAAAATGAAATTCAAGCAATCTTGAGAAGTTAGAGAAATGAACTGAAGTAACATAATGAAATTTAAGAGAGGCAAATGCAGAGGTTTTCACTTAGGGAACAGAAATCCGATGTGCAGGTATAGGATGGGGAATACGTGGCTTGGTAATAATACTTGTGAATCACATTTGATTGCGAATGGAATGTGAGTGAGCAGTGTGATGCTACTACAAAAGAAGCAAATACAATTTTATGCTACATCAACAAAACAAAGCTTTGAAATGTAAAGTTACAGGTCTATTTTTTTTTCCCTGTGTTGGTCAGACCCACCTCAAATACTGTAATCAATTCTGGGTAACAGGCTTAAAAAGAATTGAGACAAAGTAAAGCAGTGTTAGAGAAACGCAGTGGGGTTGCTCAGAGGACTAAAGACAAAGCCCTATGAAGGGAGATTGAAGTAATAGGAAATGTTTGGCCTTGAGAAGACAAGACTGAGATGGTACATGATAGCACTGAAAGATTGTCACAAAGAATCAAGGTCTGTTCTCTCTCATTCCATAGTGCAGGATACAGAAAAATGGATTTAAGTTATTGCAAGGCAGATTCTAATTGAATGTTAGCAAAAGTGTCCTAATGTAAGAGCAGTTTGACAGTAGTATTAATTACCCAGTAGTACTAATTACTAATAATGGTGGGCTTCCCTTCAGTGGATGTGTTGAAGTTATGGCTAGACAGCCATCTCTCAGGGATCCTTTGACTCGGGTTCCTGCACTGATCAAACGATTGGACTCAGTGGCCTAAGTGGCTCCTTCCAACTCCAGGGGGCTCTTCTGTGATTCTGTTTAATAAAAGCAAATGTGCTGTTGGAGGCAGGATTAGAGCTGATTCTAAAATCTGATTCCCAGCTCTTGGTAGCAGTAGAGGCAGCACAGTCTAATTGCTGATGTTGGACTGTGACTGGGTAGACACAGGTTCAGGTTCAAGTTTACTGGAAGGCTTTTTTTCAGTAAGTATCTTTAGGCTCTTCAATAAGTGTCTCTTCTGCTTCTTCTGAGTTAAGTATGAAAACTGTACTGCTTGCCCTGGGCTGCTGTAAAGAATCTTGATAACTAGACTTAGGTTTCACATTTTACATATTGATACATTGCATACCAAAACTTTTTGGAACTCTGGAATATAAGATTTATATATGTATTTTTAAATCTTAGTTTTACACAAAAGTATTTTAAATCAATAAATGAAACTTCAGCGCTCATATAACCCTAAGATAAATCTATAGATGCATTTAACATCTAGCTCTTTTGCCATACCCAGCTATTCATATACCTTCTTGAACTCTCATCATACTATTGTGGCTCTACGCTTATTCTCACCTTTACCTTTTTTTTTTCTTTTACCATTCCCTCAGATAGTAACTTTCAGATTTCAACCTAGATAGGGATCCTATTTATTTAAAACAAATGTCTCTGTGTTTGATTTATACAAGTTAATAGTCCTCTTCTGGGGTTTGCTACTGAATGAGTAAAGAGGCGAATGGGAACATAGCTAGGAGCCCCATCCTATTTAACACTTGTAACATCCCCAAGCCTTAATCTGAAGCGAGCCAGACACAGTGCCTGTCCCTCTGTAGAGAACTCTACAGGGCTGAGGTGCTTTCCTTCAGGCAGAGTTTGTTTACACATCAGGCACGTAGAGGATGTTGTAGGGTTTCTTAAGGGAGCAGAAGCAGTTCTGCAAATTTCTGCTGGCTCCTTTTTATGTTGGATACCTTCTGTAAAGCACTTCTTTCCCTCTTTCAATAAAAAATTGAGCTGAATCAGTAAGGTGACATAACTTTGCTGAGCAGATGAAGAAAGAACCACCACTAACTTACAGCTTGTAGGGTTAAAGAGGTAGACCTTTCAGGACTGGTGTTCTGAACCTGAATTGATGGCAGGTGTAGTTTAGGTGTACTTCAGAATGCAGAATGACCTTTATGACTGAGTGAGTTTTTTCATCCCATCACAGTTCTGAATGGTTCCCCGGGGTTCATAAACCTGTGTGATGCTCTGAATGCCTGGCAGTTGGTCAGGGAGCTGAAGCAAGCCTTGGGCATCCCTGCCGCCACTTCCTTCAAGCATGTCAGTCCAGCAGGTAATACCAAAACTCCTAGTTCTGGTCTGGTTGCTTGCCAGTGTATTTTCTTCAGAGTGCACGTTCGCTCACGTTTTAAGAGACGCTGCAGTTATGAGATGGGTTTGTAAAAAACATGTTCAGCGTGTTTGCTAGAAGAATTGACTTTCTAACAAAGTTGCGTGTAGCAAGTGATGTGCATTTTTTAAATGGAATAGAAACAATCACTGCAGTTTTCAGGACAACATGTGAAGTAATGTCACACCTTTATATCTTGAGAAGTCACCTTCAGGCCTCGGAGAAGAGGCTCTTACTGTCCTTCACTTACTTTGTCTACTAGGTGCTGCTGTGGGTGTGCCCCTCACCGAGGAGGAAGCTGAAGTCTGCATGGTGCGTGACTTGTACCCCACTCTAACACCCTTGGCAGCTGCATATGCCAGAGCAAGAGGTGAGTGGGGTCTCAGAAGGGGGCCAGGTCTTTTCATTTCACGTTCTAGTAGAATTATTTCTCTTCCTGTCGATATGATGGTAGTGTAGAGCAGTAGTGGCCAAACTGTTTCAGGCTTATTTGGCATTTTCTCACATCTCTCTTACACAAAAGACTAGCAGCCTCATGCTGTTCAGTCACTTTATAGATGCCAGTTGCTATGAAACAGTTGAAAGATAGGTCATTCGTCAAGCAGCAAATAAAGAAAAGGCATCTACATATTTTAGAGATCTACAATGAATGGATCCATCTTGAATTGCTACACACACTTGTACATACTTAGCGTGGACTGGACATATAAAGAAAAAGTATGACCATACCAACCTGAAAGCAGTGTTCAAAAAAACAATATGCTGGAAATTGCTAAATTTGCATGATAAGCTTGTGCCTCCTGGGGCAGGTTCCATCCAGCTGCTGTGCTCTTTCTTATATATATGACATGGGTCTTACTCATGAGAGTTTCCTAGTTTGAAAACATAACTTTGTTTCCCAGGTGCTGATAGGATGTCGTCTTTTGGGGACTTCATTGCTTTGTCTGATATCTGTGATGTCCCTACAGCGAAGATCATTTCCAGGGAGGTCAGTAACTGCAGCATTTTCTACTACAGTCATAACTGCAGTTGAAATTAGCTCTATCAGTGCACGACAATACATTCAGGGATAGCTGGGGACAGTGTTGTGGGGCTTCAGGGGCCAAAAGGATATCTTAAGCTTTGTGGAATATTAGGAGATTGACTTCCCCTCCCCCAACCCCTCAAATAAGGCCAATTTTTGTCCCTTAGGCTCTCCCCACAACAACCAAAACACACGTCGTAAACTTACATGGCCTCACAACGTGGCTACATGCCCTGTGGCTCTAATAACGGTCACAGCCACACTACTTACGTGCTCCTGCCCTAGAGGATTGATCAGTATTCATAACAAATAAAGTGGAAATTGGGAAAGTAGTGATTTCACAGAAGGAATTGAAAAAGGACTTTATGAAAATGGCCAAGAACTCCTAGAATTCTGAGAGGAGCCGCCTCCTGCAGTGCTGGTTAAGGGGTCCCACACTAGGCAACTCCAGTATGGGTCAGGGGAACCTTAAGGGTCTTTCAGGCTGGGAGACTCCAGCGCAGGCTGCAGGGCGGACCTAGTAGGCAAGAAATCCACAGCCAGCCCAAAGACTTCTCAGCACACTCAGAAGGACTCCCAGGCTGAACAGCTCCAATGTGGGTTGTGGGGAACCCCACAGTGTATGCCAAGATGGGATTTTGGGTCCATAGCAACCAGCAAAGGCAGTGGCCCTGCAGGGAGTGCAGCTGCTGAGTCTCCAGACCCCCAGTTTGTTGAAGCAAATTGGGTGATATCTCTGTTTTGCAAATCAGGTTCCAGTGCTCAAACCTCTCTGATGGAGTGCGTCTGTGCCATACATGTTGTCTGGCAAGATGTTCAGAATACCAGCCAGCCAAAACCTCCTCCAGATTCTTCATTCCATTGCCTGTTCCTCTGATTTTCTCTCCCCGCTCCTCCAAGCTCAGTCCTTGTTGGTTCTTTTGAGTTCCCTTCTTACTAGTATGATTCTGGCTGCTCCTTTGTACTGTATACAAACATTGCTGTTTCTGCTACGTAAGAATCAGCACTCAAACTTTGTCTTCTTTGTCCCACTTGGTGTTTTAACCTTTATTTGTGTAGGTGTCTGATGGGATTGTGGCTCCAGGCTTTGAAGAAGAAGCCCTCAAAATTCTATCCAAAAAGAAAAATGGCAGCTACTGTGTACTCCAGGTTAGTGTTTTGTACTTCGGAATATTTGAGGATGATTTAGATGTGGGTTGCGAAAGTGACATCCCCCCAAAGGGTCAGGCGTGGCTTGGTGCTTGCATGGGGGACCTTTCACCTATTTCCACTGCCCCTCCCAGTCTAAAATCTGATTTCTTGATTTGCCTGTTTTAAATGTGTTCATACAAACAAAGCTAAAAAAAGATATAGACCATAAAACCATGAGCTCTCATTCATAAACTGCTTTAAACTGTGTGCAATAGTTTTTATAGTAGAGCATCAAAGGTTTGTTTACTATTAGTGTAGTGTGCTTGAATGGCTGTAAATCCTGATTGGGGGAAGTAATATGCAGTCCCTTGGCTGCATATTACTTCCCCCAGTGCCTCACTTAAACTCCCTGCAGCCCCAGCTCTCCGGCCTTCTCCCCCACAAGTAGTTGAGTTTCAGGTCTTTTGGCAAATCCTGAATTGTCCTCCCCCACCCTGTCAAGCTGGCAAATTTTTCCTTTTATTTTTTCTTTTCTCCTGATGGGGTTTAAAGGGCAAAATATGTGCTTTAAGCTTCTGTACAAACAAAAAATTTGGGCTGAAAATTTCAGCCCCATCCATTCTTTTTTTTAATATATATATAAAATTTTATTGAAGTTTCAGAATACAGATAAAATACAAAATATAGAAAAGATTGAAGAAAATACTAAAAGAAAAAAGACAAACTAAAAAGTGCAGAAATAGTTAGAAAGCAATACAGAGAAAGTGACTTCTGACCTTCTCCAGCACAGATTTAATATAGTATGTGATAAATCAGACCTTAGTAAACATAATTTCTATAAGCTATAACTTAATCATCAAAACCCAAAATCAAAACTTCATTTTTTTCCAGACATAAGCGGTTTCCATGTAGAAACAAATCCAGCCAAATTGTTTTCTCTTACCAGTGCTGTCAGCTTTGCCATCTCTGCCAGTTCCATTAATTTCACCATCCATTCTACTGTGGGAATCTGTGAATCCTTCCACCTTTGTGCATACAGAAGTCTTGCAGTTGTTGTCATATACAAGAACAGAGTCCCAAATTTTATTTCAAGTTGTTTATCCATCAAACCCAAAAGGAAAAGTTCTGGTTTCAATTGTACATTCATTTTAAAAATCTTTTGGATTATAATACAAATATAATCAGCCCCATCCATTCTGAGGATAATCATGAGGTCCAGGGGGAGCACAGAAGCAAAAAAGCCGCTCATTCCTCTTGTAAATCAGCATGAGACTCTTAGTAGCGCCTGCTCTCTGGAACAAGCCCCCCCCCCCCCCGCCCCAGGTCCGGATGGCCCCCACTCTGCTGTTATTTAGAAGAATTGTGGAGGCCTGGGTGAAGAGCAAAGGAGAGGGTGTTATTCCATCCGGGCTGTCGTGGTTGTCATCTTTTCTCTTTTATTGGTTTTATTGTAATTTCTTTGTTTGACTATTGTGAGCCACCCAGAGTCATTGGGAGACAGGCGGCATACAGGCTTAATAAGTTGTTGTTGTTACAACATGTTGATTATGAAATAAGGGTGCACTTGATGTGTAATAAATACACTTTAAGATTCATTCCTGAAGTTTTCAAATGAAACAATAAGAAAAGGTTAATCCTCGTGATTAGGAATCTAACAGTCTGGCATTGACGGTGGTTTCCAACTCAGTAGTTGCTCTAGAAAGAATAAAGTGTAGTTACAGTGTTACATGCATATATTGTCCTAACAGCCAGGAAACACGCTGAGACAAGGAACTGGTCTCTAATGTTTATTGCTAGTACATAACAGGAATCCTAACAAACAGAAGAAGCGTGGGAAAAACCCAGACATATAAACCCCAAAGGTTAAGGTGGTCCCGATCTGTGTCTCTTTGAATGGCTGACCAATTCCTCAGTGCTACGCATGCGCTTAACAGTCTGGATGGGAGCCCCCTGCTCGCCATCCTTACTCATGACATCACCCTCCCCTCCAGATTCACATTCCATTTCAGCCCCCTCCCCTCCAGAGTCTTGATAAGATTTGGCGTCTGCTTCTAAGGTCCCATGGGAACTGGGCAACGATGGAAGGTCTTCAAAGGAAAACTCCTCCACGGACGAATCAGTGCTGCTCTCCAGGTCTGATAACGCTTCTGGGCCAGGTGGCTGCTGCTGGAAAACATCTAGATAATTAGAAAAGTCATCCCCCCTCCCCCCTGGGAAATGCAAGCCTGAGGTGGAGGGCTGCGGCTCCCCCACCTCCTCTGTAACTGGAGTGAAGGCTTCAGGTGGGGGGGGGGAAGGTGCACACTCACAAACTCTTCTGCTTGGGCTTCTTCGGCCTGCTCAGCCGAAGAAGGAATCTCGGGTAGAGTGCGAGGCTTGGGTTTGTGAGGAAAAAGCTGATGAAAATGATGAACCAGTGCTAGTGCATGCACCTCTCTGGCATTCTCCCACGTGCGCTCTTCCTCAGGGTACCCTTTCCAGTGTATGAAATATTGGATGCCCTTTCCCCTCCTCCTAGAGTCCAGAATTTCCTCAACTTCGTACTCCTCCTCTCCCTCCACAATTACTGGAGGTGGGGGGGGGCAGTTGCGATCGCAAGGCACTTGGGGGAGGGTCTTTGGCTAGCAAGGCTCTGTGAAACACTGGATGGACTTTCATGGATGCTGGGAGCTGTAAACGATAAGCCACTGGATTTATCTGCTGCGCCACAGTGAAAGGGCCCACAAACTTAGAGTCCAACTTCTTGGAGGGTCTGGTAGAGTTCAAAAACTTGGTAGAGAGCCACACTTTGTCTCCTACTGCAATTGCTGGCCCTTCCTGTCTGTGAGCATCTGCTGCCCTCTTGTAAGCACTCTTTGCCCTGTTCAGCTGCTCCTTTAACAACTGTGCGGCTTGTTGCTCTTTAAGAAAATCAGCCGCGGCTGGAACAGTTCCCTGCTGGGAGGAGGTGGGCAACACCCGAGGGTTAACCCCGTAGAGTGCCTGAAAAGGGGACATATTGGTAGAGGATTGCACAGAGTTGTTATAAGTAAATTCTGCCATGGGGAGCAGGGCTGGCCAATTGTCTTGCCGATAAGTGGTGTAACACCTGAGATACTGCTGTAACCACTGGTTAATTTTCTCGGCTTGCCCATTACTGGCAGGATGATGTGCTGATGACAGGTGGATCTGGACCCCTAATGACTGGAAAAGGGCCCTCCAGAACCTGGAAGTGAACTGTGGGCCTCTGTCACTCACCAAGTGATTCACCATGCCTCTATACCTAAAAACGTGGTCCATGAACAACTGCACTGTGGCTGGTGCAGATGGGAGGCCCTTGCAAGGAATAAAATGTGCCATCTTTGTGAAAAGGTCCACCACCACCAGTATGGAAGTCAGGCCCTGGACCGGGGGTAAATCAGTGATGAAATCCATGGAGATAGTATCCCAAGGCTCACTAGGGGTGGGTAGGGGTTGCAAGAGTCCTGTGGGCTTCCCTGGGAGAGGCTTGTCTTGTCTGCAGGTGTGACAAGAAGCAACGTAACCCTTTATGTCTGCAGCCATCTTAGGCCACCAGTAGTCTCTCAGAGCTCTATGGAGAGTTTTGAAAACGCCTCCGTGGCCTGCCGTTTGGTGGTCATGACACAGTCTCAGTACTTCTTCCCTCAATGAAGGGGGAATATACAATCGCCCACTATGCCAGAGGATTCCTGCCTCCACATTGAATGGGGAGGCAGTGTCTTGCGGGTCCCTCTGGAGGTCATCCATCCTGGCCCTGGCATATGGGTCCTGTTGCTGCTGAGCTCTGACTCTTGTAAATAGGTCCTCTGCTTGTCTGCCTGCTGCTAAAATCTCTGTCTGGCTCCCCCTCATAGACTGATCAAAGTTGTGAGGTTGTAATATGGTAGCCTGTACCTCCTGGTGAGTGGCGGGATTTGCCTGAAAGGATCGAGACAGGGCGACTGCCAAGCAGTTTTGCACCCCGGGCACATAAGAAATAACAAAATTGAAACGGGAGAAAAACTGGCTCCATCTGATCTGGCGTGGGGTGAGGGATCTGGTGTTTTGTAGAAGCTGTAAATTCTTGTGATCGGTGCAAACTTTCACAGGAAAGGTTGCCCCTTCTAGCCAGTGCCTCCACTCTTGGAATGCTGCTTTAATTGCCAGCAACTCCTTGTTAAAAACATCATAGTTTCTCTCTGCTGGTGAGAGCAGGGGTGGATAAAAGGCACAAGGAAGCAATGTATTCTCGGCTTTGTTTGTATATTGCAATAACACTGCCCCAATGGCAATATCGGAAGCATCTGAATGCATGATGAATTGTTTCGTGGGATCAGGGTGTCTTAACTGGCTGGGATGCAAAGAGCTGCTTAAATTCTTGGAAGGCTGCTTGCTGTCTCTCCCCCCAAATGAATTTTGCTCCTTTCTTCAAAAGCTGTGTGAGGGGTCTAGCGAGATCACCATAGCGTTTTATAAAACGCCTATAGAAATTACAAAATCCTAACAGCCTTTGTACATCTTTAACATTTCGGGGAGGTGGCCAAGAGAGAATTGCCTGGACCTTAGAAGGATCCATGGATATGCCTTCTGTTGAGACTTTATAGCCCAGGAAATGTAATTCAGTTAAATCAAAGGCACACTTCTCTAGCTTGGCAAACAGCCTCTTCTCTCTGTCTTTGCAAGACATTACGTACATGGGTTACGTGAGTTGTAGCATCCTCAGAGAAAATTAATATGTCATCTAGATAAATGACCAGATACTTATCTAGTAAATCAGAGAAAACTTGATTCATAAATCTGGAAAATATGGCTCCTGCGTTAGACAAGCCAAAGGGCATAACAAGGTACTCAAATTTTCCAAACCTGGTGTCGAAAGCAGTCAGGTATTTGTGCCCCTCTTTCACCTGGATCAGATTGTACGCACTCCTGAGATCCAACCTGGTAAAAATGCGTGCTTTCTGTAAGCGATCTAGCAGATCCGAGATTAAGGGCAGAGGATAGGATTCTCTTTTTGTTTGTTTGTTTAAAAAACTGAAGTCATGGACCACTCTCATGGGTGTCTCCTGGGTTGCAGGTGCCAACGGGTCAGGCTTCTTTGGTACGAAGAAGGTAGGAGCAGACGCTGGGGAAGTAGATGGTCGGATGAAACCCTTTTGGAGATTGGAGTCCAAGTAATCCTTTAAGGTGGCTAGTTCCTTGGGGGACATGGGATATTGTTTCCTTGCTGGAATCTTGGCTCCTGGTACGAACTCAATGGTGCAGTCACAGTCCCTATGGGGGGGTAGTGCTGTGGCCTCTTGTTCGCTGAAAATGTCTGCAAAATCTGCATACTTGGTTGGCAACTGGACCCCCCCTGCTTCCGTGACTGCGTTGGTTGCTGGAGAGCATGGAGTGGCTTGAATCTTGTGGTGCTGCCATTCCTTAGCTGGGAAGGAGATTGCTCCCGTAGTCCAGTTCAGCAATGGGTTGTGGATCCTCAGCCAAGGTGTGCCTAGGATTACAGGCACATTAAGCGATGCAGTAACATAAAGCTGGATCCACTCAGTGTGGTCTCCCGTTGTCAGTTGCACCAGTTCTGTGAGCCTTCTAATTGGCCATG
This sequence comes from Candoia aspera, assembly GCF_035149785.1. Taxonomy (NCBI): domain Eukaryota; kingdom Metazoa; phylum Chordata; class Lepidosauria; order Squamata; family Candoiidae; genus Candoia; species Candoia aspera. The sequence goes on along the minus strand of NC_086153.1, from coordinate 169,766,757 downwards.
CCTTGAGGGGCTGGCCGTCAATGGTCTCCACTTCTATGGGACATGGCAATTCTCTGGTCGGGATGTTGAAGTCTTGTACGGTCTGCACATCAATAAAATTTGTTGAAGCTCCGGAATCCACGATGGCCTCTAGCTTGACCTGGTGCTCTGGGCTGACGTGCATTATTACGGGTAAGTAGTAAAAGGCTTGCCTGGAATCTTCGGAATGAGCCCTCCTGTGGTGGTCTCTCATGAAGGATACACAGGCTGCAAGTTTTCTCAGGATGAGAGCTTGTGGTCTCTCAGGAAGAATGTAGGAAGAATGCACAGACACAACTTCCTCGGGATGAGAGCCCCGATTCAAGCCGTAAGCTCTCTTTTATTATTCCCCCAGCTAAGCAAGTGCACTAAAACAGTAATTCACATAGCAGAAGGCTGATTGGTCTAAATAGCAATGCATACCTCATGTAACCCCCGATAGCCTCCTGGCACAGCTCAGGTTACAGCTCGTGTTGCCTTGTGAGGAAAGTTTTTGCTACAACCTTATCCACTATGGAAGTTCAAGGAAGGTTCAATGTAAATAAGCATCTCGCACAGCTGTCGTGGTTTGCCAACCAACAGCATAGCATACAATGCTCTCTACACCCTCCTTAATTGATTGATGGTCTCCCTGCTGAGCTCTGTGGAGGGAGACAGATGGAGTTTCCCTAGTTGGAAGCAGAGGCGGAGATGGTTCCTGTTTCAGCTGCTTGCCTTGGGGCTCTTACTGGAGTTGCTTGGCCTCTCGCTGGGCAAGCTCTCACCATGTGCCCCTGGGCTCCGCAGTAGAAACACAGGGCTCTCTCTCTCCTTCTCTGCCTCTCAGCCTCGGAAATCAGTCTCCTGCTTGCCCCAATCTGCATTGGCTCCTCTTGTGCTGAGTGAGAGGATGCTACGGAGAGAGCTGGAAATCCTGAAAACGCTCTGAGGGTCCTGCTTCTCCCCGGCTGCATCTGTCTGAGCTCTTCTAGCCTGGCATCTATGACCACCGATAACTGATATAAGGCTTCTAGGGTAGCTGGTGTTCCCTGGCGCACCAATTCATTCTTAATTTCCTCATCCAGCCCTTGTTTGAATTGGTCTTTTAATGCACTCTCATTCCAGTCCAGATCTCCTGCTAACAACTTGAAATCAGCAATATAGATTCCCACCCTCTTGTTACCTTGCTTGAGCTTCCGAATCTCTCGGCTGGCCGTGGCCTCTCTGATCGGGTCGTCAAAGTGTGCTCGGAACCCTGCCAAAAAATTCTGGTAGTCGTTGAGAATCAGGTCGTTGTTCTCCACCATGGGAATAGCCCATTTGGCTGCTGGGCCCTTTAGCAGGCCTAGGATGAAGGTGACTCTGGTTCTGTCTGTGGGGAACTCTGCTGGTCTGCTGTCGAAGAACATAGTGCACTGTGTGAGAGAGATTCTCAGCTGTCCTGCTTCTCCAAATTTCTCTGGTAGACTGCCCTGGGATCTCAAGACTACTGGCAGAGCTGCTGCTGGCGCCGGTTGTGGGTTAATCGGAACTGGTTGTTGTAACTGCTGTAGCATGGCAGCTTGTAATGTGTTGATTTGGGGATCTACTTGTTGTTGGTGTTGTTGCAGGGCTGCTGCCAATTGTTGGATGGTGAGCCGCATTTCTTGGTTTTCTGAAGACATTTCCAAATGTCTCTCCCTAATTTCTTGTTCCTCCCTCTTTCGATGGGAGTAGGAGTTTGTTAGGATTGATGTCCTAACAGCCAGGAAACACGCTGAGACAAGGAACTGGTCTCTAATATTTATTGCTAGTACATAACAGGCAGCCTAACAAACTGAAGAAGCATGGGAAAAACCCAGACATATAAACCCCAAAGGTTAAGACGATCCCGATCTGTGTCTCTTTGAATGGCTGCCCAATTCCTCAGTGCTACACATGCGCTTAACAGTCTGGATGGGAGCCCCCTGCTCGCCATCCTTACTCATGACATATATCTTCCCAATATTGCAAATTCTGAGCAGAGCAGTCCAACACACCTTTACTCAAAAGGAATCCCCGTGTGTTCAGTGTGGCTTCCTCCCCAGTTAGAAACGTTAGAGTTACAAGCAACTATTAATGAACAGAAGGGTGCAGCTCTGAACATCATGAACACCAGAGGGATGCCGCTTCAGTATTTTGAACTGTATCTTGTTACTGTAAGGGCCACAATTTCTTGGCCATCTTTTAACTATTTGAAATAATGGGAGTTAGATATTCCAGTAACTCTGTCACTGACACCAAATAATGAGTCAAGGAAGTGAAATCTTTCTCTGATTTTAGATGGATCCAACTTACAAGCCGGAGGAAAATGAAATCCGCACTCTCTTTGGATTGCATCTAATGCAGAAGAGGAATGATGGTGTGATTGATCGATCACTATTCAAAAACATTGTAACCAAAAATAAAAATGTAAGTAGGAAAAAGGATGTCTTGATATCAGGGCTGTCTGCAAGCTAGGTATCTAATGGGTTCCTAACAGGTATGTCCTCTAGAATGAAAATGGGACTAGTTTCAGTAGTAAGGCTTAGTCCTGTTGCATCTGCTGTTCGAAGGATCTCTGTCAACAGGGCTGTTGAGAGTCTCTTTTGAAAACCCTGGATAAGATTGCTTATGAAGGAGATAATGGAGCATACAATACAATTTAATACACGATGCTAAGGGAAAACAGCTACGTTTGTGCAAGCTCTGTGTAGACAGAACAGTATGGAGAAGAACAGATGACTTGAAATATTAGATGCTAAGATTGCTTTGTGTCAGAGCTGGGTTGCAATTACAGGAGAGAAAGTGGAGTTGCTTCTTTAGAGAACCAGCCCCAAGAGAATGCAGCTGGCAGGCTTTGCCCTAGTTTAATGTCTCTATAGGACACACACTGACAAATCGGTTGCTACTACAGATGTGGCAGGTTCAAGAGCGAGTAGTTACGAAAAAAAGTTTTGGATTTTCTGCTGTCATCTGGATTAGGGAAGTGGGGAGGATTTATTTTTTAAATTGTGGTAAGCTTATTTTAGGCTTTACACTGCTGTTTTTGAGCACTTTCTGCTTGCTTCAGAATAGCCAAAACCCATGCTACTGATTTCCTACAATTGCATCATTAAAATCTGGTCATGCCGGTGGAGAGTCTTCTGTGCCACTGACATAGACTATTCCTTTCCATGGGGTACCTAGGTGAATGGCCTATGAAACAGTTTACTCTTTCTAATACAGCCCAGATGTCGATCCAAACTCTAAAAGTCAACACTCCTGTGTCTTGCCCCCCTGAATCTCAAACTTTGCCCTCTGGTGATCAAGGTCCAGTTGTAACAGCAGCAGCTTTGGGCAGGATTGGGCAAGGTAGGATGGCTTTCAGACCTGTAGAAGCTTAAACATTGACTTTGGCTAGGAATAGAGGAAGCTGCCTTCCTGTTTGGCTCAGCACTGGCAACTTCTATCCAAAACAGTTTTTTAGGGTTTCTTTGGTAGCTGTGGCTGGAGACACCAGGTTTGAACCTGGATTGACTGCATACAGAGGGCGTAGTCACTTGTGGAGCTACAGCACACGCTTAAACCTAGCTGGCATTCAGCAGAACCACCTAATCACACCTTTGCAGCTCTACCTAGCTAAATACGTGTGTGCAGAAGGTGAACATTAGGAAACAGAGTGGTCATGCAGGAGATGAGAAGTATGTTGGTAGAACATAGAACAAATAGAGATTGATAAGCTTTTTAAACTGGAGTTCACTACTCTGACATTTTCAGAAATTGCCTTCCATCAAGAAACAATTTTTACTGTAATTCAACCATTCAACCTTTTGAATTTGGAATGGAACAGTTTGGGGATTATTTAAAGTCAGGCTCAAAACAGCCTTTAATTAATTGCCCATTGTCTGCCCATTAGCAGGATAACTCTCTGAAAACTGAACAGAATGGAATCACATTTGGTGTTCAGAGAAACCAACAAAAGAAATTTTTGAAATTTGAAAATGATGTGAATCCAGCCAGGGCTGAGGGCAAAAAATAAAAGAAAAATTTCCCTAGTATAACCCTATGAGGGAGGCAGTTCGATGGTGACTTGGAATGTTGCTGAGTCTTCCATTCTAAACCTCCCTCCCCTTCCTGGTCATGTGACCGGAGAGGAGCTCTTATTAAGGAGTTGGAAAGAATGCCAGAAGCCAGGCCAGCATGTTATATCTTCAAGAATTCTGACAAGCCAGTGGGTGTTTTCATTTCCTTATGAATTTGCAACTGAGTTCCAAGATGCCTTTGTAATTATCTCTTCTTTGTTTCAGTTGCCTGACCCAGCTATCAGAGATCTGATTGTTGCTACCATTGCTGTTAAATATACTCAGTCTAATTCAGTTTGTTATGCCAAGAATGGACAGGTATGTACATAGGGACATCTAAAGGAGAGTGTTTTCTTGTTCTTTGATCTCATTGAATGCCCAGTTTTAAAACTGACTGCTGTCAAAATTGTTCCTAACATTTTTAACAATAAGTTATCCTGAACAATAGGAGTTTTCATCTTATTGTGGGATCGTCTTTCAAGAATTTGAAGAGTGTTACAGTATCTCCCCTCAAACAAAAAATGATGAGGGCATTTACAGATTCCAAAAGAGCTCATAATTTATTTTAATTTAAGAAAATGTAATCCTTCAGATATTTCTGGATTCCAACCAGTATGATCCATAGTGAGGGACTGATTGTTCAACAATATCTCACCATCATCAGATTCTGAGGTCATATGTAAGTATGTGTGTGTGTGTATACACATACATATATTTTGCATACAGTAAAGTGAATACTGTAAAAAAAGTACAAGGTTGCCTTTCTGTTATAAGGCGTCATTCATATTTTGAATTACTGAGCAATCAGTGATGCTACTTCAGACTATACATTCTGCCATCGTGAACTTCCAGGCCTTCAGCAGCTCAAATCAGCATTCTTGATGCACTCATTCATCTTAGTCTTCTCCCTGTCTTTCTGGGAAATTAACTTGGCCAGAGAAAGGAGTTCAGTTATATGTGTCCCTAAAGCTGAAGCAGGTACATGGCCCTTTCTGTTTAGAAAATGCAATTATGGGCATCGCAGAAGATTATATGAAGTTAAGCCCTTCTTGGTTTAAACAAGTAATTTCATAAACTTGTCCAAATAATTGCCTCATTTATTGAAATGAAAATAAAACTATTCTTAAGAATGGTTGAAGTGCCAAAGGAAAGGAGGATCTGAGGAACTATAGACATTTGGCATTATCTAGGGAGATTCTGTGGCAGATCATGAAGGCATTAATGATGTGTAAGCACCTTAGTACAGTAATTACTAATAGACAGCAAGGATGGGTCAGGAATAAGATTTGCTAGAAAACCTTATCTAATTTTTAATAAGAAAACTTCTTTAATAGATTGTGGGTATACTGTACACGGACTGTATCTTGATTTGAGCAGAAATGTTTGATAAAACCACCTGCAGTATTTTAATTAGCAAGCTAATTGAGCATTGAGTTGAGTGGCATGTCAATCAAGAAGATACATAGTTGGCTTGAAAATCATACTCAAAAAGTATTCATTGAAAAGTGTTCCGTATTAAATTAGAGAGAAATATTACGTGACTGACCCTAAGTCCAAAAATAAAATGTGGAAGTATGGAATGTGGAATATTGTGCTTGACAATCATATTTGTGAAAAAGATCTTAAAATACTAGCTGATTGCATACTGAATTGTAATAATGTGTATGGCTGGAAAAAAATGCAAATGCAATTTTAGGCTGCATCAACCAAAGTACAGTTTATGGAATGTAATCATTTCACTTTATTCTGCTTGATCAAACCCCGGCTTGAGTACTGAGTCCAGTTTGTGGTACCACACTTTAACAAGGATTCTGACAAACCAAACGAGATTTTGATGAAAGGCAGTGAGGCTGATAATAGGAGTAGAAGCTCTGCGCTTGTAATGGAATGCGTCCCTGAAGGGGGGTGTGATGTGGTGGATTTCAGCACTGCCACTGGCTCTCAGGAAGGAAAGAGCGCATTCCAGGGAGATAAGAGAACTCTTGGTAGTCCGGGGGCTGTTGGTGGGAAAGCAAAGAGACTCAAGGTGGCCCCGCCCTAGAGTCTCTCGGGTTATTTGTGCTTGGGTTGGTTAGAGTAGCTTTAGTCTGGCAAGATTCTGTCTGTATGGTGAGAACAATAAAGAAGTAGAGTTGGGAGACACTGGCTCAGTGTGGTTCTTGGCCTGGTTCTGACAGTGCTACAAAGATTCAATTGGAAATGCTTAGCTTTCATAAGGGAAGACTATGGGGGGATAATAGCATTCTTTAGATAAATGAAATGATGTCACACATCAGCACATCAAGACTTGTTCTCCCTTGTTCCATGGTGCAGGCATACAATAATAAATTTAAGTTCAGGGAAGGCAGATCTTGACCAAAAGGAAATATTTCTTAACAGTATGAGCAGTTTGATCATGGAACCAACTACTCAGAACAGTGGTGATTCTTCCCTGTTGTTACTTATTTGTTTAGTCACTTCCGACTCTTTGTGACTTCACGGACCAGCCCACGCCAGAGCTTCCTGTCGGTCGTCAACACTCCCAGCTCCCCCAGGGACGAGTCCGTCACCTCTAGAATATCATCCATCCATTGGTCGGCCCCTCTTCCTTTTGCCCTCCACTCTCCCTAGCATCAGCATCTTCTCCAGGGTGTCCTGTCTTCTTATTATGTGGCGAAAGTATTTCAGTTTTGCCTTTAATATCATTCCCTCAAGTGAGCAGTCTGGCTTTATTTCCTGGAGGATGGACTGGTTTGATCTTCTTGCAGTCCAAGGCACTCTCAGAATTTTCCTCCAACACCACAGTTCCAAAGCATCTACCTTCCTTTTCTCAGCCTTCCTTATGGTCCAGCTCTCGCAGCCATATGTTACTACGGGGAACACCATTGCTTTAACTATGCGGGCCTTTGTTGTCAGTGTGATGTCTCTGCTCTTAACTATTTTATTGAGATTTGTCATTGCTCTTCTCCCAAGGATTAAGCGTCTTCTGATTTCCTGACTGCAGTCAGCATCTGCAGTAATCTTCGCACCTAGAAATACAAAGTCTTTCACTGCTTCTACGTTTTCTCCCTCTATTTGCCAGTTATCAATCAAGCTGGTTGCCATAATCTTGGTTTTTTTTGAGGTTTAGCTGCAAGCCAGCTTTTGCACTTTCTTCTTTCACCTTCATCATAAGGCTCCTCAGTTCCTCTTCACTTTCAGCCATCAGAGTGGTATCATCTGCATATCTGAGATTGTTAATGTTTCTTCCAGCGATTTTAACTCCAGCCTTGGATTCCTCAAGCCTAGCATGTCGCATGATGTGTTCTGCATACAAGTTGAATAGGTAGGGTGAGAGTATACAACCCTGCTGTACTCCTTTCCCAATCTCAAACTGGTCCGTTGTTCTGTGGTCTGTTCTTACCGTTGCTACTTGGTCGTTATACAGATTCCTTGGGAGGCAGACAAGATGACTTGGTATCCCCATACCGCTAAGAACTTGCCACAATTTGTTATGGTCCACACAGTCAAAGGCTTTAGAATAGTCAATAAAACAGAAATAGATGTTTTTCTGAAACTCCCTGGCTTTTTCCATTATCCAGCGGATATTGGCAATTTGGTCCCGAGTTCCTCTGCCTTTTCTAAACCCAGCTTGTACATCTGGCAATTCTCGCTCCATGAATTGCTGAAGTCTCCCTTGCAGGATCTTGAGCATTACCTTACTGGCATGTGAAATGAGTGCCACTGTTCGATAGTTTGAACATTCTTTAGTGTTCCCCTTTTTTGGTATGGGGATATAAGTTGATTTTTTCCAATCTGATGGCCATTCTTGTTTTCCAAATTTGCTGGCATATAGCATGCATTACCTTGACAGCATCATCTCGCAAGATTTTGAACAGTTCAGCTGGGATGCCATCATCTCCTGCTGCCTTGTTATTAGCAATGCATCTTAAGGCCCATTCAACCTCACTCTTCAGGATGTCTGGCTCTAGCTCACTGACCACACCGTCAAAGCTATCCCCGATATTGTTATCCTTCCTATACAGATCTTCCGTATATTCTTGCCACCTTTTCTTGATCTCTTCTTCTTCTGTTAGGTCCTTGCCATCTTTGTTTTTGATCGTACCCATTTTTGACTGGAATTTACCTCCGATGTTTCTAATTTTCTGGAAGAGGTCTCTTGTCCTTCCTATTCTATTGTCTTCTTCCACTTCCGCGCGCTGCTTGTTTAAAAATAATTCCTTATCTCTTCTGGCTAACCTCTGGAATTTTGCATTTAATTGGGCATATCTCCCCCTATCACTGTTGCCTTTTGCTTTCCTTCTTTCTTGGGCTACTTCTAGTGTCTCAGCAGACAACCATTTTGCCTTCTTGGTTTTCTCTTTCTTTGGGATGTATTTTGTTGCCGCCTCCTGAACAATGTTGCGAACTTCTGTCCATAGTTCTTCCGGCACCCTATCTACTAAGTCCAATCCCTTAAATCTATTCTTCACCTCCACTGCATATTCCTTAGGAATATTAGTGAGCTCATATCTAGCTGATCTGTGGGTCTTCCCTAATCTCTTCAGTCTGATCCTAAATTGTGCCATAAGAAGTTTGTGATCTGAACTACAGTCAGCTCCAGGTCTTGTTTTTACTGACTGTATAGACGTCCGCCACCTTTGGCTGCAAAGATGTAGTCAATCTGATTTCGGTGTTGTTCATCTGGTGAAGTCCATGTATAAAGTCGTCTCTTAGGTTGTTGGAAGAGAGCGTTTGTTATGCAGAGTGAGTTGTCTTGGCAAAATTCTATCAGCCTATGTCCTGCTTCGTTTTGTTCTCCCAAGCCATGCTTACCTGTAATTTCAGGTGTCATTTGACTGCCCACCTTAGCATTCCAGTCTCCCGTAATGAAAATAACATCTCTTTTAGGCGTGTTGTCCAGTAGGTGCTGCTGATCCTCATAGAACTGCTCTACTTCAGCTTCTTCAGCATCTGTGGATGGGGCGTATATTTGGATCACTGTGATGTTAGATGGCTTGCCCTGAATTCAAATTGAGATCGTTCTGTCGTTTTTTGGATTGTATCCAAGCACTGCTTTAGCCACTTTACTATTAATTATGAAGGCTACTCCATTTCTTCTGTGGTCCTCTTGTCCACAGTAGTAGATCTGGTGGTCATTTGATGTGAAGTGGCCCATTCCAGTCCATTTCAGTTCACTGACGCCCAAAATGTCTATCTTTAATCTTGACATCTCACCAATAACCACATCCAATTTGCCCTGGCTCCTGGATCTTACATTCCAGGTTCCAATGGTGTGTTGATCCTTAGAACATCGGATTTGCCGTTCATCACCAGCACTGTCGGCCGCTAGCCGTCCTTTCGGCTTTGAGCTAGCTGCGTCATCATGTCTGGGGCTAGTTGAACTCATCCTCTGTTCCTCCCCAGTAGCATTTTGACCATCTTCCGACCTGGGGGTCTCATCTTCCAATGGTATACCGACATATCTCTGGTTGTACTGATCCGTTTAGTTTTCACGGCAAGAATACTGGGGTGGGTTGCCATTACCTTCCCCAGGGATCGCGTTTAGTCTGACCTCTCTGTCATGACCTTCCCGTCTTGGGTTGGCCCTTCACGGTTTAGCTCATGGCATCATTGAGGTGCTCAAGCTCCAGCACCACAACAAGGTAACGATCCTTTGCTGAAGTCTACTGGTAATACTGTAAGGAAAACAAAGAAAAATGAACATGACCTTTAGTGATGCTGACATAATGAAGTACATACAAAGTTTTTCATATGCCTTTTAATTCTATTGCTCCATGTGTTTTAGGTGATTGGCATTGGGGCAGGGCAGCAGTCCCGTATCCACTGTACCCGCCTGGCTGGAGACAAGGCAAACTACTGGTGGCTCAGACATCACCCACGAGTGCTCTCCATGAAGTTCAAAGCTGGAGTGAAAAGAGCAGAGATCTCCAATGCTATTGATCAATATGTTACTGGGACCATTGGTGAGGTAAAGCACCAGACACGTAACTAGAAACAACTCCAGAATCATGTGTGGACTTCAACTCCCAGAATTCCCCAGCCAGCATGTTGGGGAGTGCTGAGGAGTTCAACTTCGATTCTGGGAATTGAAGTCCACACATCTTAAAGTTGCCAACTTTGAAAAACACTGCTCTGTATCATTACAGTTTGCTCCTAATTAACTATGGTGCAAAAGAACACACATGCATCATGCCTAGTGGATGAGCTTGATTAGGATCATATGGTAATCAGTCCTGTTGAAGTTAGGGTGTTTTTTAAAGGTTTGGGACACTATTGGCTATTACATTTTTCTAGATTTGGAGGTGGCTCTAGAATAGGACACAGGGACATTATTTTGTGCTGGTTGTGGTCCTTTATGGAAGCTACATTCCAGAAGTGAGGGTAGCTTCTGGTAACATTTGACATGTCTTCCTGGAAAATTTAATCGTGTCTTTGTTTGTTTGACATCTCCAGGGATGGATTACTAGAAGAGAATAGTATAAGGAATGCGAATTTCGTTCCCTTTTCGTATCAGTCCATAAAGGCTGTTGATGTTCTAGATCATTGAGATTTTGTATGGACTGAATAAAAGAGATGCTTCTGCTTTAAAGAAAATGGTGACTAAGTGATTGGCATTTAGGCTGTTTTGAAACTAGTTGGACTTCCTTTGAAAAAGTGAGATCCCCGGGGAACCCTGAACCCACACCTTTTTGTAGGCCCTTCACTGACGATTGAGGACAAAAACGTTATGCCCAGATTAGGCTAGTCCAATAACTCTGCCTATTAATGCAAAATCTAACTTGACTACAGCAGATGCACAATAATTAATGCTAAACTGTTGTAAGGTCCATTTTTGTGGGACTCCTTTGAAAAATATTTGGGAACTTCATGTATATTCAGAAGGCTTTTGATAAAAGTTACCTTGCGCATCAACTTGTTGTGGTTTCTCCATTAGTACCCGTACACTAGCTTGGAGGTAGCCAATAAAAACATTTATTTCAAATAATATGTTTAGCAAGTCAGTTGGGTATCCTATTCAGCATATAAATTTTTAGGTCATCACCTGGCAGGGGGAGAGTTTAAAAGGAAAAAAAGGATATATACAGTAAATTAAGTGCCATGCCTCAGTTTTCAAGTGGACTCACAATTAGGGGTGGGGGACCATGTCTAGTGGTTGCTGCTCCTACTGCCATGACCCTCCCTTCCTTACTAGCACTTTACTCAGAGGTGTGGTGCAGGGTTCTGAAGAATCATCCTCCTGTGCTGTCTTGAGTGCACACGAGCCTCACGGAGGGCCTGGCTTTCCAGATGCCTAGCTCAGAGGACTTTCCAGAGCAAAGCGTTACAGCATGTGGCCTATCCAGATACATTTCCATGGGGAAAGAAGGCAGGGGGCTCCTGGCATGGCTTGTGGAGTAGCAGCTCATTCTGAGGAGCATGCTCGACCAGGAAGAGCTGTGTCTTCACTCTGAGGAACCCTCCAGTAAGACAGTGGCACATCTGGTCACAGAAGATGACAGCTTAACTCATTGCCCAGTAGACTTCATGGTAGAACTGACCGTGGTTTTAAGTAACAGGACTATTCATCTATCTGAGCTTTTTTTGCCAGAAAAGTTTATGTTGAAAGAGGAACACTAATGCACAGAAAGTTTTTGCTACTCTGTGCTGAAATGATTATAAGGCAATTGAATGCTCTTAACTTTATCAGAAAAACAAGTTAACTCATATTAAATGAGACTGAGTAATAAAACTTACACAAGTCAACAAGTTTTGTTGATTTCTTCAGGTGGCTGGAGCTCAAGGAAATAAAAAATTGGTTTATGACATTTGGCCTAAAATATGATACATTCCACTATAAAAACTGATGCTGCAGCTCTTAGAAGAGTGCTGTTTGAAATTAGGAGGCTGGGAAAAATGATGTATGAAACAGAATTGCAACTGTATTTGCCATATTTTTCTGAATGAGATTTCTTCCATCTAGCTGGTGATTAAAAAATACATTTTTACAGGGTGAAGATTTTGCCAAGTGGAAGGCACAATTTGAGGAAGTCCCCAGTTTGCTTACTGAAGCAGAAAAAAGGGCCTGGATTGGAAAATTAAATGGAGTCTCACTAAGCTCTGATGCATTTTTCCCTTTTAGGGATAATGTAGATAGAGCAAATCAGGTAAGGTGGTGACATTGTGATCTCTTGTTCAAGTCACATAATGAAAGGTGGTCTTGTTTAATCAGCTACTCACACTCTAAATGGAAATGTTTGGCTCCTTGAAACGTGCTTAAAGCAGCAGGCAAGCTAGATATACCACACTGGGGTGATTGTGGGCGTTAATTGGAGAACAAACAGTAGCCTGTATCTCAGGCTGATACCTACCTTGCTTCCTGCAGTTCCAAATCAGGCTCCCTTAATAGTCTCTCTCTCGGCAATTTAGCACTAATACTAAATACAAGCTTCATCCCACCTTCTGGATGTCCAAATTCACAGTTCCTCAATTGACTAACAAAAGACATTAGTGCAATTTTAAAAAAGAACCCAGCGTTGGCATGTTACCAGTTTGGAGCGTGCCCATCAAAGGAGATAGAAGGAAAAATGTCTTGTTAGTGTGAGTTCAAGAAAGCCAGGACTCACTCCAAAGCAGGGGTTTCTTCTGCCATGTATCACAAAAGAGAAACCTGAAAGTCCTCTGACTTTTAATTGTCTGCTGAGCCTGTTCTAGAAAGCCAAACGTTGCTTCCATCTTCTCCAGTGCCATGTAAGGCTTCCTGAGAAGAATAGAAGTGGTGATGGTGGGGGTGGCATGCAACTTTCCATTACAAGTAAGTCCTAGGCTTACTTTCTATGGCTGCTGCTACTCCCCTTACCTTTACTTACCACCTGCTGAATTTTTCTAATTACTCTGAGCTCAGCAATCTGTAGCCACTTCTGACACCATTCTGTTATTCTTAGCAAGACAGCCCACAGAAGCAGCACAGTCACTCAAGATAAGTCTCTCTACAGTCCTCTGTTCCAGCTCTCATCCAAGACCAGTGTACTTCAGGAGTTACCGTTAAAGTAACAGCAACATACCACAGACACACTTTAGATTTTGCCTCAGGCAGTCTGGATGTAATTAGGATTGTAATCACTCAGTTGTCATGATCACACCAAGTTTGGGTGAAATTTGCAGGGCTGGGAGACACATCAAAATAGTCTGCTCTCTGAAATTATAGAATCCAGTGGGATGTGATTGGAAGTGCTGCCATTGTTTCAGGTCCAAATGGAGTGTCTGAGGCAGCCTCTTGTCTAGTTTTGTGGGAACAGTCTAAATTTTTGTGGGCTGAGGATCCAGACAAGCCAGGATACTGCAGCTCGTTCTGTTGACTCCTGTCCATCTTGGCCAATCAAGTTATCTTGAGGGGGTTGAATGCACCTGTGGTTCATTCAAAGAGGAGGTTCTTCTTGCCCGTATGAGGCAGTGCTTAGACTACTCTCCTCAGGAGATTGCTTGCTCTAGGGTTAAAGGGCAAATACCCCTTTCTGGGCAAGGTGATGTGTCTCCCAGCCCTGCAAATTTCACCCAAAAGTGGTGTGATCATGACAACTGAGTGATTACAATCCTAATTACATCCAGACTGCCTATCCCATCACCTGAGGCAAAATCTAGAGAGTGTCTGTGGTATGCTGCTGTTACTTTAACGGTAACTCCCGAAGTACACTGGTCTTGGATGAGAGCTGGAACAGAGGACTGTAGAGAGACTTATCCTGAGTGACTGTGCTGTTCTGCTTCTGTGGGCTGTCTTGCTAAGAATAACAGAATGGTGTCAGAAGTGGCTACAGAGGAGGAGGATGATCCAACTGAAAGCATTCTTACAGGCAAGTGATTCTGTAGAGCCATGTCTGTGTTTCATCCTGGTTATGTGGAAAAAAAAGTGGCCTTGACTTGGTTGACTTTTACAGGAGACAAACAGAGACAGTCTCTTACGCTGACTTGGTCTTCCTCTGGCATCCTCCACGATCAGCTATATGGACTGTGGTGGGGGGACTTTTACGTAATATTTCTGCTTTTAATTGTATATTATTGAGATTCGTATTGAGAGACTGAGGGTTGGTGCCCTGGAGCTGTACTGTGGGGTTCCCCAAGGTGCTGTCCTTGTCTTTGATAGTGTTCAGTATCTATATGGAACTACTGGGTGGAGTCATTAGGGGATTTGGGCTGAGATGTTAATTGGCATGCTGATGTAACTTCCGTGTTTCTCTGTATTGTCTGAAGTGGAAGAGTGGGTGTATCACCTCAAATGGTCCATGAGTGCAATAGTGGATTGGATGAGGGTCAAAAAGCTAAAGCTGACTCATGGTAAAGTAGGAGTATTTTGCATAACACCTAACAAAAAAGTTAATAAGGTGATTGTTTTTGTCTTCCTTTTTCAGAGTGGAGTCCAGTTCATTGTTTCCCCATCTGGTTCTGCTGCTGACCAAGTTGTGATTGAAGCCTGTGATGAACTGGGAATAATTCTTATTCATACTAACCTTCGCCTCTTTCACCACTGATGTTTAATAATCAGTATTTGAAAGTATATTCTTTATGAAATCTGCATATAATGCCAAAATCTACATATAACACATTGAAAGTATTAAAGTAAGATAGAAAGTTCTGAAAACTTCCTTGAAAAATAAAAGTGCAAAACTATCAATTGTGTCTGAACTCTTAGAACTCAGGGTACGGATGTAGCTTCTATCAGCATGCAAAATCAATCACTTACTGCTTTTATCATGCTCAGCTAAGCATTGTACACACTGGAAATTTGTACTTTTAAATTAGTGAACCCAATTGAGTTCATTAAAAGTAGAATTACAGCTTCTCCTGAAATTGATCCCATGCAGATAGAAACATGTTTATGATGACTTCTGTTAGAGTAGAATGCTTTTAGCAGGGTGGGTAACAATCCTGCAGAGAAAGCAGCATAAGGACCCAGCTATCAGAGATCTGGTAGTTGCCACCATTGCTGTTAAATATACTCAGGCTAATTCCGTCTCCAGAAATTAGAGCAGCATAATGAATGGGGAAGGAAGATGTTGGCATCACGAGTAGTATATGTAGATGTATCCATCTCATGCTGAAAAAACTGCAGGGACTTGTCAAGCTGTCTCCAGGAGTGAAGACTGATCTGAAGGCCCACAAAACCCCCTCTCATTAAGTGAAGCTGTATGATGGAAGCCTTTTAGCATATTCTGTCAGCATACAAAGTTGGTATATGAACAGTGAAGAGCATCATTTTTAGCTCATCCGTTCCTGCAATCCCATCTCTGCAATTTCTAGTTTTCCATAATATATGCACATCTCTTATAAATCTCAAGGCTCGCTCTGAAATGTCTTCATTCTTTCTAACATAGACAATAATAGGTTGCAAGATGAACATGAATGGTACCAATTGTTAAATGAATAAATGCATTTTAAAGTGATGGAAGTATCTTTTGCCATTTTGATGTAGATAGTAATAGTACTAGGAGAAAAAGATTGTCTGAATATTGTCTTAATTTTTTGTCTTGTTTTTAAAATCTCCATTGTGAGATTTTAATAACAAGCGGTGTGTTTGTTTGCCACAATCAGATGAGTATTTTTAAAAATCAAAAGATCTTGATTATAGGCATAGTTAGTTTCATTTCTAAATGATGTTTCTATAGAAAATTGTTAAAGGTGTCTAGAAAAAAACCTGGTGGTATGGACTTGCATTTGACTGCTAATTACCTAAATAGACTGAATCACTGATTTTTTTTTTATTGTAAAGACCATTTGTTTGCATTATATTAAACTGGGAAACATGGTCTATCTGTTTACTATATTCCAGAATCCTCAAAATTGGCAACAAATACAGGTGAAAATTTGAAGGACCTGCAAATCAGATGTCCTTCACATGCCTGATTTTAGCTAAGGGGGAATGAAAATGGGATGCAACTGCTGAAAACGGTATTACTAGCCATGCTATTCAGACTATTTTTGAACTGGAACAGGAGTCGGCAACACAGAGACTGCAGATATCAGCATTGCTCCTAGGTAGTATTTACAGACCTCCAGAGTTACAAAATGTGACATTCTGAGATTTGAGGTAAAAGATGACAAATAGATTTTATTGCATGTTTTCACATGATTTAAAATAGCTATTTAATTGGGATTCTGCCTAGCTATTGGGCTCATCCTAAGACTGAAATCTTGAAGCATCAGCTTCTGCAAGTACTTGTGTGACTTGGCCAAGAAGTATGCTTTATTACAATCAGGAATGATAGCCATGTAAGTTGACCAGCTCTGAGAGCTGGGTGAAAGAAACCATACATCCAGTCTGTTTTCAAATGTAGTGACTCTCTTCACCCTTCTGTTTATGCAATTATGATCTAGCTTTCAGTTTCTCACCACCTTTCTTCTGTTGGAGCAGTTGAATGCTGCTTTCTTGTCTTTCAACTAGCTAAAACAATGTTCTTAGCCTGGGAACCTTCACTTGCTTTTGGAATTCTTAGTATCATTGTCCTCTCAAAACTGCTCCCTCCCTCCCCCACTAGTACAAAGATTCCTGAATTTATTGGAAACAGTCCTCCATTGTGCCCAATTCAGCTTTCTCAACTATTGGATCGCCGCTGGAGATGTTGTGAGGTGTGGCCTTTGTCCTCCCACACTCCTGCTTCCCCAGTAATCTTGGGGTGAAACCCTGGAATTCATGGCTTCATTCATCCCGTTTCGGTTTCCCCATCAGAATCTGAGCTGTAGTCACCTCCTGTGTGGACCAGTCAGCTGTGTATTGAAAATTGAAATGGGTAGGATTTATGTACGTGAGTCACAAGATCTCAAGTCTGTATAAACCCTTCAGCGGATCAAATACTATAGCCTGACTTGCTGATGGTGAGAGTCCAGAAAGTGTTCAAATTCCCCACCTTACAGAGAAATGGGAAAGGGTGATGGTACATAAGGGGCTGGGCCATTTCTCCAACTTGACACAGAGCTTGTGGTCACAGAATGCAACAGTCATATGTGGGTTTAACGATACACAGTATACTTTTCAGAGTAAAACATCCAGATCAGGAATCTGTCCAAGAAATTGTGGAAGATATGGTTCATCAATTGTCAAATTTTTTTTTTTGCCAATTTAAAAGACACACCCAAACAGGTAGATGCTCTTCCTTACCCTTCAGGCAACCTAATTGTCTCAAGGTTCCGCTTAATGAAAACTGATGATTTCTATGGGCAGTTTGAGTCTGAAATTATATATGCAAAAAGCTATTTTTAACAACAAAAAAGGTATTGGTATTAAAGAAGGGGCAACTGAAACCTTTTGCAAATTGATATCAATGAAGTCCTCCAAGCTGATAATCTCAGCTGATATGCCCAAATATCATTTGAGAGCTGCAGCGCTGTACAGTAATTTCCCCATAATATTTATTTCCACTTCCTCAAGTAAGTCTTCCCTATTAGCATCAGGTGAAGGGTCAGCTATATTCCCATCATAGGATTTCTCACAACAGGTCTCTGTTGCACCAAGGGATGTGCAGCACCTTGGAGCTGAGAAGGTGCTTTGGACTGACCCTTGGCATGCACACTGCCCCCGTCAGGGCCTCCTTTAAAGGACCTGTGTGTTTGCCTGGGACTGCACAATAGGCTCAAGCTCGTGAAGGCTGCTCACAACCAAGAAAGAAAGGTGGTCATAGTCTCATTAGTCACATCTATTGGAAGGAAAGGGGGGTTAGGTTACAGAATCTTGGAAACTGGATATGCATACTTTATCCCTCATTTATAGGTGAATATGGCAAAGCTTTCAGACTATGATCCCAGAAGCCTAATAACTCCCAATCATTTACTTGCAGCAACTTACTTTTCCATTCCAATCCCCATATATGAACCAAAATCTGGGTGTTTAGAAAGACAAAGTTCAAATTTCTGCTCAGGCATGAAGCTCAATGGGCAATAATAAGGCATTAATCAGCTATCGATCTAATTCTCTTCAGAGGCTTTGAAAACAAAATTGCAGGGCATTAAAAAAAAGAATTTGGCAAACTATTTCTATGGCTAATTACAGTACCCAGTATCACAGTGCTCTTTTGTTACTGGGATAAAACCTAACGAAGTCAATAATCAAAACAGTTTGGTGAAACCTTTTATTAAAAGAATTGTCTCCCACAGCAGAAAGCTTTGGCACTTACAATATTAAAAAAAACCCACTGATCATAATTATACCAAATTCTGTCAACGGTATACTAAATGTCTTCAATGTATTTTCTTGTACAAAAATACAGAAGACATTTAGAGATGGAGGGGGAGGGTATAAAAGGAAATTGATGTTGATAAATAACAGTACGAGATATAAACATACCACTAGGGGAAAAAAATTAGGATCATTTATAAAGATTAAGGCTGTGCATATTATAAATATCACAGTAATAGGATATGCAGTTCCTATTGACACCTGCACAGTTAGCAGAACATACTTCTTCTGGGATTTTCATTTGAATTTTCATTTTCTCTCTCCATCTCTTATGGGCCCCATGGATGTTTACTAATTGCTGAGCGTTTATTATTAGCAATAGTTGCTTTAAGGAAAATACTGAACAGTATTGAAACACTTTGAGAAAAGAATGGACAGCATATACGTTTTCTTGCTGAAAAGAAGACTTTGAAACACAAGACTGGTTTCCTTTGGACAAGCTGTGAATTGAGCAAAAGCGGAGAAAGCAGCTGTTGTAAGGCTATCAGATCTGGGCTGGAAAAATCCAGATGAACACCAGATGGGAGAAAAGAATCAAGTTTTTTGTACCTCTTTACTATAAACTTGTGTTCATCCAGATTTTATGAAGCCCTAATATGGTAGCTAAAGGTTTTCATCACCACAAGGTAAGATCTGCTTTTTTCTAGCAGCATTTACAGTGATAGTCTTGGCTGCAACCTCTTCTTGCTTGATGCTAAAATCTTGGTAATTAATCTTGTCGGTTCTGTGCATCTGAATGTAGATTTAAAGGATAGAAGCATTCAATTGGACAATGGATATTCTGTTGGAGGAAACATAGATAAATAAAATTAGCACTCATGATGCTAAAAGGCAGCAAGGATCTTACTGACATTGTGGACAATCTGAATCTGTCCAACATTCACACTGTAGGCCCTTCATGAAGAATCTTCAAATGACAATTCCACTTCAGAAGGAAAACCCAAGTGTGCCTCAGCATCTGCAGCAGCCTGAGATTAGATCAAAACAGATGGTGCGGTGACATTAGGATGCAAATTCTGCCCTTATGTACTTAGATCCTGATGTTTGGCCCAAAGTACATAATCACAGACTTTACATCATGATGCACATTTTATCACTTTACACTGATAAGACACCTATGCCAGTGTGATGATGATTAGGACTCCATGGAAAAGTGCATAAAGTATTTTGTATTTTGTATAAACTTCACCTTCATCTAGTTTATAACACTGCAATTCTACTGTACAGAATGCAAATGGCTCTGTATAATTTGCCAAAGAAAATGAAATTAGTTGAACTCTAACACAACTATCTTTCAAATATCAGTCTCTTTGACAGTGAAAGATCTTGGAATCCTAAGTATAATGGAAGCCTATGACAGGCAAAGTCTGCCTGATTTTACTTACAGAGTTTACTTATGTGTACTTCCTATAAACCATGTTAGGAAACTATGCAACTTGCTTTAAAATGGTATATATGCTTCAGCATTTTGGCCAATGGATAAGGCAAAGGGACTCTGAGCACCAAAGACAGTTTCATATTTATTCTCAAAAAGTAGAACACCCCCATCCACAGAAGGCAAACGGGTGGTATTGTGAGAAACACCCACACAGGAATCAAAAGGGCAAAATATGCAAACGTAGTGCACGCAGACACCGTGACTGCAAAGAACGTATGCCAAATAAAGCAAAACCCACATCAAAGGAGAGCATACATTTAAAGAAAAATTCTGTTCATTCCCTATGATACCTCATCTAAGAATCCATATATGAGATAAGTAGTCATGTAAGTCCTGTAAATAAATATAAATAAATATATCACTCCCCACCCACCATCACAAGGATACTCCTGGCAATAGGCAATTTTGCAGGATGGCTGGGCATGTTTTTAAAACACAACACAACGTATCTCGCTACCATTTAGCACTTTTAAAACACTGGAAATAAAAGACAGCACTGGAAGCAAGAACTTGTGTATCAGCCTTCCATTTAAAGACCCATTAAAAAAATCCTTAAACATTAAAAAAAAGAGCAAGGAAGAAGGCCACTCTTGGGTGCAGAAGCTAAGGAGTTCTGGATGGGATCTGTCTCCCAAATGGAAACCTACTTTGAGCTTCATGTAAGAGAGAGAAATTCCCAGTATTGACCAGAATGTAAGAGCCACATACAGTATGATCCTATAGATGGAAAGTGTTCACTTACCGTGTTCGTACTTTGTTGTTCTCTCTGTGTATAGGTTTGACTAGGAGAACCTTCAGAAGCACTAGGTCTACGGCAATTGTCACAACGCCAGCCCTTTACAAACACAAAAGAGAAGCCTGTATGTTCCCGAGGGCTGCTTTCAAATGTGGTTGGACTATGCCTCTCTCCCGACCTGGACCTTTGGGGTGGGGCTCCTGGTAGTTAGAGTCCAAAAGCACATGAGGAACAGAGGTAAACCTGCTTTCATGTGCGGATTTAAATGAGGTGGCTATACAACGGATTATGGAAATAATATACTTCCAACAACTCCAAGAAAAGCATTTTAGCAGATTTAATTGAAAAGTGTTATAGCTTGCCTACTCCAACATGTCTTATGGGCTGTTTCTTATCAACCAGTGCTGCAAATAACAATTACTGAAAACAATGGTTGTTACAGGTACTGTATACCATACACAAATACCACTTTTTTTCCACTATCCCCTTCAATAATTTTATCTCATTTGCCATTTTTCATTACGTCTGTTTTGAAGATACAGTCAACCCTATGAGTATAATACACACACAGACACACACTGCACAAAATCCTCTGTCAGGGCTCTGAAACTGAAATATTTTATTTATCAGATCAACTTAATTACGTACTTGGCTGGTTTCCACTGTTTTACACACACACTCATATAGATTTAAAATTTAAAACTGACATCTTTTAAATTGGTTGGGGATAATCATTTTGTGTGCTTTCAGCAGGAGCATGAGATTTAAAAATTGAATGATTGAGTAGACACAGAACATGACATAGGATGGAAATACCTACCTGCTGTCCTCCATAGCAAGTACAAGAGCAGATGGCCCCGAGATATTCTTTCTGCCACTGCTCTCCTACCTGATACATCTGGCCATCGTCATAACAAGTTGCTTCATCTGCAATCAATTAATAAATGTTTTATAAATTGGAGGACGAACAATCTTTTGTTAACTGAAGTATATATTGTCATTATCTCCAATATAAGTTTCATCCTAAAACATTGCCAAACTCTTCTTAAATAAGTACTGTAATTCTATAGTTTTCTGATGTAAGTCCATTTTTGCAGATTCTTTCCCCATGATCATCTATGAAGAAAACATTTCATAGAATCACAGAGTTGGAAGTAACCACAGAAATCATTGAATCCATCCCCCTGCTCAGTTTGAAGACTTCTAGCAAAGAACTCACCACTTCATGTGGAAGCCTGTTCCACTGACTGACTGTTAGGAAGTTCCTTCTGACATCTATCCTGAGCCTCCTTCCTTGCAGTTTTAACCCACTGGTTCTGGTCCTGCCTTCTAGGGCAAGAGAGAAATTCCCTCCCTCTTAGAAAGGTTGAAGGAAAAGAAAATCCAATTCCAGAACTCTTCGAGCTTGTCAATAGTACACAATCTGGTACTCCAGGACCATGTGTAGCTCTCAAAATCCCTCCAAAAGTTGTCATTGATTGCAACTTTTAACAGGAAAGAAGGGGATAATACTTAACATGAGGAATAACTCTATTTAAGAAATGTATTTAAAATATGTATAGGCAAATTTAGCCTTTGTCCCCACCCAGACACTTTTCTGTCCTGACCACATCTACTTTCTGGAAGGTGGCCCTGGCCCACAACTCAAAGGCCAAGTGGCAGCCTTCAGCCTGTTCTAAAAAAGTTGGGAATCTGTATCCCACAGAAATGTTGGACTTCTACTGCGTGAAGTCCAAGGGTGAAGGGAACTGTAGCCCCGTAACGGCTGGGAGGATAGTTGTAGGGAATCTAGCAGTGTATCAGAGCACAAACTTCTGACTGCTTGTGGGTGGTGTTTTTCTATTACAATAGGAATTGTATCCCAACTTCTTATATTTAACTATGTAAATTCAGAAAAATAATCCATATATTTCCATTTAGTACAACAAAAGCAGAGACAGTATGCATCAAAAATACATACGAGGGTCACACTTGAATTCTCCTTTTCCGTTTCCAAGGCAAGTACAGCTCATCACCTGCCCATTCTCTCCATGCCTGTCCCACTTCTCACCAATCTTATAGTTCACCCCATTGTCATGACACCACTCTGTATGAAACAAAGTAATAGGTGAAGTTGGATTACCGCATTTGCAGCAGCTTTTAATACCCTGAGACTGGCTCACTGATGATATCAAACTACACAGAGCAACATTTTAGCTGAGAAAGCAAGAGCTCTGCTCCAGGGCCACTGAAATGCAACAACAATTTGGTCATAGTTGGACATCCTAAGAAAGGTTGGCTGCACATTTAATATCGACAACAATCCTCCCCACACAAATTTCAGGCAACATTTCCTACCTTTGCAAACATGAATTCTTGCTCTAAGGTCAAGCCACAACTTAGTAGTTGTACCAAAGGCCCCTGGTTCAATTACCAGCATCTTTGGATGCAAGTGCTGGAAAAATCCCTGTTTGAGCCCCAGAAAAGCTCCTGCCATTGAGCTTGGTGAATCAATGCTCTCACTCAGGATAAGATTCCCACTATGACCTCTACTCAAATGTGTAACAATTTACACACCCACATCCCAGGGTCAGCCAAATTTTCTTCCTAATAGCTCAACTCAATCCCAATTCACTATTGGAAGATAAAAATAGATTTAGAAGGTAAAATTAATTCAAGGGGATAACTGTTGTTGTTGCTGTTAATTGTTTTAGAAAGCTTTATGACTCCAATGCAGGTTGGAAATATGGGGGAATAAATGCTCAGCTATAACCCACAGTATGGTTGAATCAATCAAGTTAGATTGTCATATAGGTTTCAAGTTGGGTTCTACTACTGTCTGCAAGAACGGTGTTACGGATTGCATTATGTGACTATCTGATAGTGACAGATTGCATTGGGGGAGGGCACTAAGTTGAGACTAAAGTGTAATTAGGCAGAGGTTCTGGGAGCAGGGATTTTACTTCTGACTAGGACTATAGTCCCCTGAGGAACAGCAACATAGTCTGAGAGTTCTGATAAAATTATTTTGCTGGAATTGCATGTGATTGACATGAATGGGTGGGCTGAGTGACAGACAATGACTGGCTCAAAGTCCCCCCAGTGAATGACTAGAACCCTTCTGCTCCTAGCTCCATACCTGAAAAAAATACAAGATATTTTATATGCTCTCAGTATATAAGTTGCACCATGTTCGTACATTCCCTCTTCCTGAATGTCTTCGGAAGAATAATCAGGGCTTAATCTACCATATTTCTAGTTGCTAATGCCAACCAAGAATCATACATTCAAAACAATTGTCAGTTGCTGAAGAGCCAGTAATAAAACAAAAATATGGGAATGCAAATGTGCAACAAAGTAATCTCCGGTCCAATGACAAACTGCACTACAAAAAATAGAACTTACGGACATTAAAGTATGGACATTATTCTGATGTAGAAAGAGTATTTAAGTCGATTCTTAGAGTTTGGTATGACTGGACTATTGGAGAAAAAGGTGCACAAGAAGGTACTCACTTGAAGAATCACATCTGAAATGTCCACTACCAAGGCCTAAACACTGGCACCAGAGTTTGAATCCCGTTTCAGACATCCTTTCCCACTCATCCCCAACAGAGTAGAAAGTACCAGTGAAAGTATCATAACATGCATCATCAGTGGGTGGGATTAATCTTTCAGAAACTGGAAAGCAAAGTAAGTAAAACATTGTTATAGGTTTTTCCTATAGGAGGAAAGTAGGAGGTTTTTCCTCCCCGACATTCTGCAAGTAATGATGAAGTCTCCTTACACTAAACAGATCCCTCATCATAATTAAGTGGCATGGAATTCTCACTCAGATTCCCTTGTTGTTTCCAAAATAAATCAGTATTTCCAACTGTAAGAGACAATGAAATGTGCCAGCATATTTAAAGAGCTGAAATGCATATTCAAGGATTAGGTTCAGACTGTAACCCAGAATGGGGAACTGAACTGGCCAAAGGGCTATCTGTTCCCTTCACATGGCCCAACAATCCTGTCTCTGTGCAGAGGAAAAAAGAGAAATCACCCTGCATCTCAGAAAGAATGTAGTGGGGCAGGAGAAAGGGAGAGTTTTGAGATCTGCCCTAAACTGAATGTTCATTACTCTTGCTTGTATCCAAGGTGCCCCGATGGAGACACCGTTTCTTAACTGACTGTAAATGCTCCCACTGCATGCAGTTATGTTCCCTAGTGCCAACCATGTTGAACTCTGGGTCTCATGTGGAGAGTTGCTAGGTCCACTTGCAACTCCTAAGGCTTTACTCTCCTCGAAGAGAGTCCCTGGAAAGGAGTAGCATTCAAGTCCCACAGGCCAAGGCTACAGGGAAAAACAGCCACAGGTCAGTGGCAGAGAGACTTCTCTACATGCAGAACATTCCCACCTTGTAAGACAGACTCCCAAGTGACATCTGGGGAAACTGCTGCTTGCCAGCGCAAATGCTGAGAGGAGCATTTAGAGTCACAGGAAGAATTTAGACTGTGGATTTCTGCCTTTTGAGATGAGGTTGTATGTCCAGTGCCATAACATTTCAGACTGTGGGTAAGGGTCCTTCTTATCATTAAGACTTCTCCCTTTAAACATTTTTTTCTTAATGTTTTTTTTAATAGAGGGTGATTTCTTTTTTAATAGAGAAAAGTTTCAGTCACATGGGCAATCACCATCTGCAACGCGAAATAGTATCCTCCAACACTGGTGTAGTAACCAGGGAAACATCAAAAAGTATTTTGAACAGGACATTTTAACTATCCCACTAGCCTACACGAGAACTGAAGAGCTATTGGCAGTTAGTATCCTGGGCTAGGACAAGGAGCATTCCCATAGGGTTACCCATTTTTTTCCCTCAGACTAGCCTCCCTTCATGGGACTACTGTAAAGTTAAACAGGACTATGCATGCACATAAGATTGAGAAAAAGATGGTCCACGTGTCCTCTCTAAAGGACTATGAAGATAACAGGATATCAATGCAATCATCAACCAGAAAACAAGTTTAAAATGTCAATGTTCCTGAGATAAAATTAGCATAAAAATAAGAGTAGAATCTTTTCATTCCCACTCACCATCATTGCCTACTGTGACCACCTCTTCAAGAACTCTGTGTCTTCTCTGATTTTTAACTGCTTCTACTATGATGTTGTAGGTGGCCCCCCTAGTAAGTCCAGTAAGAGTTGCATGAGAATATGTGCCAGGAACTTTGATCTGCGGTTTGAGAAAATATTGTTTAAAATGCAGTTTTTAAAACTTGTTTGCTTTCTAGCAATACAGGAGACTGGTTCTTACACATTTTCTAGGCAGTGAGCCTAGCCAAAAAAAGAAAAGCAAAAAAAAAAAAAAAATCTCAGGGGAAAGAATTTGTCCTGCAACCTTTAACTAACTTCCATGTTATTTTCAGTGTGAGCAATACTATAAATGTTTCCCTTCCTCTGTGTGACTTTTCAAACAACAGAAACCTGCCCCAGAATCTGACACTAGCCTTGTTTATTCACACCTCTTGTTGATTTTACTAGGATTTTCTTCTTTGTAAACATGCTTCAATGGGCAGCTCATGGCTTTGTACCTAAATGTGTTTACTCAGGTACAAGCTCTACTGAGATGGCAGCACTCAGCAGACTCTGGCTGAACTCAGCAGGGGCAGTGCTGCTTAATACACAGATATGAGACCATCAGGCAATCCACAGCTGCAGATTAAACTGGGAAGTTGAACAAACTTCCTAGAAGAAGCTATTTCGATATTGTTGCTAAGAAAATTCCATAGCCCTGTCTATGCAGTGACCAGAAGTCAAGCTTGACTCAAGTGAATTTTACTTTTACTTTTATCAGCTATTTTTCTATTTGGAGCCTACTCTCTTTAACACTCTTAATTATTTTCCACTTACTGTATGTAATGTTCATTTAACTGGCTCATTTTCTTTCCTTCTTCATCTTACACTTTAACCTTTTAACCCTGCTGTTAGGCAGCACCTGGGTTCCAGAACATATGCCAGTATTTGCGGGACAAATGTATCACAGGAATCCCTAGTCCAAAAGCCTCACGGGTGGTCCCCAGAGCTTCTGCAAAAGTTGCCACCACACAGTAATTTTTACTATGTCAGAAGGAAGACAATTGAATAATCCTCTTAGCTATTTTCATTTATCTTTAATCTTGGTCCTACCTACTTCTTTGTCCTAATTCTGTCTGATTTTGGGTCTCTAATCTGTCACTAACAGGCAGCCATTGGCCAGAAAAAGGTTACACAGCACTGCTTTAGAGCTTACCTAAGCAAGCTGCATTCGTAGAACACACTTAACCAGGACACTTCTCTATTTACCTAATGAGCAAACTTGACTATAGTGTTCATTTTGGTCAGGTTTTTTTCCCCCCTGACTTAGGGTGTTCTACAAACCCAGCTTGTTGGGTTAATTTATGATTGTATTGTGAAAAGCCAGAAAATAAATTAATTTGGTAACTTATTGACAAGTATGATGTGTGAATGCAGCAATAGACTCACTTGTTTTTGCTGTACCATAGCTGACTTCTGGCTCTTTCTGTTCCAGCCTCTAAAATACTGATTTCTTACCCAGATTTATCTGGCTTTCTTTTTCATCTCTCTTCCTAACTCTGCTGCAAACAGTTTCCATGTGAAGTTCCTCTATAAAAATCCCTATTTCAGAAAACCTTTTGCCTGATTCCCTACTTAGAGCTATTCACCTTCCAAGCTTGCTACTCCTAGTCTCCTGAAGACACCTCCACCCACACTGGGTTGTTGTTTCTCAGACTTAGAAGTCCCTCCTGAAGCACACATTAATCCTCATCCCCCATCTTTTCCAGGCAGTACTACCGCTTTCCTCCTTAAATCCCCATTCTTAAACTGTGACTTCAATATAATGCAATTTCACTGTTGCCTTTAGCAGACACACATACCGACACAGCTGGTTCAGCTTACCTATTGGATCTTATACTGAGGATATTATTAAAATAAAAACAATATTGGGCATATTGCTGCATCACTCAGCTCATCTAAGTTACCTCAGTGGGTTCTTCTTCAGCGTTAACAGGCTGGCAAGAAATAATGTATTCAGAGCTATCTGTATAAGGTGTCCATGAGATGGTTGTCTGAGAAAGTGCTTCCTGGGGCCTTGTATTATTATTCTTGGGTAGAAGGGTATGATGATAAGAGGGTTCGTCGACATCAGGAACTCGAATGGGATGACGGATCACCACCACTGGCTGCCGTTCCCCATTCGGTTTAGCCCTTCCTGGAGTTGCTGCAGTTGTGGGGGTTCGAGAGCCAAATTCTTCTACAATGACTTGTTGTCCTGGGTTGCTCAGGATAGGTTGCTGACCAGAAGAACCTGGAATTGGGATACCATTTCCATTGTCATAGGGGTTGTTTGTGAGGTAAGGTACATTCTCCAGAACAGAAGGCACATCCAAGATCTCTGTCACCCTTTTGCCAGGGTGCGGCGGTGTTACCAGCCGGGGAAGCTCATCTAGCCAAAGAAAGGTTGGAAGCAGTGAAAGCCAGGTGCTGAAAGCTCCAGCAAGGGCTCCATTTGCAATGGAGGAAACTTGCCCCATAAAACCTTAATTCAAGCAATTGCATCTTTAATTGCATTCTCAAAAGAGTGACATTATTCTACAAAGCCTGGTTAAATTACTCTCTCAGCACTTGAATCAGAAGGTGAAAGCAAGCATTGGGTTTTGGAACTAGAGCCAAGTTAGAATGATAACCAAAGTGCCTTGAAAGATCCATAAAAAGCAAATGTACCAACTGCCAAAATATTGATCTACTGCTACATTTATAAATAAATGAATTTAACATCTTACTCACCTTTACTGCTATACTGTTATTCTAATATTTTGTCTTAGGGGAGAAATATTATATATTGCATTACATTTGGGGCATATTTACAAATTCAGCTCTCCTAAGATTTCAACCCTTCACTCCCCATCTAAGCTTAAAAGGTGAATCTACAGTCTCAACTGGAGAGCCAATAAATTATTCATAAGAGATTTATGGATCCACTTCCTGCCCTTTGGTTAAGAGATCATACCACAAAACAGCAATTCTCTTTCATCAATGAAGTGTATAGTTTCATGAAAAATCATTTAGTCTATTTATTATAAACCACTATTTTTCATAAAATATAAAGTAGCTGATTCAGATCTAATGAAAGTATTAAAAATATTTAAACACACAGAGAGAGAGAGAGAGAGAGAGAGAGAGAGAGATTTTTAATCCACTGGAAGCAATGGTCCAAACAAAATTATCCCCTTTTCGATTTTACTGATTCAGTGGAAGCAAGTTAAGGAAATACTAAACGGCAGCTGAAATCTAATTCAACATTATAATGTAATATTCTCTGTTTACTTGGAACTAAATACCCTTGAACAGAGTGAATCTTCATTCTACGTAAACTTAAATAACAAAAGTGGTCAATTTTTTAAATAGTAGAATACGCTTTTTTTTTTTAAAAAGAGTCCTCAGGGGTCTCTGATGCCACTACAGTAAGGAAGGCTGATTTTGTGGCCAATTCGGGGTGAAGCAGTAAGATATCTTTTGTGGTTTTAGCACTCATAGAAGTCCTTCATCTTGCAGGGAGTAGGAGGAGAGAGTGAAAAATTGACCCAACTTCTTTTGGGGGTGGCATTTGAAGTGAACTAAAGCAGTTTATTTGGAAGAGATTGTATCGTTGTTGTTAGTTGCCATCGAGTAGTACTGCCGGAAACATGGATGATTTCAAGGAGGCTTTTTTAGAGTCCTGTTGTGAGCCTGAGCAGACCTACAAAGAGATCTTTTCAGATTTTTGTCAGGCTATTCTGCAAAATATTCGGGACACTGGGGAAGATATTATTTCTAAGTGTGTAATCTGGCTGCAGACGTTATGGAAGATGATGAAGATTTTGGCAAGGATGGAGATCTTTCCACTCATAGCGAGATTAAAGTAATGCCAGACAAAGACTACATTTTGGTGCTGAAGGGGTTAAAGCAAAGGTTCGAACTGCAGATTATAAGGAGAGTTGTTTTTCTGAGGGATTGTTATGGCTTTCTGAGGGAATATTTTGGGAGAGAAGAGAATCTGCTTTATGGAAGTTTTTTTGCTGAGAAGTTTGAGTCTTTAAGCGGGGCACTGGGCTGTTTGATTTTTGCAAGAAAAATGCCTTGGGTATAATAGGGAGATACGTAAATGTCTTAGTATATTTTGAACTGGGGTAAAAATTTAAGAATGTGTAATTGGATTGATAATGAAGCTATTATGATTTCATTTCTCTTTAATGATTTGGATTAAGATCTATTGGACTTTTTAAAGGTTTGTTTGATTTGTAAGATTTATAAGGTATCTATAAGGTATAATAATAATTGCTTGGTTTTTAGGTTTAATAGGGCTAAGATTGCTGTAGTATTATTAATTATAATAGTAGACAATTTATATGTTTTTATAATTTGACTTTTATTATGGTGAAAGGTCCCCTGTGCAAGCACCGAGTCATGTCTGACCCTTTGGGGGGATGCCACTTTCGCGATGTTTTCTTGGCAGACTATAGTGGGGTGGTTTGCCATTGCCTTCCCCAGCTGTCACCTTCCCCAGCAATCTGGGTACTCATTTTACTGACCTTGGAAGGATGGAGGGCTGAGTCGACCTGAGCTGGCCACCCAAGAATCCAGCTTCTGCTGGGATCGAACTCGGGTCATGGGGAGATTTTCGGTTGCCAGACTGCTGCCTACCACTCTGCGCCACACAAGGCTCCGACTTTTATTATAGTGGACAGAAAAATATAGAATAGTGGTAGGAAGGAAATAACTAAATAAATGTTGTTTTATGGGGGAGGGAAGTTGATTCAGAAATTTATATATTTTTTCTTTTTTTATATATAAGGGGAAGGAGCGATTGCATTAGTGATTTGAATATGTGCTGATAGAAGGATTTATACTGTAGAAATAATGTGATCTTGGTTTGATACAGAGTAAGGGATTGATCATGGAAATTGCTGTATATTCTTGTTGTTGAAAGTCGGAAGTCACTTCTTTATGTAATCTTCAAAATTCTTTTTTTCTTATGTTTCACACTTATTTCATTTTTTTTTTCTTTTTATAGTTTTTTTCTTTTTTGTAGTTTTTATCTTTGTTTCAAACTTAATTAAATTCTTTTAAAAATCAAAGCAATGTTTATTTACTATAAAAGACCAGTATATCCACTTGCATCCAGATATATAACTGATAGAGGCCAATGAAATGGTAAGAATACTATAGAACTTATTGCCCCATATTAGCATTATCAGAAATGCAAAAATAGGTGCCTTTTGGCTTTTCTCTGAGATTGATTTGACCATGCAATGCTATGTAAGTTTACTCAAGAAATATTTCTCACTGAATTGAATAGGATTTATTCCAAGATACAGGAGTGAAATCTAAGTCAATATTACCTGTTCTTTTCCTTCCAATCAATGGTTCACTCTTCTGATTATTCTTCACAGCAGTTACATAGATGATGTATTCTGTCCCTGGCTCCAGACCTGTTGGAAGAAAATCATTTTAAAAAGGCACTGGGGTCAGTTCAGGATTTAGGAATTAAGAGCTTTTCGTTCAGAAAAGCAAAGCCTGCTTAGTTTTTGATAGTCAAACTATAATTTTAAAAGGATTTCATCTGTTTCTGTGGTTTTATTGCTTTATCTTTTATTATTTTTTCTAATATGTGTTACATTGTTTTAAATATTTTATGTTGGTGGGATGCAGTATTACAGCATTATAAGTGCTATAAAGCATTATAAATGGTTTTTTTTAAAAAACAAATTCTCGTCTGCCTTCAACCCCCAGGACTTATAGTAGCTGATCAGGCAGTAGCTATCCATGTGGACTGGGCTCATGTCCCAGCTATTCTGTTTCAGATCTAAGGCAAGAAGGAATGGTTCCAGTTGAAAAACATGTTAGATGGGATCAAAACCTGCACTTGCCTTCAAAAATCTTTAATTCACTAGGTAGAGAACACATCCTATTTCCCAAAAGCAATCCTTTACTTCACCTCCTATTAGTGTATTATTACTACACAACACACCAGTTCTGATGTGACTGCACTTCAAAGAACTTCTTCACAATATCTACAAGCAAAAAGACTCCAACTTCAATCCTCTCAATCTTTAAGTATGGCTGAGAATGTCTTCTGCCTGAAAAACTGGGGAGCCACTGATATTCCCTGTACTCTGTTGTGAACGACCTGCTAGTAGTTAATAGCAGTTTCAAGAGTCATCTTTATTCCCTCTGAATACGGAGATTCTAAATAGCACCAAATTACCTTTGCCCCAATACTGTTTGATGTTCCACTGCAGTCGATTAGCCTCTTAGCTTCGTTATGAAAAGTTCATACCTGTGATAGTGGCCTCAGTAATGCCAGGATGAGGATGAGGAAGTAGCTCCCTGGCCGGGCCCCCAACTCGCTCATATTTGATTGTGTAGCCTGTGATCTTGGCCCATGGTGGCTGCCAACTGATCAAAAAGGAGTTGCTCGTAGTTGTGAGGAAGTGTAGATTAGAAGGTGCATCAATGGCTAAGGAGCAAAACCATTTAAATGGATATTAGATAAAGTGATGTGAACTATTTCAACCACTGTCCTTTTTTCATTCTCAAAAGGTGGGCGGGGGCAGAAACCATAGCTGTCTGCAGTCACCAAGGATTGATATGACCAAAGAACAAAGCCCTATTTTCAGCCCATAGGAATTTTTACTAAGTATCATTACCAGTGGAAGCATCAATCACTGCTGGGGAGCTGCGAGCATTGTCATTCAGCGTGTAGATGTAAATCTTGTAGTCAGTGCCAGGTTGCAAGCCTATAAATCAAAATAAAGTATTAAAAAATAAATTGGTGTTGCTTTTATAAAGTTCTGTTTGGATGGAGACTGCATCCTAAAATTCAGTTAAAATAAGTAGCAAGGAGTTATAGAAATTCAGTTCACAAGCCCTAGAGTAGAAAAACTGAGATAGCCTCTGCTGTTTTCTTTTGACTATATTACAGACAGCTGTACTGAAATCCCTGCACAATTCTGAAATCTTTCTGCAAACAATGAAGAAACAGTAACTAAGGGTGCTATGGAAACTGAAGGAAGGAAGGTCAAACTAGATTATAATGATCACATGGGAACCATGGCAGAAGACATGATGGCAAGAAAGAAACGCACAGGCAGGGAAGCTTGAAAACCTGAGCTTCCAAAATCACAGAAGACAAGGGAGCCCAAAGGAGCACCAAACTGTTTTTGATAGGTCTCCCGGACCTTTACAGTCTGCCCAGAAAGGAAAATTCCACCAGCAATTGCTTTTCTCCTACCTACTGCAAGGTGATGTGATGGGGGAAATGATTTATCAAATGCCCACATGGAATGTGACTCCTAAGTATTTGCTACTCAGAAGGTCAGGGAGCTCTGAAGAAATGATCCCAGGGGGATGAAATGGAAATACTGAAAACCTTACAAGACTTGGTCCTTCAGCTGTATTGAAGTCAGTGTTTTCTGAATTCTCCTTGGAACTTCCCAATTGCTTATATTGTTTTAAATGTGGTAATAAAAAAATAGACAAAATAGCCCAGTTAAGAGCTAGAAAGTTACTGGGGTTCAGTTTGGTTTTGTTTTGTTCTGCATGATATCCTCAAGCAGTAAGTTTCTCTTCCTTCCTGCAAAGTATTATAATAGAACTTTTTGGGGTACAGGAATGATGCTCACATACCAGTAATGGTGTAGGTTCTAACATCAGGGCTAATTGTTCTTTGAACCGGATTCTGACCACCTGCGGGGATGGCATTTATCTGGAAACCTGTGATGGCCTCTGTCTTGGTGCGCCAGGTAATTGTGATGGTTCGCTCTGTGACATCTGTGACACGAGCCCTACGGGGAGAGCTAATACCTGCACCAAAAAGGCGGAACGTCCATCATTAATGTAACGGTCATACTGAGCATAGAAGTTGCAGAGAAAAATTTATTAAACTGAATGGCAGTCAGTCTACAGCCCATAGAGTAGGAACACTTTTCTGGGCAATTCTACAAGAATGTGACAGTAGTCTTACTGTTAGCCTAGCCCTATGTCCAGCCCCATGTCCAGTTTCTCACAATGCATAACCAAATGACTACATGGGAGCCCATAATGGAATATGAGGACAATAGCCATATCATGCCAAGATCCCTACGCACTGTATTTCAATGTCTCTGAATCTCAAGGTGGTGTACAGCCATCCTCCTTAGTAGCCACTGATAAACATACACACACACATATCTCATTTATTTGCTGAATTTCCTTTTAACATCTTCAACATTGACCACATCAAATCTTGTGGTATGAATTCTATAATTTAGTTATGTGCATTTCCTTTATCTGTCTTGAATTTTGTACCAGTTAACTTTACTGAATGACACAGAATTCTGTTATGGCAGAGATGGAAAATGCCTTTGTGTATTTTGTCTCCATGCTCTCTTCTTTGTACTTCTTCTGATCTAAAAAGCCCCGGTGTTTCATCTTTCAGCTCAGAGATTTATGGCAATTTTGATTATGTGGACTACTTACTTTCCAGAGTACTAACTACACCTTGGCCAGGTCTGCTGGTCAGAGTGTCCTTCAGAGCATAGATACTAACTTCATATTTAGTTGCCACCTAGACATTTTAAAAAAATCATGCAGTTAAGAAATTTACATCCTTCAAAAGAATACAAAAAGCTGACACACAAGCCACTTCAGTAAAGAACCTCAGCTCCTAACAAGATTGTGTTCTTTATGTATGTGCTATATTCATCTCTAAAATGGGATGTGGCATTTTTTTTTTCAACCAAATGGTTCTCTACTTTACCTCCCTCTGCTCCATCAACCTAAAGACTAACACCCAAGCCTAGCTTGGATACGGCTTCCGTTAATGGAATGGGAGGGGAGGCAATTCCTTCTCTCCCACTGCAGTCTCTTGGTCTTCAAGGTTTGCTTTGAAGATTTTAAAGTTATGGGGAAGGCCTGAAATGGGGAAGAAGAGAAGGAAATCCTATTTCACAATGTTAGTGCCTACCCTTATTTCTCCTTGAGTATCTTAGATGCTTTACAAGAAGGCCTTAGCCTTGGATAATTATCCTACACAACTTGCTACATATGTGAATGTATTTATACTACCTTTAAAAGATGTTTTCTTTTCCTTCAAAAGATTAAAGCTAATTATGAAGAGAAACAGGGATGAAAAATGTTCATGTTTAATTTGCATCTTCTAAATAATTATCTTCTAGTCCAACTGATTTTCTAAATACTAAATAAAACTGTATATAAGTTATATTTTTCTCCCACAGTACTTTAAGTTGCTGCAAAACAAGTACATCAAGTCAGCAAAGTGAAAAAAAGAAGCATTACCATTAGTCCAGAGATAACAGCAGATGTGCTATCTGGAGCGAGGTTAATTTCTTTCGTTGGCCCATTCTTCTCCTTGGGATTTACTCTCACTCGATATCCAGTAAGCTTTACATTCGGTGCAGTCCAGGTTACTGTGAAACTTGTTGGAAATACCTGAATAAACTTCAGATTCGTAGGAGGTGGGATTGCTGTTAAATTTAGGATTACAAATTGAGATTACACAGAAAGTATTCATGAATATAGAAAACATGTAGGCTTTTCAGTTCAATATTTTCATTTCATTTTTACAGTTACAACAGCTTTTTGAAAGTTTTCATGCATTATAAATAAAAGCTAAAAAACAAGTCTAAACCCAACTTCCCTGCCGAATATATGGATGTTAATTTCAAAACATTATCTCTTCTGGGATAATAAAAAATTCTCCCACAGTGCAAAATGACAAGTGAGCCAACACACAACTTAATCGAGATACAAACATGTACATGCCCGGAAAATGACAACGTAAGTTGGCATGGTAGTGGTAGTAGACTAAAGGTGAAAGTGCAAAGCAGCTCCACCCATTTTCTTGCTGCAAAATGAGTGTTTTGGGACTGGCCAGAATCACCCTATCATCACTGTTATACTTAGATAAACTCACTGTGACAGTCCTTTTGGGAGAACACTGCAAAAATGCTTTCAACATTCCAAATATGTCCACTACCTCAAAAAAAAAAACTTGCCTAGTTCTGTTCCATAACATTTGGTTTAAGAAAAGGGAATATGAAGACACCTGCCCCAATTATTCTGATCAAGATCTGAGTCAGAGGAAATTTTTACTTAAAAAAATAAAACAAAAAGTTCAAACACCATAGATCCAGATCTAGTCCTTGTTGAGCCACCTGTGTCCCCTCAATCTATTATTATAGATAATATAATACATATTATATTATATTATATTAATAGATATATAATATCTGAAGTATGATATCAGCTGCAGAAAGAAGAGGGAAGCTGTGGAAACTAAGAAAAGGAACACCTTATATCTTTGGGTTCAAGACAATAATCTGTCACTAAAAAGACTTCCTTGCATTGTGTGCATGGGTGAGGGAAGTTTATATGTGACTCCAAGTCTCCCATGTTGAACAGTAAGTTTTGATACTATTAATCCTCATAATCACCCTCTCATGTTTCTCTGATCCCGTACCCATGGCACTGCATACACCAAGCTCTTCATAGACAATTAGTTGCAACTGGATTCCTTCTCAAGAAGGGACAGTTGTTGTGGCCATCAGGTGACATTATTTCATGTGTACCTGTGGTCTGGGTCCCAATCAAAGGTAGGCTTTCCAACTCATTGTGCAAGGCAACAATATGAACAGTGTACTCAGAACCAGCCCTGAGACCATGCAGCTCTGCAGTGTCGTCTTCACCATCTGGAGCAGGGAATAGTTCCTTGATTCCATCCTCAGGGGTTGAGTAGGTCACCCTGTATCCGGTGACTTGCCCCTGTGGGCTTTCCCAAGCAATTTTGATGGAATCGACATCCACTGCAGTGAATGCCAGTCCTTTAGGATGGTCAATGTCTGTTAGGCAAATTAATGGTGAAAGGTTAAGCAGAGGAGGACGCAAAGCAGATTTGGGGTGGCACAAAGCACTCTTGTTATAAGCATGCAAAGCACTCTTTTGTTTTTGTACATTAAGAAATTATAATTTATTTTTCACCCGCCTGACGTATCACACAAAGACTCTTACAGCATCATAGCTGATTAATTACAGAGTAGTTCTATGGATACCTAACTTGGACAGAAGTCCCATTTGGTTCAGTGGGCTTACTTCCAGTTAAGTGAGAATGGGAATGCAGCCTTAGACTTATATGATGACTCCCAGGCACTTGACATGTTATCACAGCAAACTGAAATGCACTTTTTGACACCTACGATTTTGCTGCAGTCCAGGAAATAGAATAAGCAGCAAGTACAGATGGAGGTAGAAATCTCCTGTCAGAGAAGGACTCCAGCTGAAATGAATGCAGGCTTTCTAAGACTGCTTTATGTAGTTCTGTTATCCACAGACCCAGTTACTGTTGGCCTGCTGCCATTTATATATATATATATATATATATATATATAAAATAAAATTATATATATGATTGTACTTAATAGCCTCCTTTCTCACCCCATCACAGAAAAGTGTTGTGCCCAACATAACAGAATCAGACAATTTGTAGAGCTGTAATTGAGTGCAAGATGAATTAGGGTTATTCCTTTATACAAATTAACGTTCACACAGACCAATTATTTAACAATAAAATTACTTCGGGAATTGATAGAAGGCGGCATAAGATGTTTGCCTAAAAAGGGTTACTGTGCATTACAGAAAGATTTTGGCAAGCCAAAACATCACCTTTGATGTTAAAATTTCAGCATGTTAATGAATTATTCCCATGACCAAAGGCTTAATAACAGCACTGAAACTGGCCTAAACCGTTTCAGGAATTCTGAAATAATATCAGGTAACATCGGGAGCAGCAGGAATTCATGTAAAGGAGTCAGGAGTGGTCACCCTGCAACCCTACGCCCACTGGAGAGTAACCTGCAGAGGGCGCAGCGGAACTCTTTTTCTAGAACAGTCTCTAGAAGGCTCTCCATTTTCAGTAAAGACTCAAATTATGACTTCCTTTCACCACCATGGATTGTGAAGCAGACGTTGTGCTTTTCGGGTCTTTGGGGAGGAAAAGATAGTTCAGCAGGAGAAGTTCTGGCTTTCTGCTGTTTCCCTATCAAGGCATATTTGTAAATGGAGAGAAATCCCCAGGATTAAACACAGCCCTGCTTTTCCCCTTCTTCCCATGCAGGGAACAGAAGTCTTGAGAACATTTTCTGCATCTTGCTTGTCGGCTTCCCAAAGGCAATCGGTGGGCCATTTTTGAAAATGCTGGATCAGATGGTCCATAGTTCTTCTTGTGTTCTTATCTAGTGCTCTCTCCTCTACTTGGGCATATTCTGTGAATGCACTAAATTAGAAAGCTCAGAGGTCTGCTGATTCCTACATACCCTTTGTGACAATTCTGTACCATGTGACAGAGCAGATAGTTAGGAGCCAATTCAGGAAGGCACCAGAAAATCTGCGTGTCACAATGGACATTGCTCACGTACACATTTATTTGTGGGATGACAGCTTCAGTGTAAGCAGCAATAAAAATCCCAAACAGGTTTTTATTTTATTTGGTTTTGTGTCAAACAAAGCCAGATTTTGGTGAAAAAAACCCTGATACTCCAATTTTAAATTTTGGATTTAAATTGCTTCAATTTGTTTAATGCAAAGGCTTTTTTTATTACTTATTTGCTCCTGGCATGTTCTTGAGAAGAATAAAAAGTTTAGATATATGACCTCAAAATAGTAATTTATTTTTTAAGGTGCCCAGAGTCCACTAGAGTGAGTGGCTATATTAAATTTGATAAATAAAATAAATAAAATGTTGCATTTTAAGCAAATAGTACATAAAGAGGAATTAATTTTCTCCAGTCAGATTACCTTTCTCCAAATTATTATTTTTACTTTTTATTTTTATCCCGCTTTTATTATTATTTTTTTATATAAATAACTCAAGGCGGGAACAAACCTAATACTCCTTCCTCCTCCTATTTTCCCCACAACAGCAACCCTGTGAGGTGGGTTGAGAGAGAGGGACTGGCCCAAGGTCACCCAGCAGCTTTCATGCCTAAGGTGGGACTAGAACTCTCAGTCTCCTGGACTCTAGCCCAGCACCTTTACCAGTAGACCAAACTGTTTACCAATTAAGGATTCTTTTTTAACACTGATAATTTTGAGTTCTACTATAAGCACAGTTTGTGGGTGAAGAGGTAGTAAGGGAGCTTCTTCATGACACAGCAATGGGAATAATACTGTTTTTTGCCATATTCTCAGAATTCTGATAATAAGCATGTCCTGCGGGATTCAGGTATTTGTAGGCATCATATTCTTACTGTGAAATGTGGGAAATGTAAAGTACATACTTGTAACAGCTTTCTCAACCAAAGGCTGGCTTTCTCCATTTGGCCCTTGGGCATAGACACTAACCACATACTCAACTGTAGGTTGCAGTTCATCAATTGTAACTTCTGTTTGTTCTGTAATAAATAAAAAGATATATGGTTTCTTTTCATCTTAACCAAATTTAGTCTTCTGTGCAAAACTACTCAATTGTCCCCCAGGTAGAAAAGCAACTAGCTCTAAATTAGGATGGGATTGTCTTATGCATAGAAACTGTTCCAGAGCAAAAGAAACAATTTCAACAGATTTCACACTCACAAATATTTTGACAATGGAAAATGCAGAAATGCCTTTCTCTAGAAACAGCCCAATGGTGTCCATTGTGCTTTAGGGTTTTTTTTAAAAAGCAGATATTCATCAGACATTTTAATTACATATAAATTATATGTTTAATAACATCTACATTTTTGGCAAGCCTTCTTTTAGAATGTGTTGCAACAACAATTCCCATTTTAGAACAACATCTCAAGAGCTGCCCAGTGTAGGGAAGCTGCACCATTCAAGTTGACCTATAGAGTGAACTAGCTTGTTTAGATACAATCCATGAGTCTATTCCATATGACCTTTAGACAGAGGGTAGCAGCTGTTAGGATTCAAGGTTTCAAACGGACTAAGACATTTTTTTTTTCCTTTAAGCAGTGGATCCTCATGCCTAACACAAATTGCTTCTTAAATTCTCCAAAAACAGATTCAGAATGATTCGTTACTTGAGATACTTGATTCATACTTCATACTAAGCTGCCGTTTGCTTAACCGTAGTTTATTAAATACACTACATCTGGCTTAATCTGCACAATAGGATAAGCCAAAACCACCACAATTTATAAACCATGACTGGACACCAGAAACACCTTTCTTCTTCAGATGCTGGTCACTGTGGCTGTCTACCATCCAGGGCTGGGGCCTGTGCGATATAAAGAGATGGCTACTCATCCTTTGTCTCACACTGGGGGAACGAGGATCAAACTCGGAGTTCGTGGAATGCCACGTTCTTCGGTGTGGGAAGAGCCTTCCCTACATACCAGGATCACCGTGGGTGGCTGTCAAGCTATTTCTCTTCTCCCAAGCATTTTTATAGGGGGCATTTTGAGTGCCCACTTTGTACAGTGGATTTTATATTTGCTGTGCCATTTGGCAACTGCATGGTATTGTTTTACCAGTTCTCTCCTCCTTTTTAATGTTCTTTAATGTTTTAATCAAATCAAATCTTTTTACAGTCATAGACCAGCATAATTAATGTTTTAATAATATTACATTCCACTCAGCGAATTTTGGTCACTGTGCGGGTAATGATAAAAAACAGTACTTTGAAAGTAGAGGGGCTGTCTTAATGTCTTGATAGGTAAGGAGAGAAGCAGTCACTCAGATAATTAAATCCTAGATGGTTTGGGTTTTAAAGGTTAAAACCAACACCTTCAACTGCACTGGGGAAAAAATGGGCAATTAGGGTAGATTTTTTCAACAGGGCATGGCAATGTTTTGGTCTAATGCTTTGGTTATCTTCTAGCTTCCACATTCTGCATTAATGGAAGTTTTGGGGCATTCTTAAAAGATAGTCCTACATAGATCACACTGTGTCATCCAATTACATTGTGATCAAGGCATCAATGACTGCATTGTAATCAGACCTGCTCAGGAACAGTTGCATCCAACATTCTAAATATAACATGCAAACATGTTCTTTGCTGCTGCCACCATTCAGAGATCCAGCCCCATTTTCTAATGACCAACTGTCCCTCTATCTTGTCTCTGGATGCAAATCTAGCTTATTCATACCGATCTACTCCATTATCAAGTATAAGCAACTATTCAGGGAATCAAATGCTTCTACAAAGTTACACACCAAACAGAAGTAAATCAGGGGGCTTTGGCATACTGGTGGGATTTTACATCAATGTTTTGCATGACAATGAAACAAGTAGCTTCATTAAATATTAAATGACATAAGGGACAAAATGGGATTCTGTGAAAAGCCAACACTAATCCCTCAGCAACTTTGTCTGGATGTGGCCTGACACTGTAAAATAGCCCCCCAAACAGAGCTAATAATTCAGCTCTTCACCAAGGTAACCACCAAAAAAAAAATCTAGTTATATTTTAAGTGCAAGTACAATTACAAGTACCTTGAGAGGAATGAAATATTTAATACTGGCCTATGGCTTTCTAGTTCTTGCCCATAAAGAAAGGCTCATTTAATCAATGTCTTATGGCTGTCTCTTTTAAGCAGGAGAAAATTCACATCTTCCACAAGAAGACTTTGTTCACTTTCCAGAAGCACGTGTTTAGTCCTGTTACGGCTGATTTAATTGAGAACTGAGTGAACAAGTAGTAAAGCCCACATTCTCATTTCCTCAAAATCTACATGCTGAAAGGAATCCAAAATAAACAGTAGTTGCTGAGACTATATTGCCATGGCCTATCCCAAGATAAGCCAAAGGGAAGATGGATCTGAAAAGAATCATGTAAATTCGTCCTAGTAAGCCTTTCCTGATAAAAAAAGATCCCATGAACCATAGAAGAGAAAGCCTGGACTATCCTGTGGTCAGAAGAGAGAGAAGTAAACGTTCTTCACTTAGTCCCCAGCCATGGAGTAAATTTCCATGGTCTTAAGATACCCTTGATCTCATTTGACTTGAGATTTCTTCCATTTGTCATCTCTCTTAATTTATGCTGTTAGTTCCTCTCTTAGAAAACAAGGCTGCCTCAACTCTGCAAAGGAAAGAATGTGCTTAGGAGTGATAGGTTTACCAAACTGGTGGTTTCTCTATGCTACAAAGCAGCCAGAGCTCTGACAACCACTCTAACCAGTGAAGCAGAAAGATCTCCATGCTCACTGAGATTCAATCTAAAAACATTTCCTAGGTAGACCATGTGGTATTCACGGTAAAATACCCACTTTCCCACAGATCTGAGCATCATCTTTCCACTCTTCACAATGGTGAACCCTTATCCATTTCCACATGTTGGTGAGAGTAACACAAAGTCTCTTTAGGTGCCTTCTGTGGAAGCTCCCAAGGAGAAAAATCTACTCATGCGTAATAGACAATAAAAATCCCACATTATGCTTGCAAGCAAGTAAAATTAAAATTATGGACTGCTTTTCTTCCATTCAGATTGCATCCCTCTTCCTGTGCTTTCTTCGTTCTTACCTGCAGAGAGCACTCTAGTTTTTGTGGGGCCATGGCCATCCTTGGGGGCGGCTGTCACTCTATAACCAGTAACTGGGGAAGAGGAAGGCTGCCACTTCACAGTAAGGCTGTTCTCTTGAACATTAGTAACTTGTAGCTGTGATGGGGTATCAATCTCTGTACATGAAAAATTAACTTTCTATGTTAGATTTTGTCCTTCGGGCTTCAACTTCCTTAAATCCTAATGTAATATATTTATTATTATAAATCCCTTTGATCAAGAGGTCTCTTGATGATGCGCACACACACACAAACACAAAAACAGATTAATAATCACAATTCCAATACAACAAGAATCAGTGAAGCACAAAATTAAGCTCATTAAAAACTATGCAAGACTGTCATTTCAAAAGAGAGGACTAGGTATCAAAAACCTCACCACAATTATTCAGTAAATCTGACAACCAAAGGAATACATAGCATCATGTATACTGTGTTTTAATTCTTGGTTGCATCAATCAAATCTTCCTACCAATTTAAAATACTCAGGATGCTCCACCATGAGAGATGAGGCAGAAAGCTAATACAGAGAAAGGACATTCTTCATACAAATCTTTTTTCAGATCCCTTATGGCAGTGCTATAAGTTTTGAGGTGCCATGCTAAGATGGTATTATTAAATATTAATGATTTTTTAAAAATTTAAAAATTATCATACCAATTCTTTTGTGTTTTTAGTTAATGCTTTCTTTGTAAATTTTTTCTACAGTTTGTTCCCCTGTATTTCATGCCATTTTAATATGATGTGCAAAGAAATATATTAATTACAAGTAATATTACATTATTGGTAGTACTTTGGTTATTACAAGTATACCTAACATTGGCCTCATCCAGCTTAGAGTAATGTGGAAGCCAAGTGTTGGGG
Source organism: Candoia aspera (assembly GCF_035149785.1). Taxonomy (NCBI): domain Eukaryota; kingdom Metazoa; phylum Chordata; class Lepidosauria; order Squamata; family Candoiidae; genus Candoia; species Candoia aspera. Next base: position 169,723,922 of record NC_086153.1, on the reverse strand, counting down.
ATCTTTCAGCTTCCTAAATACAATGGTGTTGGGCTCCTTTTACCTAGTCCATCTCATGGAATTTTCTCCATTCAGCTCCGGCAGGTAAATCGAATGTGTATTTAGGGACAACAGAACTCTTGATCTAAATTCTAGATGCTAGAGAAAATCAACAAGGGGAAACTGCTGCTCTGATTACAAGTTACGCATGCATGCACGCACGCACGCACGCGTATCATCTGGTTTCCAGTTTCTAGCTCACTACCTTTCCTGGCAACTGGTTCTACTGAAGTTTACCATTAGGAACCCTTATCATCCTTGTTGCCCTACCTATTCCAGTTTGTCTGTATCCCTCTTAGGTGCCTGTTTCAGTTTGTTTGGATCCTCTCTAATGACAGTGAATCTTTTTAAAATTAAAATAACTGTTAACCATTCTGATCTAATCAAAAGATACAGAAATTTAAAAAACATGCTTTTCATTTACTGTTGCAAAACATTTCAGTGCATCAGAAAAGTAAGATATAAATATTTTCAATAAGTTCCAAATGATCTTAGAAAAAGTTCTGAACATACAACAGATTAAATGAAGGCAATGGACTGCTTGTTCGTCCTGCTAATCTAGAGAGAAAACAGGCTTACCTATTCGGTAATTGACACTGACAGGTTTACTGCTGGCAGGACTGTCTCCACGCCCAGTGACCACATACACAGTAATGGTGTAATCCACCCCAGGCTTAAGACCGGGAATTGTAGCAGTGGAGACATGGCCAGGAACGGTGAACTCCTGAACAGGCCCACTGCCACCTGGGAGTAATCGTGCAAAACAATCAGAGATCATCATCATCATCATCACCATCATCATCATCACCATCTTGAAGTGCTTTCCATAACTTCCCACAAAAGGGAAAAACTAATACAGTGTTATGAGCCAGCCACAGTAATTAATGCCTTAGTGATATCTTCTACCTAACTATAAAATATCTGCAAAACTAGAATGGATAATTTAACCTAGTTCTCAGCTCTCATAAGATAACTTACACCAAAGTTATCCCCAAAATATACTATTTCAAAAGTTTTCTTAAAATTCCAAGAGTTTAGACTCTAAAACTATCTTTAAACTGATAGTCCATCTTCCTTAGTTATTTAAATCCTTTACCCATGGACTATACCCAGCAGATATCCTGAGTAATTGCTGCTATTTTCTAACACTGAAGAGCCATTTCAGGCATCACACAGAATGAAAACTAAACTTGCCAATGAGCGTGCTTCCAAACAGAACAGAAGTCATTATCTAACAAATGTAACAGATGTGTGCAGATGTGCTATAGTTTAAAATGCAATGTGTGAAGTGGTCCATTAAGTGCTTTTGTATTTGTATTATATCATGATCAAACTATGTAAATCTGTAAAATACAATTACAGCAAGATTTTCTATGATTCATAATTTCAAACCTCTTTGGATCCAGATCCACTATGTTTTATTGATATTAAAAAAAAGTTGGAAAGGGAGATGTTCTTGTGGGAAAAAAGGCCCTTCATGCCTTTTCTAACGCATATTCGATTGCTAGGTATCTCTTGGTAAATAAACAGCATTTCAGGGCCTGCATAATAATTAAATGTGATGCAGTGTTTTTAAGTCACTGATTTTACACATTGCTGTAACCTTCCCTCTATTTCCTCAGTTGGAGGCTAATTTTTTCTGGCAGGTATCAGCATCAAACAGTGCTCACCTGTTTCTCCATATGTGATCCTGTAGTAGCGAACTGTAACAGCAGGTGCATCCCAGGAGATGACCAGACTATTGGGGCCAGTAGCAGTCACATGTAGATCTCTTGGGACATCAGAAACTAGGGATGTTTTTTTAAAAAAAATATTTAACATTTATCTCATTAATGTTTTAACCATTGCACTAAGTGCAGCTATCTAGATCTATTTTTTCAGACTTCAAAGTTCCCAAAATCATGCTGCCAAAATTCAGTGGCAAAGGGGTAATTTTCATCCCTGGGATTCCTCCTCTTTTTAAAGCAATTAAGACACAAGTACGGATAGGCTTTGCACACCTATCTGGGGCAGCCCACATGTGCTGAACTTTCAACTCTCCCAACCTCAAGGCACAGCAGTGCTTCCAGGTCATGTTCTCTAGTGCCCTTAGAGTCCAATTTGTCAAAAACCACCACCACAACAAAATGTGACCTGAATAAAGTTGCCTTGTCCTGCACTAAACTGTACCATGTAATGGCAACTAAGGCCTTACTGCAGAGATTACGATTATGGGTTGCATGCTTTGAAATGATTCAGAAGAAGTGATTCTGATGTCACATACATTCAGCACCCAACAGTGTCTGGCAAGGGGTGCTGCGGCATCAAAACACAAGCCCCAGCTCTTTTCTATGTGCCTTACGATGTTGCACACATGCCCACAGTGCCCAAATGGGGATCCTGCTGGCAGCACCTCTCTACTATTCATTAATGAGAGTCTGAAAGAACCCACAAGCCACGGCTACATTAAGAGCAGATAGGTCCTGTGTTCACATGAGGTTCAAAACACTTTATCCGAATCATTTCAAAAATATGCACAGCCTCAGTATTTTAGATTGGTATTCCACAAAAAGATCCAAAATTCCTTATCTTATTCACACTCTTCACAATCACTTAAAGCTCCTCATTCTCCTTGTAAAACAATAAAATGAGATCTAATGTCTCTATGTTCCAAGTTTCCCTGGCTCACTGGCTGCATATGCTGCCACATTTTTCATCTTCTTAATGTTGGATAGACAGCTAGTTGAGATTTACGGCTGTTGTTTGTCCAAATCAGTTATAGCCAGCTAGCCAGCCAACTTCTAGCCCCTGACAGGCTTCAAAAATAATGCGGTAAGCCTCAGTAGGACGCCAAAGGGTTTGCTTTTGTGCCCTGTGTGTGTGTGTGTGTGTGTGTATCTTTCAATGCCTAGCAAAAGCAAAATAAAGTTCAGAGAAGTCTGCACTGTTGAACTGCCATCCAAAACTATGCAGTGAACTTCATCAGACCTGACAGTGAACACTCTTGACTTATTTCCTTGACTTGTTATAAACTACAAAAAGTGATCAGAGGAGGAAGAGTTCAATTTGGGGCCACTTTCTCACAGTCTTACTGCGTTTAAGTTGATATGTTTATATCCTTTGGATCTCTGTGTAGTGTTGACAGATACATAAGAAATCTTTACAAGTCCATCCCTGTAAAAATTAAGTTGATCCAATATACCTTTTCACATTTCAAAAAGTCATTTTTTAACATTTAGGTTTTTGTATTTTTATAGCATGCCTAACCCGATTAAAGTGAGGTTTCTGACCCATTTTTTAAATTCAGTTTTTGGGAAGAGATTTTTTTCCCAATAATGCCCTATCAGATCTGTTTCAGCAGGCCAAGAACTTAATTTGCAATTATTTTTCTTATTCAGTTCTTACCTGTACTTTGCTGTCCAATTAACGGCAAGCTCTCTTCTTTGCCATGGAATGCAGATACACTAACCACATACTCTGACCCTGGAATCAGATCAGTGAGAGTGATGGAGTTGCGAGATGGTGCAACACGGACTTCTTTGGGCCTGCTGCCACCGTGCTCAAGATAAAAGCGTATTTTGTAGCCAGAGATGGGAGCATGAGGGGCAATCCAATGGACAATAAAAGAATGGGCTGTTATGTCTGAGAAATCCATTCCACTGGGGGAATCAAGGCCTGTTTCACAAGAAAATACAATAGAAGCACAAACTTCAATAAGTGGTTAATGTCTTTTTGAAAAGAGAAAGCTACATATACCTACAATCATTAAGGGTGCAGCTTGTAAATGGGAATAATTTAAGCCATGCTAGCTTGCTGAAAGACTGAAGCCCATGTCCATTTTTGGAAAGAACAACTTCTCTCTGCAATTCTAACTCTGGTATTCTCTGAAGATCTCCCACCTAAGGATTGCCTTAGGTGGCAATCCTTCAGCTGAAACTAAGTTTCAGCTTAGTTTCCAGCTGAAACTTGGTTAGTCATGATCCAGGTCCCATATTTTGCCATGTTTTACAGTATCAATATAGAAACAATATTTGGGGGTTTTGTCCTCTAGCTGAAATGATAGTACAATCATACAAGGGAGACGTACAGTACATAATGAATGAATACAGCTTAATTTCCAAGAAAAAATTAAAGAAACAATTATTTTATATTTGTCATTTCACAGACCTGTCTTCTGCTCTCCACTTAGAGGTTTACTCTCATGTTGCTCATATACACTGTAGACGGTGATCAAGTATGCTGTGCCAGGAAGGAGATCTGAAAGATTACAACCACAATGATATCCAAGAGTTAAGCCAAGGTCATTTTCCTTCCTATCCCCAAATCTCTCCATACACCTCTGCTCCTTGGGATTATGATTCCCTACAGTTGTCTCAAGGTGCTTTCATCTGTAAGGATTTCCTTAAACTCTATTGAATTTGAAGAGAATTTCTAGATTTCTAATTTTCTAAATTTCATTTAGTACTATATAAAATATACATAGCGGCTAAATTACAAAGATATTCAAACATTGTTTTTTGAACTACACATGCTAGCACTTGCAGCGGTGGAAATTTATATATAGCATGACTCAGCTCCCAACCTACCACTTTGCTATTGTAAAAATTGTAAAACGTGGATTGCGCAGGTGAGAAATGAATTATATTGTGAAGTTTTTGTATTCTTTGCCATTTTTATGCAGGGGTTCCCTGAGACCTGAACATTATTTCAAGGGTTCCCCCAGGGTCAAAAGATTGAGAAAGGCAGTAGCTAAGGAACCTCTAAGAAATTCTGTTATCAATGAAAAATGCTACATTAGCTGATTATCACAGGTAAGTCAGTATCTCAACAAGTTGAGCACAAGTGCAAACTTCTCAAATACTCTTATTCCATCATATCGAATAAAACAGGAAGGCAAATATAGTTAACTGCTGGCATTCCAGATTTTTCTGAATTATATGGCCAATGGTGAGGAAAGATGAGAACTTTGGCTCAATGTCTGATCAACCAGTTTCTCTACCTTGAAAACAAGGGGTATTTCGAAGGTTAGATAAACCCTATATAAATGAAAAAATGTTCAGGGATATAGCTGTGTGACCTTATAATTCAATATTTTGCCTCCTCTAATTTATAATGCCATAAATTCTCTCAGGAAGTTTAACAATTTTTATAGGATTTTATTGCTAATTATAAAAAGTGGAATGGTGACTAAAGCCCAGGCACCTATCCCAGCATACATCTCCCAAAAGATCAGTGATACAAGATCAAATGGTTTCAATCTGAAGAAGCTTCTTACTTGTTAAAACCACGGCACTGTCTGAAGGTGAAATGGAAAGCTCTGCAACATCCTCCTTGTTCTTCACGGGTGAGAAGCGAACCAAGAAGCTGCTCAGTTCAATAGATGCCGGTGGAGTCCAGGTCACTCTTAGAGTGTCAGGTCCCACATTGGTGAAACGGAGATCCGTCGGTGGAGGAACAGCTGAGTTTAAAGAGTAATGACTTACATGTTTTCAGGGGAAGCAGAGGTGGATTCAATAGTGAGTCAAAAATATGCAAGCTCATGCACAAAGAAAATCCACTATTGAGTCAAACCCATGCAAATAACCTTTTAAACTACTGTCTTTAATTCCACGTAAGCCAAAGCTTGTGTAAAGCATCTTTAACCTCTCAGTTCATCCTTCATAGATTCTAATTATATCTTATATTATGGTTGACCACACAGCCAGCCAGATGTTTAGACTGGATTTGGCATTTTTGCCCACCTATCGAGTCTATCCCCGGGATAGGCAGATTTGTTGTTTAATAATATTAAAGTTATTATTTTGTTTTTCTTCACTGACAGGCATTGAGATCCTTTGCATCTCTACATTACAATTTTTGAGAGTATCAAATGAGAGAGGCTCAATTTACTTCACAGCAGCAGTGACGGAAACAGTACATACCTTCTTTTCTAACTTTTGATACGCATGCAGGAGAGGAGGCTAAACAGCATTTCTGAAGTCTCCAGGACTCTAAAACGACTTCACCATTATAAAGTATCTGCTCAAGTATAATAAACACTAGTCTGCCATGCATAATGAATTCTCAGGTCATGTTTGGTACATGCACTACCAAGAATCTTCCCATACTGCCATAATTTGTCACTAGCATGAGTTTGGAGGATGTTTTCTTCCCCACACCATTTTGGGGATTTATTTCAACCCTTGGGCCACTGCAGTATCTAAACAATATGTGAGAATCATACATGCTAAAATTTTGCACACCTGAAACTGTGGTATGGCAGGGAATATTATATTATATAGTTTGACCTCTCTCACAGTGAAGTTATGAGAGTTAACGTTATATGTTTCTTTCAACCTATGTGTTAGGTACAAATGTCAGAGCTTAATAAAATAGGATCTGATGAAAACTGAGACTGCAATTGCAGATCTCCAAATTAAATAATCCAAATACAGATAGTTGTAAATGGCTGGTAATACAAAGTATTCTGATTTCCATCAATTATCTAAAATCAAGTATTACCTACTGGTCACCCCCACCCCAAAATAGCAGCAAATTTCTACTTCTCATCCAAGCAGCTAGTGACACCATGAAACAGGACTTTAATACAGTAGTTTTTCACTAATCACCCGTTTGTTGAATCAGCGTAGTAGGGGCACTCTCTCCGCCATTAATGAGTGTGATTACGCTGATTTCATAATCAATGCCCGGCTCCAAGCCTGTAACCGTGTAGTATCCTACTGAAGAATCCACAAAATCTTCAAAAATGGGGACAGTTTCTCCTGTGGCAACTACTGTGATGCGGTAGCCAATAATGGTAGAAGCATTTATTGGGGTCCACCTTAGGCCGATGCTTGTATCACTTACATCAACAAAGCTTAAGTCAGTAAGCTGGGGCACCTCTATTGAGTTAGACAGCGAAATAGGGAGGCAATGACAAACAGAGGCAAAACATGACAAAGAACAAGGGGAAAAAAAAGCAATGATCATCAGGTTACTTCAACTAAAAATGAAGACAAGAGTAAAGTACTTATGATGATATTGTAATATTCTCTAGTAATAACCCTACAACTTACAATGCATGATATTTGACTAGGTGTCTAACGCTTCTTCCAGTTTTGCAAAACCGTTTATCTATTATAAGGGAATTTTTTTAAGATTTAGAGCCCAATCCTAGAAAAATGCTGCCAAAAGATAAGCAAAGGTGAAAAAGGACCACCACAGGGTTCCTGAGAAATCTCCCAAATTACCATCTTGGCAAGAATGTAGGAGATGCTCTCAAGGCAGAGGTGCTGGACCAGGACCAGGACCAGGACGACCCAGCTTTATCCACCCTCACTGGGTGATTTTAGCCCATCCTACCTCACAGGACTCTTGTTGTAGGAAAAATCTGGAGGAGTGAATACTGTATATTCCACCATGAACTCCTGGAGAAAAGGCAGGATGTAAATCTAACAAAACCACCTTCTGCTCTCTTGTCTTGCTATTTAATTCTTCAACTGCAGCACATTGTGTGCCAGTATCAAGTTTGCTTTGTAAAAACCATCAGCAATCTATGATAGTTTATTCTCTTTCCATGCAAAAAAGGAGGAGGAGGGGGGGGGAGACGACAGCAACTACCAGATGCAACAAAGGCTCAAAGGAATGTTGAATTTCATTTCACAAAGTCAAATATTGTCCTCTAATCTCAGAGGCGGAATTCCAACATATTTTCTCTGATGGTCCATAGGACTGTTCCCTCAGCTGGTGCTTGGCCTTAGAATTTTTGGGCTGAATATGATTGGTCTTCCAGAAGTGAAGTGTCCGTAACTGTGAATACATGTGTATGGGTAAATGGATGGATGTGTATGTCTGTGTGTGTGTGTGTGTGTGTGAATGCATGTATATATATAGGCATTCCTTGGGTTGAATGACACCTCCTCTGAGCCCCTTTTTTGCAATGGTAGATTCCTCATCTCATCTCCCTGATTTTCTCCAAGTCCAGCTCTTTCCAAATTTGGGAAAGAACCTGGCAGGAATAAGCCAGGTCAAGAACACACAACCTTCTTGAAGCCAGAGGCAAGACTTCTTTCCTACAGTACATAAAACAGATGTGCTGAACCTCTTGAACCAACTTGTTTTGTAGAGCAGGAATATGCTATTGTATTTCACAGTCTGCTGCAGAATTTTGGCACCACAATCTTGGGGGACAGGGGCTAAAGGGGGCTGGGAAAAGGTTTCATGCCATTTCTCCAAATTCAGAGCCTTTTGAAAGTAACCAACATTTATCACACACACTTCCTTTCAGCAAAGACTTCTCCTTCTGCCCGATCAGTGCTACTGGAGGGTATTTTGAGATGTCACAGGGCTCTGCTCTGATGATTCAGCGAGATCACACTTTATTAAGATTTACCAAAGGTGCTAACTAAACAAATACTCTGAAAACCTGCTCTTGTCTCTTTCAGCAACTGTATTTGAAAACCTTTCATGACCTGACATCAGAAGGATGGAAAGCATGAAGGAGACAGAATATTTGATGGCTGCAGAAAAAAGCCCCTGTATTTTATTTGGCACTAATGTAAGTAGTAAGAAAGGGAATCTGTATACTAACAAATCATTAAAGAAAAATTTGGGAGATATGAAATATATCTAAGGTAATCTACATGAGCCGTATCTACACATGCCAAACACTTTTCATTCTGTAATGGAAACCTGCTGAAGTATATTGTAAAGAACTGGCCAAATTAAAACTTTTCCTAGGAGATCTGCTTACTATATCACCTAAAAGAAGCACCAAAAGAAACATATCTTTTTAGAACTTCTTTGCTTAAAAGAGTGGTTTTGGATTAAGCCCTTGGGTGTTTGAATTATACCAGGATATCATACCAGGGTATCACAAGCTCAAAATATATTCAATGCAAGCACAGAAATGCAAGCAGTGTTAACAGCAAGCAATTGTGAAGTCTAGCAGCTGGAGCCATCTTGACATTAAAAATAAAAATAAAACAAAATCCCTTAATTATTGATTATCCCATAGTTATATGATTTTATAGCACCCAACATTCAAGCAATTTAGTCTACATTTGAAGCTCTGAAATAGTCCTTTGGCCATAGTAAAGAGCAGAGAAATAATAACTGCAACAACATGCACACTTCTCAAGAAGTAAGCAACACATAATAGGACCTATTTCTGAGTAAAGATGTACATTAAGGTTGACTATTTTTAAATGGGTCAGTTGGATCACCTTGCACATTTTGTGTTTCATGGTCCATATGGCAGTATCACGACCTCAGACAGTAATCTGATAGCATGAAAGGTTTTTTTCCGCAGAAGTCTTCTTGATATCATAGCTAAGTGTATGTTCACATGCTTTGCTTTGCAAATTTCAATCATTCAATTCGCAATCTTTATCAAGAAAGGCTCCAATATATGCTCCAAATATCAGGCAATCACCAATAGCAATGTCAATAGCTAAACCATGAGTGAACAATATCTAAACCTTGGGCAAATCCTGAAGTTTTGCTGCATCTCCAGAGTCTCCTTCCCATTTGCTACTGAAAATCAGGGGCTATTTCAAATCTAATTTCAGTGGTAATCAACTTGGAAACTATGGAAAACTTTCCCAAAAGAAAAGAGTATAGTAACATTTCTTAAGGAAATGGATATATTACAGTAAACCTCAGAAATATTTTGGAATTTTTTCTTCTATATTCCATCTTTTCAAATGCCCCACCTGATTACAAAATAGGTTGGGCCTGTACCTGATTCTGTAATATTAAGCAACAGTAATAAAAGTATGTAAGATTGTCATGTTTCCTAAAGTATTCACCTCCATCTCCTGGACCTCTTTTAAGAAGCCAAAGGCTGAATACTTTATTCATTTATGTATGAACATTATTTTATACCCTGGTGTTTTACTCTGTCCTCATACTTACTTATGAAGTACAGTCCCCTTTCCCTCATACAAAACTGAACATGACCCGCAGTCCAAAAATGGTTGCCCACTCATGAACAAAACAGGTAGAACCTTTGTTTTACAATACTCTCCTGCCTCTTTTCTTGATTAATAGTATCTAATACAGCTTCTCTAGAGGTGGCACATCTAGGCAGAGAATAACACAGAAACAAGCAGTTAACAATTCCTTCCAGCTGAATCAGAGTGCCAAGACACTCTGAACAGAGGAGTGATCTGCTTGCCACTGTTTTGTATCTATGCAAAGGAAATAAAAATGTGTAACTTACACAAAGCATGTATGGCTTTGTGTATGGCTTTATCTGATTATTGTGTATGGCTTTATCTGATTATTCATTTAATCAATTTAAAGAGGTTTATGATATTTAAAAAAAGTTCAAAGAAGCTAAATCTTGTTTTCAAAGTCCAGAGTTCTTACTCTTATGCATAATTACTTGGATGTTAATTTTACTGAAGGATTTATTTATGAGTAAATGTACGTGAATCAGAGAAAAACTATGGCAGACAGCTTTCATATAGAGGCATTTGTAGGACTAATTTGCCAGATCTATTACTCGGTTTTTAATTTACCTTGTGAGATGGTTTCAGAGATGGGCAAACTCTCTTGGTTATCTTTAAGTGTGTAAACACTGACATTGTATTCCACACCAGGACTCAGATTTTCAAAAATGCAGGATGTATGCTCTGCTTGAACTTGCTCCTCCAGAGTGTAGCCTTGTTGCCCATTTGTAGGGACAGTAGTAATTCTGTATCCAGTGATATCTAAAGCAAAATGATAAATAAGCTCACATAATGTAATCTCTAAAATACGGAAATCAGTGCAGTTATTTTAAGATATCCAATTATTTTAACACTACAAATCAAGCAACCATAATTGTCGATATAGTTTTTCAAATATTGATTTAGGTCCATTCAGTATTTAGTAGTCCCATTCTGGTCACTGTTGAAGTAATGTGATTTAATTATTATAGTACAGGTTAAGTGGATTATTTCTAGATTAGAGTAAGAATCTATCAAACTTCATTATTTTTATTCTACCACACACTATGTTGTTTTTCATTACTTTTATTTTAAATGCCTGAAGCTCAAAACTCAGCAGAGTATCTCAAGGTGTGAAAAATGCTCTAGAAAACAGAGCCAGTTCCTTACAGTATAGCTACCTGCTAGAAGCTATTCTGTACCAATAACCTGATTACCAAAAGCACTGGAAACCTCAGCTCAGTTGGTGTAACCACGGGTGAGCTGTTCCTGTGAGCTGGAATGCTCTAGTCAAAAGGGGATTCCTGGGCAAGGATAAAGATACCTGGAGTGGTGCTTCTTTTCCAAGAAACAGTAAGGATTCCAGTGTCAGGGTTAGAATCAAGATGCAAGTTTGTGGGAGGAGATGGTGCTATAAGAAATAAAAGCAGTACGTTAAGATTTGACTAAAAATGCAACTATCATTTGTCGTGCTTTAAAGACACAAAATCTAAACCCAGAAAGGTTTTCAACAGTCACTCTTTCCATTTGCAATGTTTCTCTGTGCCACAGTCATGGTCAAGTGGCTGTCTAAACTCAGTTCTAGAAACTTAGTGATAGCTTAATAGTGCTTTTTCCAACAGCAGCTGAACCCTGTGGGTTTATCCTATAGAACAGGAGTAGGCAACTGCAGCCCCCAGGGTTCCTTCTAAGTTGATAAGACCAATCTGCATTTGTTTGTTTGTTTGTTTGTTTATCAGATCTTTATCACTGCCTATCTCCCTCATATGGGGAACTCTGGGCAGTTCACAATAAAAGTTGTCAGTGATGCACCTATTATGGGACTGTGGCACAATTCTGAACATTGACTGAAGCTCCAACCTTAAAGGGTTGCCACTGACATCACAGTGGAGAGGACATGCAATATAAGTATGTTACAAGAAAACATAGTTATGAAGTCATGTAACTACTTCCACCTTTCCTATCTCAAATTATATCAGATATTTTCCTGATACATTTTATTAAGAAAACCATTTGGCCCACAATAATTCCTCTGAAGTTAGTGGGGAGACACTCAGGGAATAAGTAGCTTTGGTGTCTTTGCCTCAGAATATAATGAGATGCTTAAAGGACCCATACGTGTGACTACTGTCTTGACGATAGGTGTGTCCCTTTCTTGACCATCCGTAAGAACGGTAATGCTGTAGATATATTCCACACCAGGAGTTAGGCCAGATATAACAATGCTTCCAGATTCTGAAGTGACCTCCCTTGGAGCTTCTCCACCTTGGCTTGGCCTCACCCCAAGCTGTAGTAGGAAAAGAATGAAGAATCACTTGCTGATAACTGTAATTCATCTACTTGAATTCTTGAAACAAACTGGTTTTTGTCTAATGCTAGGACAAGTATGATGAACCTCAACTTTCTGAGAATCTCAGAAAATACATATTGGAAATGCACAGGGAATTAAAGCCGCAAACGGAAGAGTTAAGAGAGGTATGTGTAGGAGAAGGGATAAGGTATTGTATGGCTTTAACGATAATACATTAAGAATGAACTCAAACTATTATAGGCAGCAGAGTCCAGTGTTTTTCAACCTTAGCAACTTTAAGGTATGTGGACTTCAACTCCCAGAACTCCCCAGTCAGCATGGTCTACTCCCTCTTATCCTTACACTCAACTTTAACAGAAAATCTCTCTCTTCAGGACACAAATTTGCCATGCAGGGATGTACATTACTGACATTCCTTTTCATCAAGCTTGAAATTGTTCCATAGATTGTGTGTTAAAAGCTTAGAACCAAAGGTTTCTGTCCTTTTGTATATTTTCATGGGGGGTGGGGGTGTCAGTGTTCTTTATCTTTATTTCTCTCTTTCTCCCTTGTCTTGGGAACCCCAAAGGATTATTACAAAACTCTGAAATATCAAAAATTAAAGCTTTTAGTTCTTATTAAATATTACGGTAGAATTGTTCACTCTGGACCCAGAATCTGATGTTTCCTTGAATACAGACTGGATTACTTGTGGCCGAAGTACTGCAAGATCCACAAATGATTAACAAATGACCTAGCCACAAAAGAAGAATCTTGGACAAAGTGCCAGTTTCAACTGCAAGGCCACATAAAAAGAACATCACAAGCTGGCCATGTTTTTCAACCTCATCTCATCAAGTGGTGGTTTTGTTTTCTTTTAATTCCTTATTACTTCTTGGTTTTTTATTGTTCTAGGAAGTTGTATTTAAACACTGTTTTAACTGTGTATTTTATCATTTGCAAATTAAAACGTTTATTATTTCAGGAATGGTCCCTAACTAGAAAGCAATATGGCATTTTAAAAATAAAATGAATCAGGATGACTATTAAAAGCTCTTCAGGACCATAGTAAATCTGAGATCTTTGTGAACATTATCCTCTTCTTTCATCACATTAGAATTTAAATGTATGGCTTTTGATCAATGTACTAAAAGCTACTATAGGTTGTTAAACAATCACTAGCTATGTGTAATTATATACCCTGAAGACACAAAACATCTTCCCTGACCAAGTTATCCACAATTACTGTGAGTAAGCAATTCCTAAACTAACAGTAGGGTAGAGAAAAGGAGAGTCTATTTTCCTACCTTAAAACCAATTTTAGGTGCAGGTATCCAGGTAACAACAATGGATGTCTCTGTCACTTCAGTGTTATATGGAGGAACTGACCCTGTGGACTGCACTGTCAAATGAAGTATAAAGCCAGGCTTAGAGATAGCGGATTATTTATGTATTACTTATTTATTAATAGCCTGTTTTCCTACTTAAAAAGCACTTTGAAGTGGCTGGTAAGATAATTAAAAACAATTAAATTGTAACTAAAATTTAAAACCAGATTTAAAAAAATGCATATCATCATACATTATATATACTAATTACCAATTAAGTTAGTCTTGAGTACTGTGATAATCAGAGACCATCCAAAATACAACATTTTACAACTATGAATAATCCTAATATATAATTCTTTTTAGTTATTTCCCATTTGCAAAGTAGAATGATTTTCATTATTTATTTCAACCCAGCTGAGGAGGGAATTGAGCAAAACAGCTGCTTAGGAATCAAAAGCTACCTTAAAAAAAGCTAAATATCCAGTATGTCTGCTCTCCCATTAAAATGACAGTGTGGCAACTCTGAGACAAGTATTTTAGAGTTCCTTCTGGTTTCACTTTGAATATTTGATACTACATCTGAATCACAGCCTAGAGTGACCTTGGAATATAAATGAGTGTGCATCTTAGATCCCTGTCACCAGAAACATTTAATTTGGAACACATACAAGCCAGAAAACAGCCAGTAACAGAGTAAGTCAAGTCTGATATGAACTAACCTTTCTAACTTGGAAAATGTCTACATCTATCAGCCAAACACGGCTTCTCTACAATGGCTAATTCACTGATCTACTGGTTTCTTCCAAATCAAGCAGGTCTGGATTAGCCATACTGTTGATAAACAGTCTGCAGTTAACTAGGGTGTCTACTCAGCTCAATCTAACTTGTGACCCACCAAGACAAAAGCAGCTTATCCGACACAAATCCTAGTATGAGGCTGGAAGGCAAGAAAAGCAGAATTTCCATGCTTCTGAAAGGCTGCTATTCATGACAGTGTGCTGTGTTCAGCTTATTAAGTCAACAGTTATGCAGCAGTCTATGTTTTCCCTTAAAACAATATCAGAATGAGGCATAGGTGTTACCTCAAATGGGTAAGTCAAGCTGTACTGCATTAAAGAGAATGACTTCTCTGGAAAAATACAAGAACTGTAGAATCTGATTGAAGATACTCAAGTTATCTTTGTATGATAGGAAAGAAAAAAATTCCCCTAAAGAAAGCAACAAAGCTGTTCCTGGTACAATGGAATTACAGCCCTATTTTATACCTTCCTGATGGCTTTTAAGGTCTTGCCTAAAAATTGGCAACAAGTTTTTACCAAGCTAGATGATTGAGAGACATGCCATAAAACTACAACTTACTATTTTCCTTTAACTAATAATAGATATTTTCCAGGTGTATTAGGCAAGAAAAGTGCTGAAATTACAGGGTTACACAGGAAGTCTGCTCTATTTCTTTTCCATAGCCTGTAACTATTTCTCGTTTCATAGGCTCTGGGAGGGAGAGTGCTAAAATTAAAGGAAGCCAAAGAAGAAATCTGTGGTTTTCATTAAAGATTTTGCAACCTTACGCTGCCACCCAAGTTAAGTCCTGGGCAAAAAAGAGAGATACATGGCGTTTTCTGCTCCTGATGTCCAGCAGAAGGTATTTGGCACTGTTAAAAATAAACAAATATTTAGGATCGACAAAATTCCCAATTTAAAAAATCCACTGATGGGAGAACGTTACATTTAATCTGAACACCTCTCTAATGAAATCTCACATGTTCCATTCTAATAATTTTATTTCCATTTATTTAGCTACTGAGTCATCCTAAGACTCATTTTTGGGAGGGGGAAGGGTTAAGACTGCTTCGCACTTACATGTTCTGAAGATTCCCGTTTCTGGATTGCTCTTTTGATTACCCTTGACGGCCACTAGGGACACAGTATACTCAGAGCCAGGCTGCAAGTTCCTCAACAGATACTTGGTGGCTGAAGGCCCCACGGTGTACTGCTTGGGGTGACCGCCTGTGGTGGGCTGCACAGAAAGTTGGTATCCTGCAATATGGGCTTGTGGGGGCCTCCATGTTACTAGGACAGTAGAGGATGTCTCATTGACAAGCCGTAAATTGGTCGGGCCATCAAGTTCTAGAAAGGAAAGAATATAAGTTTATTTATCCAATGTATATGGCCACCCATCTACTCAAGAAACTCTAGCTGGTGAACAAAATATAAACAAGGGATTCTATTAAACCACAATAAAATTATTTCACGCTCTCGCTCTCTCTCGCACACATACAAATGAAAATTATTTTTCTGACCTTCATAATGCATTAATAGGGACTTTAGATAATTATTACTACTACTAATACTAGGAACGTTTAGTAGCCTTCTGGTAAGCTAGCAGACACTGACTTTTATCTATAGTTAAATGGGTTTTACAAAACTTCTGCATGCCCAGTCTTCATTCTGCTTATTTCACATCACTCTCACTTTCAGGAAAGTGACATCTGGAATAGGACAACCTGCTACACCATTGCATCACATATGCCACTAGGTTTTCAGCCTAGTCAATTTCTGCATACTATTGTTTAAGAATACTGGACTGGGCTATTCTTCACTGAGATATAAACATGCATTTGAGATTAACTACTTCACACCACAGAAAGTAAAGAAGATTTAGAACGGCTGATCCTAATAGTCAAAGATGAAAGTGAAAAACTTGGATTGCGCCTTAACACCAAGAAAACAAAGATAATGACAATGGCAGAGAATGTGCAAGTCAGTGTTAAGATCACAAAGAGGAAATTGAAGCAGTAAAGGAGTTTAACTTCCTTTGCTCTAAAATTGATCAAAAGGGTGACTGCAGCCTGGAGATCAGAAGACGTATAGTGCTTGGAAGAACAGCAATGACCAGTGTAAATAACATCTGGAAGAATAAAGATATCAGCCTCCCAACCAAATGCAGACTAGTTAATACAATTATATTTCCAATAGCTACATATGGTTGTGAAACTTGGA
Source organism: Candoia aspera (assembly GCF_035149785.1). NCBI lineage: Eukaryota > Metazoa > Chordata > Lepidosauria > Squamata > Candoiidae > Candoia > Candoia aspera. The sequence goes on along the minus strand of NC_086153.1, from coordinate 169,707,372 downwards.
CTTTGAGGAAGGCAGATAGAAGAAAGACACATTCTAATTGTGGTGCTGGAGACGACTACTACGCATCTCACGGACAGCGACGATTACCAACAAGGAAGTCCTAGACAGAGACAAACCAAAAATATCCCTGGAAGCCAAGATCACCAAACAAAAACTGTCATACTTTGGTCATGTTATGCGAGTTGACCCACTTGAAAAGACAATTATGCTGGGATTGGTCAGGGGTAAAAGAAGAAGGGGCCGCCCTAGGACTCACTGGCTTGTCACCATCAGAAGGGACAGTGGAATGACTTTGATGGAACTAAAGGAAGCTGTAAGAGATAGAGAGGCAAGGAGAGCATCAATCCACAAAGTGACCGAGAGTCGGACATGACTGAATGGATAGACAGACAGACTTCACACGACAATCTAGGGTTTGAATTAGAGCTGCATTCAGAAGCATCCAGAAGTCCTAAAAAATGTGCCAATGAATATTTGAGAGGGGGGAGATAAAAACAGAAAACTATTAAATATAGGGGACATAATTATATCAATTCTAGTCTATTGCATTAATTAATTCTTAATTTGTTTTTGTTTGGGCCCTCCTATTCTTGTGTTCTTGCTCCATCAGCATACCAACCACATACTTTTGTCTGGCCCTTGGCAAGCTACACAAAAGCCAAATGCAGCCCTTGGCCTTCAGGCCTATCAGACTGAATGCCAGCCTACAGAGTAGTATTTCTTAAACTTTGTTCTACAAAACACCAGTGTTTTTCAAATAACTTAAGGTATCCTATAACCTGATCCCAAGATAAGTTTTGTCGTCATGTTTTATACCTTCAGTTTCACTTGTCAAAAAAGTACACTGTCAATGAATGAAAAGAGAAGCTGGCATTCTCTACTCAGATGCCCCACTGCACAATTAAGGGAAATATAATCACTAAAAGACTTTTGACTGGAATTCAACAGAGAATATGAGCTTTTAGATGAAAAGACACATTACATTCAATATGCGGAATGTAATGCCGACTCTAACACTATCTTTACAAATTCTATTCTGGGCACTGATGAAACTTATACATCTGATTAAGACAGAGATGTAGAGGTAGAGACAGAGACAAATATTGTTTGGTGTTCTATGATGTTAAATTTTAAGGAAATACTAAGGAAAAACAATTAATTCAGCCTTTGTAAATGACCCTTCCCCCTTTCTATAATTTGATTTGTTAATGGCCACACAGATGTCTACTGCTTCAGTGAGAATTAAATTGTGGGGCTGTTGTTCAAAATGACATAAGCCGTGAGTTAAACTTAAATTAGCCTAAGATCCCTATTCTATTAAACTGATAGTTCAAACTATTTAAGCATAACATACTTATCCCTAAGCTTTTTTAAAAAAAAACTTCTGGGCATGTTTCTTACAGTAATACTGTATGGGACAATTTTCATCCAGTCTCCCACCTCCCTTTTTTGGGGAAGGTGGTTGAGAAAGTGGTGACGTTGCAGCTCCAGAGGGTTCTGGAGGAAATCTAGACCCCTTCCAGTCAGGTTTCAGACCCAGGTATGGGACAGAAACAGCATTGGTCGCACTTATGGATGATCTCTGGAGGGAGCGAGATGGGGGCAGTGCATCCATCCTGGCTCTTCTTGACCTCTCAGCAACTTTCGATACCATCGACCATGGTATCCTTTTGGGGCGACTCAGGGAGTTGTGGGTGGGTGGCGTAGTTATGCGCTGGTTCACCTCCTTCCTCGGGGCCAGTCTTAATCAGTGTTGATAGGGAGTGAGAGATCTGGCCCGCAGCCCCTCTTTTGTGGGGTGCTGCAGGGGTTGGTACTCTCTCCTCTCCTTTTTAACATCTACATGAAACCGCTGGGTGAGATCATCCATTACCACGGGATGAGGTATCATCAATATGCTGATGATATTCAATTATACATCTCCATCCCGGGTGAACTAAGTGATGCTGTCACCACCCTCTCTAGGTGCCTGGGGACTGTGGGGGTCTGGATGGGGAACAACAGGCTTCAGCTGAACCCTGGTAAAATGGAGTAACTGTGGATTAATGACTCCTCGGTATCCGGGAATTTACCACCTTTAGTTCTGGATGAGGTTGCACTGCCCAGACAGACCTGGTGTGGAATCTGGGGGTCCTCCTAGACCTCCTCAAAGAGCAAGTGGCAGTCGTGGCCAGGAAGGCCTTTGCTCAACTTCATGTTGTGAGCCAGTTACGCCCTTTCCTGGATCAAGAGGCCCTTCGAATGGTCACTCATGCCCTGGTCATCTCCCATATAGACTATTGTAATGTGCTCTACATGGGGCTACCCTTGAAGAGTATCCAGAAGCTACAACTGGTCTGGAATGCGGCCGCACAGGCAATTCTAGGTGCCCCAAGATCGGCACATGTAACACCTTTGCTGCATGAGCTGCATTGGGTTCCAGTCTGCTTCTGGGTCCAATTCAAGGTGTTGGTCATCACCTTTAAAGTCCTACATGGCATGGGTCCAGGCTACCTTAGGGACAGTCGCATCCCCATTACATTGACCCATCCCACCTGGTCATGAAGAGGGCATGTTATGGACCCTGTCTGTAAGAGAATTCCACCTGGTGGGGTCCAGGAAGCGGGCCTTCTCTGCAGTAGCCGCTGCCCTCTGGAACATTCTTCCTCCGGAGGTGAGGCAAGCCCCCTCTCTCCTGGACTTTTGTAAAACACTGAAGACCTGGTTTTGTCAGTGCACCTGGGGCAGGGAGAGGAATAGTCTTTCTTGGGGATGGCTAGAGCCTTAGAATGGCCCCATAGGTTTTAAAACATCACAATCTAGAACAGCAATTTCCTATTCACTGGGAAAAGCTCTCAAACAGGAAAGGCAGCCAGCACCTTACAAATGGAATGCCTTCCAATGAAGGGCTCCTGTCAATCAAAATATGCTAGGCCATTGCTTCCTCTTTTTCTCTGTTGTGGCTTGTGGTGGAACGTAAAGAGGTAGGAGAAGTGGTGGGATGAAATGAAAGAAAGGACGCTATGAAATCCTGTGAATGAGGAACTTTACAGTCTCAAGTGAAAGTACTCCAAATATACAGGTCCTCTTACTGATTCCAATAGTGCTGCCAGAGTCAAGGGGGTTTTAGATCCTTGTTTCAGTGCTGCCTGTGAACTCCCCAATACTATTTTAATGTATCTCTTTGACTGCATCCAGGAGAAAACAAAATCCCAGATAATTTTCTTTCATTTAGCCTCTCCTTCTCACCTGAAGATTCCTTTTTCTTTTATTTGTTTGAATGCAATATTGAGGAAGAAGCAGGTGGTATAGGAAGTGAAGTTTTGAAAGTATTAAATGATCCAGTTTTGGTTGCAACAAGATTTGGACAAGACTTGATTTAAGGCTGCAGTCCTAGACAGTTTCCCGTTAGACTTACTTGTAAGTAGACTGAACTGTCACCTTTCTTTTCTCTCTCCCTCTCTCTCTCTCTCACAGGTACCCACTAATCTGCTACTAACTGCTTACAAGAGATAAGAACATTCAAAAGACCAGAAACAAGGAGGAAGAAGAGGTATGTTGGGGGTGGGAAGGGGAGAGGGGGAAGAATGGTAAAAGGAGATTTCTTATTTTGAGGAAGAAAAGCAAAAGCATAAGAAAGGATGGATGGACAAACACACACACATACCTATACGTATACATACGCTTTTCTCCTTTCTTGCTGCTAACATGGACAACAAAGAACCAGGCATACAAAGACAGACTCTGCTCTGCATTGACACTTCCTCCTTTTCCCCCCAAGACAAATGGAGACAAGGAAGAGAGTAGATGGCTTACATAGCAGTTGTAGATTATGTTATTTTCCTGTATCTGTTAGCACTCTGATGCACATCACATTCTCCTGGAGCTTCCAGCCCACCTTCAAGACTTGTGCAGTGTGTAAAGAAAAAGTGCCCTGATATAGCTGCTTAGATGTTGGAAAGGCTTGGATGTTCCTCCCACCTCCTCTTGCTGGCCCCTTTAGGGAAACTTTGCTGAGCAAGAGGCTTGGGCTGCAGGGCCATGGCTCCCACTGCTCATCCAGCAAAGCCAATGGATTCATCCTACTAAACTCTTTATTACAGGCTTTGTGAAATGAAGGAGTTTCTGACAGGATGAATTTGGAGAAAAACGATACACTGAACTAGAGGAAACAGACTTACTTGTTGTTTGTTCTCCAGTTAATGGCTCACTTTCTGTGTTTTGTCCTACAGCATAGATCTTGAAGAGGTAAGTTGTTCCAGGCAAGAGTTCTGTGACCTCAGCAAATGTGTATCTGCTGACAGGCAGCTTCTGACCATGTTCTCCAGGGCGGTTAACTGGAATAACCTCTACACGATAGCCAGTCACTGCACTGTCAGGGGGGCTCCACATGATGGTGATTTTGTCACTGGCAACTTCCAGAAATTGAAGATGCTGGGGAGGATGAATCTCATCTAGCCAAATAGATGTACAAGGTAAAACCTTTAATGAGTGGTAAGACTGAATGCTGGAAAACAAAAACTCTGGCAACATAATCATCACAGCTACCCTCTTCCTTCTGTCCCACTTCAAAATTAATCTCTCAGCAAAAACTGTCATTGCTGCTTTTTGCTATGTTCCTTGAAATCTCATGGAGACAGTCCACGAAAAGTGTTCTTACTGAAGATAAAACCAGTGCATAGGTTGTCTATCATCTCGCCAGACCTGACCAAGATGTCTTGGTTACTGAAGCAGACAGTGGCATAAAAATGAAATAAATAAATGGTGGAAAACTTAAGTGCAGTTGCAGTGCTCCTTCACACAGCTCTATTCTACAAAAAAAAAAAAAAGGCTACCTGATAATAACTAGAAGGCAAATATATCTAATTTTCTGAATTGTTCAAAATGAGAAAAGCAAACATCTGCTGTCTCAAAAATTAGAAATGATTTTTAAAATTAAATTCAATTTTAGTTCCAGTACTGTACATGGCCTTTTTAAGTGTGTCGTCAAAAAAGGAGAGCTTACGTGCAATAAATAAATACTGCTTTCAAGAGAACAATTCTGGAATATAGGAAGGAAAAAGGAAATCACAAAATTTAAAAAAATAATAGAATTACAGAAATACATTAGATTAATACCTGCCCGTGGCACTCCTGTGGTTTTCTGCTGAATGAAGATAGGTGTGCTTTCCTGGTTCTCTTCCACAGCATAAATACTAATATTGTACTGAACACCAGGCATCAAGTCACTGAGTGTCACAGATGTAGCAGATTCAGGGAGATTGAGTTCTGTACTGCTGCCTTCCACCGATGGAGTATAAATAATTCGGTAACCTTGTGTAGCAAAAGATGCAGTCAGCCCAGTCAAACCAGAATGGCGCTCCTCCATATACTGAACTACCCATCTTTGTTCACACATCTTTATTTGTAATCCACAGGTTTGGAGAAAAGAGTCATAATTTAGAATGAAGAAAAAGGTCCCTTCATAAATCGAATTCTAGATGGTCTCCAGCTTCAATCAGACAGGCAGCAAGGCCAGTCTTGCTTCAGATGTATAATTTTATTTGGTCGTCAGCTATGCTGTAATGATCTTGCCTCCCTTACAAATGGAAGGAATCCGCCCCAGCCCCCAGATTCCAAAACAGATATAGGCTGACAATACAGACCTGTGATTGGAGCTTCTGGTCTGCTCCACCTGACAAGAATTGAAGTATCATCAACATTTTCTACAACATGAGCAGGAGGAGCATCAGGTGCTGTGTAGAGAGATGACAATTAAGGAAGTTGATTGAACAAAAGAAAATCTTTAGCTTTCAGAGAGAAAATGTTCATGTCCATCTGTCTCTACCTGATAACATGTGAACAAACATACCTGTTGTCTGTGTTGTTGAAAGAATTAGATTCTGCTCCCCTTCCTGTGAAATTTGATAGACTTTGATAATGTAGTTGCGACCCGGAAGTAAGTTGGGAATGCTAACTGAATTGACTGTGTTTGGAAGATCTTTAAGAAGAAAAGAAAATAGGAGGGCATAGGATACATTTTTTAATTAAAATGAATACAAACTTCACTCAATTCATAAACGTATAGTAACAGCAAATTGAATGGCGTTAGAATTTTTCTTGTTTACCTCACAAAATTTCAGATCTGAATGATAATAGTATATGTCAAATATTTCTACACATTCATATGTACTGTATTTCTTTAGTATGTCTTATTTGGGGTAACCATTGTGAGAGAAGGTCTGGAGGTAACAACTGCCCTGCCTGCTTTCTTTGTAGGGCCAGGATTGCCCAGTGAAGCCCCCCTACTGCCTGCATGTAAAGGAGTGTGGCCCTTCAAGGGGCAATTCCGAGGGTGGTTCTCCCTTGGGGAAGCCAAGGAGTTGCTCTTTATGTATGGGCATTAGGAGATAGACAGGGAAGAAGAGTTTTCATTTGTAGGCTTTACCAACTATGGCCTGTTGTTGTAAGATGTGCCATGGACATGGACTCCAGTGTTGGGGCTGCTCATAGGGAGGTAACTTTGGCAACTGCTCATTCTGAACGTACTGCATGGATTATTTGCAGCTTGTAGATATCAGGAAGTAGAGGAAGATGAGGGCTACTCATCTTGTATGTTCCACCCATGCTCCTCCTGGCTGATTAAACTGGCTGGGTGGGGGCTACCCCCACGGTAAAGAGAGGTGATCAATGAATGCATCTTTTAGCGTGCAACGCATTTCCACCTTCTTAAAGGATGCAAGAATTAAAATGATTCTATTTAAATAAGCTCTTCCTTGGCCCAGATCTCTCTAATTATAGGGCAGTCTGTACTCTTCCATTCTTATGTAAGTGATTAAGAACATAGTGGCCTTGCAGCTCCAGATCTATTTGGATGAAACTGATTGTGTGGATTCACTTCAGTTACTGTTTCCTCTGGGATATAATATTGAAACTGTTTTGGTGGATCTTACTTTGCCCATTTTGACAGGCTTAGGTGGCTGCTTCTGTCACACCCATGGAGCATCTTTCGAAGCAGTCACATGAGCCCCAGAACAATTTTAATGATTCAGAAAGAAATGTTACATATGTGCATCTGCATGTTCTGAAGCACCACTTTTGAAGGAATTACATAGCCCTATTAGCCAGAAGTTTGGAGTGAAATTTTCAACAGAGATTGGCTTGGCTGCAGGCCATAAATGTATCTAAATATACATTCAGGAAGTTCTATGAACCTTCAAATTCAGGCTTATGAGGTTTGGGTTTTGAATAGCAGAAACTATGCAAGTTAGTTATACAAGATAAGACTTTTAGGATGTGAGAGATTAACTCTGTTTATGCCATCTAACTCTATGACTCATTAGATCAGGTATCTTCCTTACCAAGATACTTAGGTTCATCACCATCTTCACTCAGTTCATATTCCACCCGAAATCCTGACACAGTGTCTGAGGCAGAAACCCAAGAGACCACAAAGCTATTGGCTGTGATTTCTGTGACAGATTCAGAAATAGAGACGACAGAAGGGGGGGCTGTTGTTTCTCCCATCACACGACTAGCTGCAAAGCAAAGATCAAAGTATAAAATAGCAGTATTTTTCATGGAGGAAAGTCACAAGGTCATAAGACTCGGCTCCTCGCTTCCATTTCTATTTATAAAACAATAAGTTTTAGTACCATTTCTATATCTTTTTAACTGATAAAATAAACGCTACAATTAAACTGGTAGCAAAACCCCCCCCAGCATGTTCAGAAACAGAGAAGCATTTCCATCCATGATTGGATGGACAGAAAATAGTAGAGTAACCATGTTTGACAGGCAAGTCTGACTTTCAACCACATACAAGTAATTAAAATCTGCAATATAGGGACAGATACTCAGCTGATAATATATTGTGAAAAACCTCAATGTTTTAATAAGCTAAAAATGAATACAGATTTATCCTCATTACTATCACTGCTATAGTTAGTACTTGGTTAAGACAGCTGGCTAGAAACCAGGAGCCTGAGAGTTCTAGCCCCGCCTTAAGCCTGAAAGCCGGCTGGGTGACCTTGGGCCAGTCGCTCTCTCTCAGCCCAGCACACCTCACAGGGTTGTTGTTGTGGGGAAAATAGGAGGAGGAGGAAGTATTAGGTATGTTCGCCACCTTGAGTTATTTATAAAAATAATAAAGGCGAGATAAAAAATCTAAAAAAAATATTGGTATTAATTCAGGGTTAACACTGATGGCATATACTGCTCTATGTCATCCCATTAATATAAGAAATTCTTAGCTGAATCCTGTTCTTTAGGGAGAGGGGGATAATGGAAAATAATTAAAGGCAATGGAGGCTTAAGGCAGAACTCCTACAGTTATTATCACCTCATTTAGAGCAGCAGCAGTAGAGAGAATTTATATTCTGGTTTCACTTTATAGGGAAGGCAGGAGTAACCTTTTTTGGAAAACAGCAACACAGAGAGCGGTACAAGCCAGCACCATAATTACCAAATCAGTAAATTATGTCCTCCCTCTGTTTTTAGAGCCAGAAGAAATACAAACTAAACAAAGCTAAAAGATGTGACAAAGGTACATTGCTTTGCCCTGCAGGTCAAAGTTCACTTCCAAAATATTACTTATTTATTTGTTTATTTATGTAATAAGTTTCACTTGTATACTGCCCTAAGCTATGTCAACTCCAGTGGTTTACATCAACAACATATAAATATATATTGAAAGAATAAAATATAAAAATAATGCAAGTAAACTGTCCAGGGTAATTGTCCAGGGTAATAAACAGGCAAATCAGCACACTTACATGAAATAGCTGTTGTACTAGAGGTGGTAAATTCAAAACGGGTGATTTCTCTCTGACCATAATGCTGCACACTTATAAGCTGTCCCTCATAAAGGACACCAGGTTTTAGGCCTGAGATTGTGTAGGAATTTAAATAGCCTGGAATTGTAGCTTCTTTCCACTGCACTCCAGAATTTTTCTAAAGGAATCAAACATAATATATCAGCATGAGAATACTCAGTAGCAGAATTCTGTAATATTTCTTTCTATTGGGGTTATTGCTACTGGCTTTAATTTCTACCAGATTATTTTAGCAACGATGTTTGGAAAGGAACAAAAAGTTATCTGCAAAAATACAGAACAAATACTAATATCTGTCTTAAAACTCTATGTGCATTTCAATGGAAGAAGGAGAGAAATGGATTTCTGGGACTGCGATTTGAGTTGTTTGGAAGATGGACAAGTTGGTGGCATCTCACAAAGATTGGCAAAAAAGGGTTTGGTCAGAGATGACAGGCTTGTTCAGGAAGGCTTTAAATTGAATCCAGTGAGAGCTGAAACAACCCTAAAGTCTTACTTCAGACAAACATTCTTCTACCTAAAACAATGTAGGAATGTGACTGAAATAGAGCTTATTAAACCACCCAATGAAAAGTCAATGAAGAATCATCATCACCTTTATTGTCTATACACTAACACTCAAACTATAGGAAATCAATAAAATGAATTTGTACTCTTTGTAAAGGATGGTAAATGTGACAATAGTTGAAAATGAAATCTGGTGAGATGATTCTTCAATTAAAATATGCACATCCTGCTCAAACATCTGAATAGTAATATTGTAGACAGCACCTGGATTAGAATCATAGAATGTATGATAATAATGATAAATAGAATAAATTGACCTTATGGACCTTAGAGGCCATCTAGTCCAACCTCCTACCCCGTACATACGTGTTCTACTAGAAGATCCCCAACAGATGGTTATCCAACCTCAGTTTCCACTAATGAACAATTCACCACCTAAGGCTAAGACAGTATCAACTATACACTCTTGCACAGGGCAACTTAACATCAAAAACCCAGAAGAAGAGAGGGGAAAATAAACATAACACCCGTTCCTGGCGTAAGTAAACACAGCATTTATTCCTGTTCCAGCCAAGTGGCTTTCATTAAAATAAATAAAGCTGTACATTAAAAACTCTGTTACCGACTTCAAGGACCAATCTTCTAAACAAAAAGCCACACAAGTCCGGAAAAACAGGTGGTTCCTTTAAGGAATCCACCCATCAACACTGACACAACTGATCTTACACGCTGCCCAGTCTCTTGCAGCACACAGAATATGACCTTAGGCAAGTTAGAAAACACAACCAAGCATTAACACAAATATAAACTTAGAATTAAAAGGCTTTTTAATGATCTTGTTGAATTGCAATTATAAATTTGTAAAGAATTCTGAATGTCTGAACTAAGCAAAAGATGATCAGTAGGTGACAAAAGGGCTTACCGGTTTCCAGCGAAGAATGTAACTGGAAATGTGAGAGGACTCGGATGCAATCCACTGGACAGGATGAGAATCAGGTTGAATTGGAACATCTGTGATAATCACCTGGACAGGACCAGGGGAACCTAAAATTAGAAGTATCCTTATTAGTTTAGAGTCTCTTTGCTGCCATTTAATAGTCCTTCCAATTTGGGATGGCCAGATAGGGTATCCCTGATTTTAATGAACAATTTTTCAGAAAACATTTCACTTCTGGTTACCTTTGCAATGAGATCTATAGCCAAACCGATTAAGGGAGGGGTGCAAGTAAAAGGTATATCTGTTTTTCTGTCAATGGGACTATGCATCAAAAATTATGACTCCACGTGCAGGGCTTTTTAATATTATTCTTTCCTCTCTTTCTTTAGGAACTGGTCCCCTAGACAATTTACAGGAAAGTGGGATGAAGGGAAAATAGGTGTTTATTTAAATCCTGTACTAACATTTGTTTGCAACTACAGTAATGCTCTATGGCCAGGAGGGAAGCTGTGCTTGAGTATGAATATTAAGAGGCTGGTGCCCAGTCAAGAGCTGCTGCCACATAAGGATACAACTAAATGCTTTTCAAAGGTACTGTATTATTTTTTATAAATTAATCATCAGAACAGAGCTTTACTTAGCGTTGGGACTACTAGATTTGGACTGAAAAACCCAAGAGATCATGGGATGACAGCACTTTTCTCTTTCTCTTTGCTGCCATCTAGTGGTCACGCAGATCTTGTAGCCATACTTGTATGTTTTTCCATATTTATTTTATTACATTATTGTTCATTTAGCCTTGAAGGATCCCTGAGTTTCCATTTTATGTTTCTCACAACCACATGAACAAAATTAGATTGAAATACAGAGCCAATCTGTCTTTTATGTTATGTAAGTGGGGAACCAGCAGTTATATCTGAGGTTTTTCACAGTACAGTGATAGTTCATTGTGGTTCTCATCAAAATCAACCCGCCCACCATATTCAGCCTTAAGCTGAATATGGGAAAAATGCTCCCCCATAAGTGGGAAAGGAAGGAAGTGAAAAGTAGAAGCTTGGGGAGAAGAGGCCCAATCAAATCCCTCTCTTCCATTTTTTTTAAACATAAAAACCCAATCCCAGTTGCCACTGCGGTAGAATATAAGCCACTGTGTTCACACCACATGGTTATCTCTGGTATGTTGGTTTGTTTATAGCATTTGTATGGCCAGAGTGGCTTACAATAAGCTAAAAGACAGAGAAAACAAAATAAATAATTCCAATTAGAATCCAATACAAGACCCTTAATAGGCAATCAGGGACCCTCATTACACCCTCCCCCAAGGCAATGGGGCAGAGTGACATACAGGATGGCCATTTAGCCTTCCTCCCAAGCTGAAAGAATTCAAATTTAGTCATTTGCTTTCTTAAATTTATTTTTTAAAAACAATTGCATTTTCTCTCTTTCCAGGGGCTCATATTTTGTTTTTGTATGTTCTCTTTTTTATTTTCAACAAGAGTAGGGCCTCAAAGGCTGGACATGGCCCAGACCTCTATGAAACTCTAAGATGAATTCTAAATTAACCATTGTAGCTTGCTCCATTAGCTTAATTTCCTGGGTTTGCACAACACAATGCACCATAATCTAATTATATGCTTGATTAAAATGTGTCTGGCTACTCTATGGTTCAGCAGGAGCTTTACTGACTGGCTGACATCACTCAAAATTAGCCAAGGTCACTAAATTCACAGCTCCTGTTTTTAGTTTATTTAGTTTATTTACTTTTTTTAACCACTTGCATAAATTTTCCAGTTAAATGCTGATTCATTTTGCTACTGAATGAGCCTACAGAATTTTGTGAACAAGACAGAAATTCCCACAGCACATCAGCAAACAACCGTCTACTCTGCAAAAACCTCTGTTATTTTAGCAATTAAACTTTTCCTTTTTAAAAAGTCCCCCATTTTATGTATTTGTTTGGATAAGTGTATCACACACATACCTGTGGAATGTTTAAAAAGCTTCCACAAAAACAACCCCCATTTCAAAGGTATCCCAACTCCCAAAGCAACTCTGTAATTTATTAGGTGTACTCCTTTTCCACCAAACAAGGTGTATGTAAGGAGAGGCATTGACCGCCCCTCTGAGAGTACACATATTTCACATAACTTCATTAGAAGTTTGTTTTAACAGCAAGTAGTAAGACTTCCTGGGGTGCAAGAAGATCACTTCAAAAGCCAATGAAAGGAATCTAAGAGTTTAATTTATACTGCTTCTCTTCAACAGTCACCAGAATGCGCTATTCATCTCAATCAAAGGTTATACGTGGATGTGCACAAGCGATATTCCATGTCAGCGCAGGTTCAGAAGCACACTGCTTAAGTCCTGATCCCCAATAGTCTGCCATTTTAAACTTGTGGTCCTAGGCGGTTTACAGGAACTTACATACCACTCCAATCCAGCAGGATACTTACATTCCCTTATCATCAAATGCTTAAAATACAAAAATGGCACAAAAATGTCAAACTATGGTACACAATAGTAGCAAAATGATCCAAGCCCAATTCAGTGCTGGGAATGTACCTTATCCACAATCCCCTCCTAGGGCTTTGTTAAAAAGCCAGGCCTCAATGGCTGTCTTACAACACAGCAGCGGAGCTAGTCTGATCTTAGTGGTAAACTGTTCTAAAGAAGCAGGGCTGCAGGAGAGAAAGCCTGGTTCCTTGGGCCCCACAGATGACAGTCCCTACAGGAAGGAACCTGGAATGAGACTACGCTGCTGGATCTTACTTTTTTACTGGATGGGAAAAAGCCACAGCGAGTACATTATCCCATAGATGTGTAAGTCCTGAGCCATATCAGTGCCACATTATCTGGTGATAACAACATCCTGCCTACAGAATGTTCTATTTTCTCACTCTTCCATGGGAGGGGGGATCAGACAAATGGGACCTGGCCCTTTCCTGACCACCAGTGCACTGCACAATGCTTTGGCGAGTCCTAATTTATACCTGCCTAGAAACCAGACCAAAAAACCCCCTTCTCATTCATTTTATCTTCTTGCCACAAGTTCATCCCCTTGGGCTGTTATGCCAGGCCTTATTCAGGCACTGATGTTAAATGGGATACACCAGCACAACTAAGAGGAATGGGATCCTTGAAAACTCCCTAAACCCCCCGCTTGTGGAGGTGGAGGAGTGTCTTTGCTCTTTGAGGGTGAGAAGAATTCTTTTTTATATTTGCATACCTTCATAAATATTATTCCAAATCACATGAGGACTTTCACTTGTCTTCAAGCAAATGTGAAAAGAAGCTAGATTATTATAAGTAAAAATGAATCAAAAATAATTTAAAATTTGATTAAAAACAATTGAAAATAAACTAGGAACTTGTTCAAACAGAAAAATCCATCTAAAGAGAATGCTGTCTTTTCTTCTAAAAGCAAGAAAAGAGGGCACTGAGTGCAATGGCTAAAGGAGAACATTCTGTAACTTGGGAACACCACCACCTTCAAGAGTCAAGAGCCCTAAATGCTCCTCAAGAGTCTTCCCACAAAGAAGACATTGCAACATACAAGCTGGGAGATAATTAAGACCTGGATAGTCCCATATTCTGTCTGAAAGCCTGATTGAAAAGGACCCAAATGATCAGCCTCTTCCAGATGTGCTTGGAGTTTGGGGGTCATGGCTTTCTCAATTCCCTTACCCAGAGTAAGAGATACCAGCAGTGTGGATGGTGCAACAGTATTCTGATACAGTCCCAGCCACCCAGTCTCTCAGCCCAAGTCTCTCTATTACACAAGGAGTCCACATTCTCATCCATGGGAAGAATGTGAGATCCCTTACCAGCAACCACCCGGTACAGTCTTTGGAGCAGCCTATCTGTGGATATCCAGACCACCTTGTCCTTATTATGTTTCCGAAAAGCCATGAAGACATGACTTTTCAGGAAGGCATTTCTGGATGCGTAAGATCAAACTATCCTTGAATGGTGGTGCGTCAGACTGACTGTAACTTTGTTGTGAATTATTACAGGGCCTGGGAAACGTTATGGCAGGACTGTCATGCAAAGCTCTGCATCTCTTGCTTATACTAGTATTCCCTCTTCAGGGATAAAACACTATACTAGAATACTTTATTCTATTAGGTTGTAATAGAATAAAGAAATATGGAAAATAGTCTGCCTAGAGGCAGAAGCTTCATTGCATCAGGAACTTTACATGATACTTATTATGATCTGAATCAAATTGCTACATTCATGTTTATATTTGGAAATCATTTCTAGTGACTCAGGATTTTTGTTCTGTTTTGATTAGCTAAGTGAGTTTGCTTTCTCTTGAGATATTTAACTTAGTCCATCACTCAAGCAAGTGAACCATCTATTTGGCGGTGTAACCTGGTGTGAGGCAGACAGATGACTCCTGCTTTCAGCTTGCTTTTAGCATGTGCATCACTGAAGCTCTGGATAATCAAGATGCAATCTCTGTTCTTAACTGCTTTTCATAACTTTCTGGCCCTACAGACAGATGCCCACATTCTATGTCCCTAACTAAATGAAACACTTAAAAAGAAGCATTAAGTTCACAATGGATGTAAAATCTGATGAAAGGCCTTTTATTGCATCATTGTTGATATAAAGAAAAGCAAATATTGTAGTTACACCTAGCTTTTCAGGTAAGTTCAATGGAATTTGAATCCTTAACTATCCATACATCAGCCATAGTTTTGTAAGAAATTAAGATCACCCAACCCTAAATCTGATCTTGTTACTTTAGGAACACTATATTAGAGTTTTCCTGTTTATTTAAAGCAGTAATTGTAGTTTTCAAGCACAAATGTTAGTTATTTGCATTCTTAATCAAAGACTATGCATTAAATTGAAACAGAATAAACAAATGGCATCATCCATATCAATAGAGTTCCTAGAAATAGATGTCAAGTTGTATGCTGCCCAGAGTCACTTTTTGTGAGATGGGTGGCCATATAAATTTGATAGACAGACAGACAGACAGACAGACAGACGGGACAGAATGGAATGGAATGGAATAGAATAGAATAGAATATTTTGCTCAGAAATCTGATCATGCCAGGAATACTTAGCATTCAGACAGCAGTATCTGCACTCTTCCCTGATTTCATCAGAATGACAAAAGCAGCATTGCAGCCTTGCATTGCATGCTCTGCCCATTTTGAGGGTGCGTATGTGATGTCACAATGCATATAGAAAAGAGGCAGGGCTTGTGCCAGTATGCTGCTTTTGTCAGTCGGACCCCACCTCCTTTGCTCCTCCCACAAATGCTGCTGCCTCCAGATTAACACTAGATGAAGAAAGGTAGCATATTGTAAAAATCAACTAAGTAATAGGAAATAATAAAGTAACATCTACCACTAACAAATGCATCCAGTCACAACCTCCATCTTGGCACTGATTATGAATTGCAGAGTGATTTTGAAACATTTGGCCTAATTTTTGGACTTGCACATTTCTTCAACAGAAAGAAATTTTTGTAAAATCTGGACTGAAATTAAGAGCTCTGCAGAACTTGAATGTTTGGCTCTTGTGGGATATTCTGCTTTATCCTAAGCATTAACTGACTCTGGATTTTAATCTTAAATTAGAAAACCTCCTTTAATTTCACAACTTCTATTAGCATATCAGATAATACCACCTCTTCTTTACAAGGCTGTTACACAGATTACAAGATTTGTATGTAAAGGTTTTTAAATACTAGTGGTTAAGGTATCAGGATAAAAACCAGGAGACTGAGAGTTCTAGTCCTGCCTTAGGCATGAAAGCCAGCTGGGGAACCTTGGGCCAGTTGCTCTCTCTCAGCCCAACTCACCTCACAGGGTTGTTGTGGGGAAAAGAGGAGGAGGAAGGAGTATTAGATATGTTCACCACCTTGAGTTATTTATAAAAATAATAAAGGGGGATATAAAATAAATAAATAAATACTAACCACAAGACAGTTGAATCACAAGTTAGTTCCAATTTTTAAGGAAATTTAGAATATTTTACTATGATTTAGGTAAAATTCATTCAACAGTATACAACAAAACTGGCAAGTTTCACATTATACTTTTAGGCACTGACAAAACATAATTAACATAATACTCAACTAATAAAAAGAGCAATACCAATTCCCCACTGCCACCAAATGTTGCTTTGAAGCCTTTCAGAACAGCATGGAAGGAGAAAATCAGGAAGCTAACTTTTACCCTATATTACTTCTCCAAGCCAAAGTACTGCCAGTTCATTTTTCCTTAATGAAAAAGTGTTTATGTACCCAGACTGGGGAAAACTAAAAGAAAGAAAGGTCTGTTCATGGTAAGATTTGAGTATGCATTGGAAACTGATGCCAGTAAAACTTCAGCTAGGATGGCAATAATCAGTACCACGCCTTGCACTAAGCCATAGCTTAGCCAGGGTTTATTAAATAAATTATAATTTCCTGGATTTACCCAACACAAAGTCACAAACCAAGATTATACTATACATATATGTATACTATTAGCTTTGTATGAACCAAGTACATGAGAGTATGACTAGCACACATGCTTGAATACATTGTCAGCCCATACGTACTTCCTAATTGGTGGGATACAGACAGAAGTATGCTGGTAAGTTGTGTGTCTGTAAAACTAAGAGAAATGGAAGGATGTAATAGAACAGAATGAAGACAGCCTGACCTTGTGTAATGGAATTGATGAACACATGCAGGGAAGTGAATGAAAGGTCTAAAATCTACGCCAGAATATAACTAGTGCCATCTAGGTGTTCTGGATGCTGATGAAAGTAGGAAACTACAGATCATGCCCTCTGCATATCTCGAAGGGAGATTTTGTAAGCTCCCTGTTGAATGACCTCTCTGTCCTTGTGGTGTTAGTCAAGTGGAGGACATTATCCATTATGTCCTTCACTGCCCCATTTACAATGAGATCAGAGCCAAATTATTGATGGTCGGTGAACCCTTTTCAAGGGCTCCGACCTTGAAAAACTGAACTATCAGCAACCAAGCTGCTACCTTTGCTCTGCTGTCATTTAAACGTAGAAAGAAATACTTAAGTTGTTAGTTGTAGCTTTGGTTTTATTTTGCTGTAACCGTTTACATCTAATACTCTTTTTATTACTTTATTTTACAATCTTACTATTTTACTGTTATTTTATTGTATTTTATGCCATGCTATATGTTTTGACCTGTGGTTACAACAATAAACTCACTATAGGTTGTGGTTTAGTTGCATATTAAGTTCCAGTCAACGGTGATACTGGAAGAATTAGGGAGATGTTCTGAATGAATGCAATTGAAGATAAAAAAAACCCTAGTCTGTCAGGTGACAAGAATGGATAGGTGGGAATGAGATGAGAGAGTACAGAAAAACTGATTGGGCCATTTGGCCACCCAAGAATGAATGAGAATGGTGACTGTTGAGCAACTGCTTAGAAAAGAGTGCTTTTTTCAGATGCGTGGTTTAAGCGTAAGTCTATTGACATGCACACAAAGAAAAGGAATGATTGGTTGATTGTTTATGATGAAAGACTGAGAGAATTACTGAGAATAACAAGGGTGAGTGAGAAGAAATTCTGAATGCAGGATAGGCCAGTATTTGGTAGTGTTAAGAGTGAATTTTGAGAAAAAGGGAATATGGAAGAAAAGAAATGAAAGAAACTCGAGTAAAAGCAGAGTGCCTCCAGGAAGAGAAAGAACAAGCCCTGTATGAAAAAGTGTGAGAAGACAGATAACTCGCAACCAATGAATGGAAAGTTGGATGCAGAAAAGACAATATGAAAGCTTCTTGGAACACAGTGAAAGAATTACATTACAGAGTATTGAAGTAGTAGGTACAATTACAGTCATGGGAAGTATGAAAAAGAACACATGAAACTAGTAAGCGAAAGAGGCTGTGGATGAGAAAAATGCATTTGAGAGAATAATTGATGCAAAAACTGAGGATAAGAGGAAGATTCATATGGTGACTATAGACAGAAAAAAGAGGGTTGAAAAGACTAGTCAGAGCAAGGAATAGTTAAGCTTAAAAGAGTCAGAGGAAATGCAGTAATTTTAATGGAAATAAAAACATTTTAGGAGTGAGTAAAAAGAGCTCAGCAAGGAGCCCCCAACAGAGTGAACTGAATTAAAAATAAAAGTGATATGATTTGGAATGAGACTAAGTGAGGGAATGCTTAGAAGACATATTTTAGATATTTGTGGGGGAAGTATAAAGATATGTCAAGGAGCAAAACTGAAGTGAATTCTATGTTAGTGTCGACGATAAAACTGTTGAAAAGAGTAATAAATGATGAGGGAATCTTTGAAAATGATGAGGCTGCAGGCGCTAATGGTGGAACTGGAGACCATGTTAAAATAGGAGTGCAGTTTATTCATTGACTGGTGGTGCACCTTATTTAAATGTGTGTGATGACTGTATCTGTGCCTGAGTATTAGAAGAATGCCATTACTGTTCTCCTCTGCTAACAACAGAAAGGGAGCAAAATTGAATGCAAAAGCTACAGGGGATTGGCTTGTTAAACGTGCCTGGGAAGGTATCTGGCAGGATTCTGATTGAAAGGACATGAGATGTGATAACAAGCAACGCTAGGGAAGTGCAGATCTGATTTTTGCTTCTCAGAATATCACTGAGAAATGTATGACTGTGCAAAAGAAAATGTATTTGTTGATTCAGAGAAAGCATGATAGATTTGAATTACAGAACATTCTGGGTGAATATGAAGTTGAAGGTTGATTGCTAAATGTAATAAAAGCAATATATGAGGGAAGCAAAGCAAGCATCAATAGTCCAACACGGATTCAAAATTGATCAGGAAGTAAGACAAGGAGGTGTGATGTCCCCTTGTTTGTTTAATATATTTATGGATAAACATACAAGTAATGCAGTTGATGCTATGCTCTTGTTGGCTGAGAACCTGAATGATTTGCAGCAAATTTTAGACAGATGCAATAAAGAGGATGGTCTGAAAATTAATGTATCAAAGGTCAAGGTGGTTGTGTCTGATAAGAAACAACTGCAAGTTACTAAACATGGAAAAATGGATGGAGAAATTTGCAAATGCTGCTAAAAGCTGCAGGTAGTATGTGGTAGTGTATTTGTCGAAAGAAGTGGAAATGGTTGCATATGAGTGTGCATCTGTTCACTTTGTTAAATGGAAGTAAGCGTTGTGTGTGTCAGCACAGACATAAAAGTTCAGTGCAATAGGAATCAGTTACTTAAGAAGTGTGTATAAATCTATGTAAATATGGTCAAGAAGGAATGAATTCAAGAATGCTGAATGAATGTGGACTAAATACAAAAGTGAATGACCAAAACAAACAAGTTCCATTGAACTGGTTGGGCCACATAGAGAGAATGAAAGAGGCTCAAACTGCAAAACAAATATTTGAAGGAAAGTGAATATGTCAAAAGAGAAGGGAACTGAGAAAAAAAGTTTCTCAAAAACAAAAGCATGAGAATTTTAAAGAACAAAGGGCAATGGATGGATGGTTATATGGACCCAGCGGAAGCATTAATTTCTCTGACCATTTCTTATTTATTTTCTGCACTTTGTGTAATGTTGCTTATTTCAAAAGGTGTGGTTACATGTGTCTGATTAGCACAACTACAAACCTAGCCACTGATGCTATCATGGGATCTTTATGTTTGACTCAATGACCTCTGAATTTTTCTCTATCCCTACTTAAAATGGTGATTTAAAAAGGTGTATCATAATCTACTCAGAAAACATTCCATGAGTCATGTGAACACAAGTCATGTGACATCTCTCATTCATAGATTTGGATTCTTACCTGTGTACGTATTCAAAGGCTGGCAGTGCCATTCTCCGATGCCCCGGCCATAACAGTAGCACTGATATCTCACTCCATGAGCATGCTTCTCCCATGACTCCCCAATCTGGTAAAAGGTCTGGCTTTCTGAATCTTGACACTGGTCTAAAAACAGAACACCAAGCAGTTATTTCAGGCCTACAAGGGTGGGTTACTGCTGGCTTAGAGACTAAGTAGGTCTTTTGACAGACACTGAAAGAATTTGATCCCAAGTTACTTTTGAACTGATTTTAAGAAAAGATTCTGTGAGTTATCCTATCCTCTGACTTGAATAGAACACACTGAGGCAATCAATCTTTCCTCATCAAAAAAACCCCCCTCCAGATTAACATATCAGACTAAACCTTAATGTGATTTATTTGCTCCTGGTTTAGTATGTTCTGTACAAGGGAAAAAAGGAGGAGAAAAGAAAAGGAATATATCCCAATTCCTAGGGAAATATTGTATTATAGGAGCCAGTATGTATTTTGAATATAAACCTTTACCAAGGGCACTGCAAAACACAACTCAGGTAAAATAGCTCATAAAACCTTATGATACAAATTATTCTAGTTTAGACAAAATACTGTAACATTTGAAATACAACAAAAGCGCAACTTAAGAATGTAGTGGCTTATAATGCTTCCATTATTTGCAATGCTAAAACAAAATCTTAATACCCTGGAAGTGGTACAGCAGTCTTGTGCACTAAATGAAGAAATCCTCTTCAGAAGAGAAAAACAGAATAATAAAGTCCTTATTTAAACTCAACTTCCTGCTCTATATACTTTTGTATATATAAACTTCCCTATAATTTAGCTGACTGATTCCTCATAAATATCTCAGCATTGCTGCCACTGATGAAGATTAAAAGCCAAAAGGGGAAATATGTTGAAAAACATCTCCCTGACATTATACTATGTTGTGCAAGCACAACAGTAGGGCTACCAGATCTGGGCTGCAAAATTGCAGAAGACAGAGTTTGTCTCATCAGGATCTCTCTGCTGCTAGCCAGAGCCATCCTGATTTCTGCAGCCCAGACCTGGTTTCCCTAGACAACTGTTGCTATTGTAAATCATAGTTTCCATTTTAGTGCAATGGGTAAAGCAAACTATCGTGGCTCATTCCATAAACCATGGTTAAACAAACCACAAATTAGTACATTGTACGTGAACCAGATAATCTGATCAACAGCAGATGGAAGGACCCTCAGCAAATAACTCAGAAATTTTAAATTGTGGAGTCCTTGGTGCTCTCTGAGCCTTGTTGTTTTCTTGCAGGCATTTCATTGCCAGACTAGGCAACATCTTCAGTGCAAAAAGGGAATGGGACTTGCTCTCTGTTTATATACCGTGGTTTGTCCTGCTTGTGTTGGTGGTGGTGTTCTCTCCTTGGGAGTTCCTTGATTGGGCTGTTGTTTGCTGCTTGGTTGATTGCCTGAGTTAATAGTTCCTTGATTAGGGTGTATTGTGCTGTTTGATGGTTCATCTGGTGTTAATCCTAGCATTGATTTTTGCATATCTGGGTGTTGATTGCTGGCAAGGGAGTGTACTGGTCTTTTGGCTTTTCTATCTGGCGTGGGCGGGTCCATGAAGTCATGAAGAGTTGGAAGCGACTAAACGAATAAACAACAACATTGTCTCTTTTGAATGGTATGTAAATGTTGTTTACCTCTATGTGTCTGTTGATGGCTGCTTTGTCTGAGTGCCAGGCTTCCAGGAATTCTCTGGTGTTTTTGGATTTGGCTTGGTTTAAGATGCTCACAGTTTCCCAGTTGAAAGTATGGTTGAGTCTGTCCATGTGTTGTGAAATTAAGGAGTTCTCATTGTGACTTCTGACTGCTAGTTGGTGTTCATGGATGCGCTCTGCTAGTCTTCTGCCTGTCCTACATAATGGCTGCTCCAGTCCTTGCACTGTACATTGTAGATGACTCCTGTATTTTCTTCATGGGCTACTGGGTCTTTTGGGTTACTTAAGTTGTTTTGAAGGTTTTAAAATTGTCCTGCTCTGGAAAGTCAGTATGCTATAGCATATGGGGAAAAGGCAGCGGTGCTTAGTGTTTATTTCCAACAGCACAGCCACTGGCCGAGCAAGTTGCTTCCAGAGCTTGCCGGCTGGTGGGAGAGAAGGAAGGCGCTACATTCCAGAGACTCTTATCAGTTCAGCAAGCAGCTGAACAGCTCCTAGGGGGTGGGAGAAGAGGGAAGACAGGCTGTAAAAAGCCTGGATTTATGGACCTTCTGGACATTTCTTCCTGTAATTAAGAGAAAACAGGTTTGTTTTGCTTCTCTAACATGGAGGCAGTAAGCTATGCCAATGAATGGATGGACTCAAGTGTTGCAGAAGCAGTGGTTAAAATAACACCTCCTAGGAAGAGACCAGGCATCATCCTCATTCCTGCCCCATGGAGTAGATAATACCCTCTACTTCTCCCTGCTGCCTCCATGCTATTGCAGCCTTTGATGAGAAAAAGAAAAGTTTCCGTCCTTTTTTTTATAAGAATTTTATTAGATTTAAAGCAAAGAAAAAAAAGTACATAAAAGCAAAAAAACTACAAAAAGAAAATAAAAAAACTAAAAAGTGTGAAAACACAAGAAAAAAAGAATTTTAGAGATTACATAAAGAAATGACTTCTGACTTTTAACAAGAATATACAGCAATTTCCATAATCAATCCCTTACTCTGTATCAAACCTAAATCACATTATTTCTATAAATCATTCTATTAGCACATTATAAAAGTCTCTGAATACAATTGCTCCTTCCCCTTATATTAAAAGAAAAAGAAATATATAAACCTCTTAATCAACTTCCCCCCAAAATAAGATTTATTTAATTATTTCCTTCCTACCACTATTTCTATACATTTCTATCCACTATAATAAAAATCAAACTAAAAGACATATAAATTGTCCACTCTTAAAATTAATAATACTGCAATTATAACAGTCTTAATTCTATTAAACCTAAAACCAGCATTTATATTTATACCTTATTAATCTTAATCCAAATCATTAAAAAAGTATGAAGTCAAACAAGCCTTAAAAGCAATCCAGATAAATATTCTCAAATCCTTACCCCACTTCAAAATAGACCAAGACATTCACATATCTCCACAATAAACATTGACCCATTTGAAAAGTTTCCTGCATCTAAGAAGCAAACCTAGTGAAATCAGACTCTTTTTAAACCTCAGAGAAAAAATCCAAAAAGATAAACAGCCTCAAGGAGAACATTCAGACAGGCGTAATCCCAATCTGCAGCCTAAAATGATATAATCCCAGAAAATCTGTGGGAAACCACAGCAAGTGCCCCCAACTGAAGTGGTATTCAAAGCTTACCTCACTTAGCCTTGTTCACATCATCTCTTTCACCCTCTCCTAAGGCAAATCCTCCTCCTTTACCCCATACCCTTATTTTACCAGGCATGAAAAGACAATGCTAAAAATCAGTGTGATAAATACAACCAACAGCTAAGGAAAAAAAAAAAGATTTTGCTGAGACCAGGCAAGGAATGGCTAAAAAGTGCTCAGGGCCATAAATGGGGGGCTTTTTAGAAGCAGCATTTTCCTGGAATCAGAGGTACTTAGATAAATACCCCTGCGTTTCTTTTGGAAATGTGAATGTGCCAAAGAGTATAACTGAAAAGATGCAGAATACATTTGACACCAGGGAAGAAGGATATCCAATTCAATAATGTGATTTCCAAACTGAGACATGACACCGTCTAACTAGGATGACATGAAGGCTGGGATAACAACAGCCTAGGGAAAAAAGCAATGATCTGGCTGTCTTCTGCAGCCCACAAATGAGTGGAAAGCACAGGAAAGTGAATAGAAGCAAGAGGCTGATGGTGTGGGAAGAATATAGACACTCATAAGTCACAGAGGTTCCTTTGAGGCATGATTCTACAAAGGCAATATTTGATTACAAACTCTTACTGACAGTTTTGCAGCAGGCCTAAAATTACTGGCATAGTCATGGTGGCAACCCCTTATATTGCCCTAAGCATGAAAGGACTGAACTTACCAACCGGATCACATTTCCATCTCCCCCGACCTTGGCCAAAGCATGTACAGTTCAGCATGTGTCCTTCTTCGTGACGTTTGTGAAAAGTCTGATTAACATCATATGTGATCCCATCAACTATACACTGATCTATTTCAAGAGAGAAGTGTATTTGTATCACTACACTTTGCATGGCTGCATATTGTTCTCCACTCAATTTAACAATACTCTCAAATTGTTCACGTTTTTCCAATATTCAAAAAGCTTCCAGCAAAAAAAGCAAGAATGTCATATAAAGTTTTTTAAAAGTCAATTATGCGCAGTTTCTATAAGCTTTATATTCTTTATAATCTTTGAACAGATCTTGAGTCACTAATATGTTATTTCTTCCTCAAAGTTGCAGTGACTATTCACTCCAACCCACACCCACATAAATGCTACCTTGCTATCACTTCGTAGTAAGCTGGCTACAACTGCTTATACCATAAAGTCACCTGATTTGCTCATCAGGCTAAACTATTATTTGTTTAATAATGGTTTAGTGAATAAACCACAATTACATGGGTGTTAAGCCATAAATCATAGTTTACAAACACATAGTTTACAAATAACAATGGTTTCATTCGCGTACCTTGTTATGTCCTTTGACTGGTTTTGGCTTTGTGCAGTCTTCCCTTTGGACAATGACACAGAGAATCAAATCTGAGATTCACATGCAGTAAATGCAGGTTTGGGGTGAGGTATTGTCGGGAGTCAGGACAGGTATCATCAATATGCTCACGATACCCAGCTTTATATCTCCACCACCGGCCACCTGAGAATGCCATGGATGTCCTGACCCAGTGCCTGGAGGCTGTAAGGGTCTGGATGGGGTGCAACCATCCTGACCCTTCAGCTCAACCCAAGCAAGACTGAGTGGCTTTGGGTTTGTGGGCCTTCCGGTGACAAGGTTTTTCCATCATTGGTCTTGGATGGGGTTGCACTGCCCCAGACAGACCCGGTGTGCAATCTGGGGGTCCTCATAGACTCACGGCTCCTGCTCAAGGAGCAGGTGGCAGCCATGGCTAGGAGGGCCTTTGCACACCTTCAGGTTGTACGCCAGTTGCACCCATTTCTGGATCGGGAGGCTCTACTCAGTCACTCATGCCCTCGTGATCTCCCGTCTGGATTACTGCAACACGCTCTACATGGGGCTGCCTTTGAAGAGCATTTGGAAGCTTCAGCTGGTGCAGAATTGCAGCTGCACAGGTACTAAGTGGAGTCAGATATTCGACACACGTAACACCGCTGCTATGGGAGCTGCATTGGTTGCCGGTGTGCTTCTGGGTGCAATTCAAGGTGCTGGTTGTCACCTTTAAAGCCCTTCATGGCTTGGGACTGGGTTACCTGAGGGACCGCCTTCTCCCAGTTGTTTCTACCCGTCCAATTCGATCTGGTAGATTGGGCATGCTACGGATCCCGTCAGCCAAAGAATGTCAGTTGGCGGGGACTAGAAGGCATGCCTTTTCAGCCATAGCGCCTGCCCTCTAGAATATTCTCCCCTCAAAGAGCAGGATGTCCCCAACCCTGTTGGCCTTCCATAAGGCCATGAAGACCTGGTTATGTGCCCGGGCCTGGGGCCCCGAGTCTGGTAATGGTCCCGGTTCTTGGTTGTATTGACATCTTACATTGTTTACTTGGCAGCCATGTATATTTATTTATTTTAATTGTAATTGTTTTAATTGTAATTGTTTTATGGTTTTATGGTTTTTATTGTTGTAAGCCACCCAGAGTCACGTGTTGAGATGGGTGGCTACAGAAATTGAATAAATAAATAAATAAGAGATTTGTGCATGAGATGTTGTCACAGAGGCTTTGCTTATGATTCTCTGAGGTTTCAAGAAACTGACTTTTTTGCATGTACTATAGTATATTCCTCCTATTTTTCCTGCTGTAGTAGGTCTTAGAAAATGAAGTTCTGTAAATGGTTACACATTGTTGGCTGTATATGAGATGAGTTTAACAGCAACATGAAACTGATCCTATACCATACCCTTCTTTCCCAAGTGTACTCTACAAATTAATTCAGGAGAGGGTTACCTGTGGCCCTTCAGAGACAGCTTTTAGCATCCCTCTCTATTGACCATGCTACTTGAGCTACTGTGAGTTACCATTGCATCTGGAGAACCAAGGACTTCCCAACTCCAACGTACTCCCTACTGCACAAACTCTAACTGGCTATATCAAATGATGCATAACGACAAATCAAACCAAAAATACCTCTGAGCTGGGAATATGCAATGCAGGTCCATTCTCCACGTCCATCTCCCACACAAGTGCATCTCATCATATGGCCCATATCATGCTGTTTGTCCCACTGGTCTCCAACACGATACATAACACCTTCATTGGTTGTGCAAATTTCCTCATGAGCTAGTCAACGTATAAAAATGAATTAGGCTTATTTTGGTTATTTCATGCTGCTTGTTCATGAAAATAACAAGGCAGACTCTTAGGAATTTTCTTTCTTCCATGTGGATGTTATACCAGTGCTAATAGTATCCATTTTCTTCCAAGTACTTCAAATATGAATCTCCATTCATTTGGGAAAGAAAATTTAATTCATAAGCGGTTATTTGAACCCTGTATTCTGAATGTGCATTAAAGGAAGAATACACTCCCACCAATTTTATTCCCACAATAAAACTGTAGACAAATCAGTTTTACTGAGGTTAACCTTATATGCAGCACCTATCTTTATACATAAGTTGAATGAATGTTTATATTACATTATATTTCATAATTCCCCCAAGAATTAAGGAACAACACTGGGCCCTAACAAAACATATATGCAATATACCTGCCATGGGACAAAATCCAAACTTCTGATCAACATCATAGTTTGGGGTAGTTCCACACCACTTCATGTTATCTCTTCGTCCTTCAGAAGTACAATCGGTATAATTCCGGTTATTGTAGAGGAAAGGAAAATGACACAGGGCACCATTGGAATTGCCACCACGTGTTTGAACCAACACTGCAAGAAAACAATTGTTCTTCAGATAAACGCTGTAATGAAAGCTTAGCTACCTGCCAATTACTTTACTATCTGTTGTCCAGCATACCACATTCATGAAAATTGTTTCTGAAAAACTTACTACAATCATTTTCTTCCATTAGAAAATTATTTTTCTTTCTTTTTTTTTTGGCAAATGGGAAATTACCATTTAAAGAAAATGTAATAAATATTATGAAGAAATTGAGGAATGGGAAAGAGAAGGAAACAAAGAAAAAGAATGATGATTTTTATGTGAACCACTGAGAAGATGAAGTGTGAGAAAGAGCTTTTTTTTTTTAACTTATCAGCCATCGAATAAAAATTGGTCATATTTCCAGGTTTTTTTTAATTTATTTTTTTATTTTTATCCCGCCTTTGTTATTATTATTTTTTTTATAAATAAGGCGGCAAACATGAAATACTCCTTCCTCCTCCTCTTTTCCCCACAACGAAAACCCTGTGAGGTGAGTTGGGCTGAGAGAGGGTGACTGGCTCAAGGTCACCCAGCCGGCTTTCCTGCCTAAGGCGGGACTAGAACTCCTGGTTTCTAGCCCGTTGCCTTAACCACTAGACCAAACTGGCTCTATATAAGTGACTATAAGTGTAAGAGCTGGGAACGTATTTGTAAAGTAAGATGTCGGATTTCTAGAGCTTCAAACAACTGAACAGACACATTATAGAGCTCCTAGGTCAGGTCAGTGTACAACTTTCATCAGCTCAAGAGCTGCACCAGGCTTTGCATGTCAAAGACTGCACTTCCCAAGTGGCTGTAACCAGGCCCATCTGGGGAGGGCGGCTTCAAGAATATTAAGGGATGAAATCGGTATCTTAAGTACTTGCAAGCACCCATTTTACTTCTGCACATCCCTTCTCCCCACAGAGAAAAGGGCTGAATGCTTTGCTCCATCCACTTTGGCTCTCTCACACCCCTGTCTTGGTCCCAAAACGCATGAAAGCATCTGCAGGTCTACAGCTAGTCTATACAGTAGTTCCCTGCCAAAAATTCAAGGTAATTTTGTTCTACCAGGTCTCATTCAATCTCAGGAAAAACTGTTTACTTCAGAACTTCATTGAAAGAAGACAATTGGGGGAAAATTCTCATGGGTGAAAAAGGGAAATCCACAATCAGGAAAGTGTGGGCAGCTAAGGAGCTTCGGAATGATGGTGCCATGGTGACGGTGCTGGCATAGAACGCAGGAGACGGTGAGTTCTAGGCCTCCCTTAGGCAGGAAGGCCGACTGGGTCATTTTGGGCTAGCCCCTCTCTCTCAGCCTAACCCACCTTGCAGCGTTGTTATTGTGGGGGGAAAAATAGGAGGCAGGAGTATTAGGTATGTTCATCACTTGAGTTTACCAAAAATATATAAAAGGTGGGATAAAAATCTAGTAACAATAATAGTAAAGGACAACCACCTTCAATAAACTCAAAAATCACAAGCACTCTGAAAATATGGTAGAAAAATAGAAAGCTCTGGCACAGGAAAGAACATTTTTGAGAAACTGCAAGGCAGATTTTAATACAGCATTTTCAAGTTATGCACATAGTCCTCTGCAAGAACTGTCACGTACATGACAGCAGCAGAATTATGTTGTTCCCACCTCCTAAGATCAAAAATTAAAGTAAGGCATATTGCTAAAGCTTCTCTGCTATGATGAAACAAGAAAATATACTCTTATCATTTAGAACCCGCCCAAAGCTTGAGGAGATGTGAATTTCACAAGCATGCCTGAACTAATCCAATTTAACCCTTTGTATGTTTTTTTTGTATAATGGATAATCATTAAAAAAAACTTTGAACAATATTTGGGTAGGCAATTTCTCTTTTAATAAAATAACACTGAATTATTAAACTACGCAAAAGAATCCCAGTTTTAAGGCAAATGCCCCTCCAGGTCTCGTGGGGTAAAAAGCCCCAGTAGCCCCGTGCTAGTTCTGACTGCTGCTATATATGGCCACCTGGCTGAGAATTCC